>NC_135963.1:11499387-11799387 GCF_053455715.1 Rhinoraja longicauda | reverse complement strand
GTACGCAAAGGAGCGTAACGTCCGCCATTTTAGTAAGCAAAACCCGGCGTTCGCTATCCCTCTCGCAGTGTCATCAGTGTTTTGGGGGAACAGTACGTGTGATGATACCATTAAAATGCAGAATATAGCTCATCTATCAATTCACAGATTTTTGTTATTTTTCTTTAATAATGTTTCTGCATGTTTCTGCCTGCTAAAATGGCACCATGACATACTACGGTTTTTAGGGTCGAGTGGTCTATCTTGCTCTGCTCAGTTATCTTTGATGCTGCCTGACCCGCTGTGTAACTCCAGTATTTTGTTTGTAAACCGGCGGCTATTTTTCAGTAGCAGTGAAAGTGAGAGAGAGAGAGGGAGAGGGAGAGGGATGGGTAAAACAGAAAGGCTGAGGCCAAATGGGTTAAGGCAGCATTGGAAGTGCACCACTCTAGGATGGAAGATGTCCCAAGGACATAAAACTCGAGGTCAGTTTGGCTTGGCTTTAAATAGTGGCTCGTCGGCAACACAAGTATCAGGCAAGTGGACGAAAACAGGAATTGCTTTCCTTTCAATGATTCTAATCGTAAATGTTTTCACTGGAGAGTTGACTTGGTTTACAGGAAACAGCATGACTGAACTCCTCAAGCTGCCGCAGCTGTGCAGAAAGACGCAAGGGACATGAAACGGGTGCAGGCAGGGGCTCGGCCCTGAGATACGAGAGGCTGCAGATGCTGGCATCCTGAGCAAAAATACAAACTGCTGGAGGAACTCAGCGGGTCAGGCAGCATCTGTGCAGACCCTCGCCCAGACTGAAGAAGGCTTCTGACCAGAAATGTCATCTGCCTATCTCCCTCCCTCCCCAGGTACTGCCTGGCCCGCTGAGTTCCTCCAGCAAGTTAGATTCAGTCTGTCGGACTCTGAAAGCTGTCACATCAGTCAGTAAGATCACAGTTATGACCTTCCTTATTTATCAGATCGCAGCATCTGCAGCCTCTTGTGTCTCCACTTATCACCTACCAACCTCCAGCCTGCCCTCCCCCAACCTGCCTCTGACTGACTGCCCCTTTTTTTTCCTACTCCATTGAGGATATTGGACTTTGTCCATGGAGCTGATACGCGACAATACACTACAATGGCGAGACCTATATTCTGCACTCTGTAACTTCTTCCCCTTTGCTCAATCTTGGTGGCGCAGCGGTAGAGTTGCTGCCTTACAGCGCCAGAGACCTGGGCTCGATCCTGACTACGGATGCTGTCTGCACGGAGTCTGTACGTTCTCCCCGTGACTGTGTGGATTTTCCCCGGGTGCTCCGGTTTTCCCCCCACACTCCAAAGACATACAGGTTTGTAGGTTAATTGGCTTCAGTAGAGATTGTAAATCGTCCCTCGTGTGTTGGATAGTGCTAGTGTCCTGGTCAGCACTGACTCATTGGGCTGAAGATCCTGTTTCCACGCTGCATCTCCAAAGTAAAGTCAGCTATTGTACTTGAGTTTGGACTGATTATATCCATGTATGGAATATCTAATCTGGATAACTTGCAAAACAAAGTTATGCTTTGTGCCTCGCTCGGTACATGTGACAAAAATAAATCTAAACCTAAATCTTTCTCTGGTTATCACTTACTAGTAGCTGTTCCCATCTTCACACTTCCTCCCTCCCCTGGCACCTGGCTCCATCTGATCATCGTCTCCCTCCAACTCCCTCCTCACCTGATTCCACCTATTACCTACGTCACCCCTTCCTCTCACCTCCTTATACTTGTTATCTCCCTTCTACACCCTCAGTTCTAATGCAGGGAGTCTAAAATGAGAAGGAGTTTAGGGTATTTCTGCCTCTACCACTAATCCTAGAGCAAGTGGCAGTGGCAGATCCAATTACAACAGTTAAGAGGCATCACATAGTGCCATACAGCGTGGAAACAGGCCCTTTGGCCCAACTTACCCACACCGACCAACATGTCCAATCTCCCCTCATCCCACCTGCCTGCCTGCCTATGGCCCTTATCCCTCTAAACCTACCCTATCCATGTACCTGTCAAAATGTTTCTTAAACATTGCTGATGCATTTGGTTGTACTTGGATTGGAAAGGAGTGGAGGAACACAAGGCAAATTGGGGCAGACGGGATTAGCATGGATGGACGTTGTGGTCAGCATAGACGAGTTGGGCCAAAGGCCTTTCTGAGGCAGCCCCTCCTCCAGATCACCTCAGTGGTGGGGAGGTCAGTGCCCACGATGGCCCGGGCAGTGTTATGTTTGGCATGGACATTGTGGGTCGAAGGGCCTGCTCCTGTGCTATGCACTCTTGTTAGTGATGAAAACCAGCCATGTGGGAGATTGGCTAAAGGAGGGGGAATGGAAGGGGGGAAATTGTAACACTTTTCCTATTTTCTAAGGTGAAATCCAGCATTGGTTTTGTGGGTGTGGAGCAGTGAACAGTGCATGGAGAGCCATCTGAGAACAGTGAGGGAAGAGGCCAAGATAATAATTTCACTGGTGTAATGTTTTGGCATTAATAGATGAATCTTCTGTTGTTGATGTTTCTGTTCTTAATATAGATGGTGAAAGAATGTGGTAAAAATGAGCCACTGGTGACGGGAGTTTAATTTCAACATGTTACTTCATCTAACACGTTCATGACATTGGATCATTCTTTTACACTGTGACGTTTATCATTTACAATGCTCTTGTGGAATGTAACAATGCTTTCCTTGGTCAGTGATTTATTAGTTTTAATTAGATCATTACCTAGGACCTGCAGCAGGGCAAAATGTGTCAGAAGGAACTGCAGATGCTGGTTTAAACCATAAGACAGACACAAAAAGCTGGAGTAACTCAGGGGGCAAATAGACAATAGGTGCAGTAGGCCATTCGGCCCTTTGAGCCAGCACCACCATTCAATGTGATCATGGCTGATCATTCTCAATCAGTACCCCGTTCCTGCCTTCTCCCCACACCCCTGACTCCGCTATCCTTAAGAGCTCTATCTAGCTCTCTCTTGAAAGCATTCTGAGGCAGAGAATTCCACAGATTTACAACTCTCTGACTGAAAAGGTTTTTCCTCATCTCCGTTCTAAATGGCCGACCCCTTATTCTTAAACTGTGGCCCCTGGTTCTGGACTCCCCCAACATTGGGAACATGTTTCCTGCCTCTAACGTGTCCAACCCCTTAATAATCTTATATGTTTCAATAAGATCCCCTCTCATCCTTCTAAATTCCAGTGTATACAAGCCTAGTCGCTCCAGTCTTTCAACATACGACAGTCCCGCCATTCCGGGAATTAACCTAGTAAACCTACGCTGCACACCCTCAATAGCAAGAACGACGACGACTAGGGTGGGCCAGGGATGGAGAGGGAGAGAGAGGATGCAAGGGTTACTTGAAGTTAGAGAAATCAGTACTCATGCCGCTGGGATGTAAGCTGCCCCGGCTGGCTGCTGGCTAAGGAAAAATAAGCAATTTTAAAATCTTTTTGGACCTAGTCTTCCGTGCTCTTTGCTTCCTGTAATTGGCATCCCCTGAGGAGAAGGAATGGGTGACGTTTCAGGTCGAGACCCTTCTTCACGCACACCCAAAACGTCACCCATTCCTTCTCTCCAGAGATGCTGCCTGTCCCGCTGAGTTACTCCAGCTTTTTGTGTCTACCTTCGGTTTAAACCAGCGTCTGCAGTTCCTTCCCCCACACTGGCATCCCCTGCCTGGCAAGGATGTGTGCAGCTGCCAAATTTCAGGGCCTCTGCCAATCGTGTGGGCTCCTCTGCGATGTGGACGTTTTAATCAGGGAGCATTGCCTCAGTCAGGTTAACTTTGTCCTTTCCGGACGTCCATGTGAGCATTGCATCAGATATCCTAGGAGTGGGAGTACTGGAAAAACACTGTAAATCTTCCCCCACGTAAAGCCCCTTCATTGATCAAACTGCCGTGACTCAGTATCACGCCACGCACTGCCATGGTGGAGCTAATCATCTCAGTACAGCTGTCTGATTTTTAAAAATCCATACTCAACAAACTTTATTCCAAGAAGTCAAAGTTGTTTTGAAAATCCAATGTTTCCCACGCTAACCTCTGCCCTCCCACCCGTCCCCTCCCTCCCTAACGTAAGCATCTCGTCCCCTCTGTGGCACGAGGTTCCTCCACCCTCGTAGCACAAACCCTCTTTCCCTCTCCGTAATGCAAACCCTCTTCTTTCCTGTAATATGTATCCTTTCCCCCCCCCCCCCCCCCCCCCACAGCGCAATCCTCTCCCCCTCTCTCGTTCATGAACATAGAAACATAGAAAATAGGTGCAGGAGTAGGCCATTCGGCCCTTCGAGCCTGCATACCACTATTCAATATGATCATGGCTGATCATCCAACTCAGTATCCCGTACCTGCCTTCTCTCCATACTCCCTGATCCCTTTAGCCACAAGGGCCACATCTAACTCCCTCTTAAATATAGCCAATGAACTGGCCTCAACTACCTTCTGTGGCAGAGAATTCCACAGACTCACCACTCTCTGTGTGAAAAAAAACTTTCTCATCTCGGTCCTAAAAGACTTCCCCCTTATCCTTAAACTGTGACCCCTTGTTCTGGACTTTCCCAACATCGGGAACAATCTTCCTGCATCTAGCCTGTCCAACCCCTTAAGAATTTTGTAAGTTTCTATAAGATCCCCCCTCAATCTTCTAAATTCCAGCGAGTACAAGCCGAGTCTATCCAGTCTTTCTTCATATGAAAGTCCTGCCATCCCAGGAATCAATCTGGTGAACCTTCTCTGTACTCCCTCTATGGCAAGAATATCTTTCCTCAGATTAGGAGACCAAAACTGTACGCAATACTCCAGGTGTGGTCTCACCAATGCCCTGTACAACTGCAGCAGAACCTCCCTGCTCCTATACTCAAATCCCCTCGCTATGAATGCCAACATACCATTCGCTTTCTTCACTGCCTCTTCCCTTCTCAGTAAACACGAACCATCTACCCCAACTCTGTAACGTGATCCCTCATGACAAGAATCATGAGAGTAATAGATCGGGTAAACGCACACGGTCCCTTGCCCAGAGTAGGGGAGTCGAGAACCAGAAGACATAGTTTTAAGGTTGGGGAGAAAAACTATTAGGAACCTAATGGGCAACATTTTCACACAAAGGGTGATGGGTGTATGGAACGAGTTGCCGGAGGAGGTAGTTGAGGCAGCGTTTGAGAAACATTTATACAGGTACGTGGATGGGATAGGTTTAGAGGGATATGGCCCAAATGCAGGCAGGTGGGACTAGGGACATGTAGGTGGGACATGTTGGTCAATGTGGGCAAGTTAGGCCGAAAGGCTTGTTTCCATGCTGCATGACTATGACTCATCTCTGTAGAGTGAGCCCTTTTCCCCCTCTGTAGCATGAGCTATTTTCCTCCTCTCTGTAGTAAAATCCCTCCTCACCATCTCCGATTGTAGTGCAAGCCTTCTACCCACTTCTGTAGCACAAGCCCCCCTTCCTTTGTAGCCCCAGCCCTCTTTCCCCTCTGTGTAGTGCGAGCTGTCTTTCCCCTGTCCAGTGCAAGCCTTCTTCTCCTCTTCCACCCCCCACACCCTCTGGGTCTGTAGCTCAAACCATCTTCCCCCCTCTCTCTGTCTCTGTCCCTCGCCCTTGTCCAACCTCCCGCTCCAACCCTTCCTGACCGTTTTTTTCAGAAATTATGTTCCATTTGCACCCACACAGTAAGTCCATCACGGGTACTGACCTCCCCACCTTCGATCGACAGGAGTCGCTGCACTCAAAAAGGCAGCCAGCATCATCAGAGACCCACACCACCCTGGCCACACTCTCATTTCACCCCTGCCATCGGGAAGAAGGTACAGGAACCTGAAAACTGTAACGTCCAGGTTCAGGGACTTCTTCCCAACAGCCATCAGTCTATAAAAACGCTACAACCTCCAAATAAGCTCTGAACTACATAGACTTGAAGGCATTGTTTTTGTCTTTTTTTTTTATAGACTGAACTTTTTTGTTGTTTATTATGGTGTCCATGGAGTACGATGTTCACCTATCTGCTGTGCTGCTATAAGTAAGAATTTCATTGTTCTGTTATAGACAATAGACAATAGGTGCAGGAGGAGGCCATTCGCCCTTCGAGCCAGCACCGCCATTCAATGTGATCATGGCTGATCATTCTCAATCAATACCCCGTTCCTGCCTTCTCCCCATACCCCCTGACTCCGCTATCCTTAAGAGCTCTATCCAGCTCTCTCTTGAATGCATTCAGAGAATTGGAGCTGCCTTCTGAGGCAGAGAATTCCACAGATTCACAACTCTCTGACTGAAAAAGTTTTTCCTCATCTCAGTTATGGGACATATGACAATAAAACACTCTTGACTCTCAAAGACCTTGCTTCCAGCTGACTGCAAACTGTAGACATTGGTTGACTTGAAACCCTCAACTCACGCAAAGGGGAATTTAAGAAAGTAACTGCAGATGCTGGTACAAATCGAAGGTATTTATTCACAAAATGCTGGAGTAACTCAGCAGGTCAGGCAGCATCTTGGGAGAGAAGGAATGGGTGACATTTCGGGTCGAGACCCTTCTTCAGACTGATGTCAGGGGGGTGGGACAAAGGAAGGATATAGGTGGAGACAGGAAGATAGAGGGAGATCTGGGAAGGAGGAGGGGATGGGAGGGACAGAGGAACTCTCTAAAGTTGGAGAAGTCGATGTTCATACCACTGGGCTGCAAGCTGCCTAGGCGAAATATGAGGTGCTGTTCCTCCAATTTCCGGTGGGCCTCACTATGGCACTGGAGGAGGCCCATGACAGAAAGGTCAGACTGGGAATGGGAGGGGGAGTTGAAGTGCTCGGCCACCGGGAGATCAGTTTGGTCAATGCGGACCGAGCGCAGGTGTTCAGCGAAACGATCGCCGAGCCTGCGCTTGGTTTCGCCGATGTAAATAAGTTGACATCAAGAGCAGCGGATGCAATGGATGAGGTTGGAGGAGGTGCAGGTGAACCTTTGTCTCACCTGGAAAGACTGTTTGGGTCCTTGGATGGAGTTGAGGGGGGAGGTAAAGGGACAGGTGTTGCATCTCGTGCGGCACGCAAAAGGGAGTCAGGGGCTATGTGGAGAAGGCAGGAGAATGGGCCTGAGAGGGAAAGATAGATCAGCCGCGAATGAATGGTGGAGTGGACTTGCTGAGCCGAACGGCTTCATTCTGGCTCCGGGAACTGATGAAAGGTCCCATTGTGTTTCCTTGCAGGTTCTGTGTAACGGGCCGGGAACGTGCGTGCCGCTCTGTGCATCTGCCCTCTTGCTCGGGGTGGTTGGAGTGAAGAAAGTGCGGATCATCTACGTCGAGAGCATCTGCCGTGTGGGATCCTTGTCCCTTTCCGGGAAGTTACTGTACCATTTGTCGGATTACTTTTTTGTTCAGTGGCCCACACTGCAGGGGAAATACCCGAAAGCAGTTTACCTCGGTCGACTCGTTTGAATGGCAGCTTCGGACACCGTGACACTGACCGCGGTGACAGATGATGCAGGAAACAGCTGCAGTGCAGAAAAGAAGCAACGTTACAGATTCCGGGAGGAGGAGAACGTGCGCTGTAGAGTACGGCGAAGATTTATGACCGTGGATTTATCTGTCAGGCTGCAACTTGTGGTCTCAAAGTTGGTACCAGGCCAGAGAACAAAGTATTAGCCACGTACATCAGTGCAAGGGAGTCGACCACCAAATCACTGAGGTTATGACATAAAAATGCTAAATTGCTTCGTCTGTTGATTCCTTTGTTCCTCCCACTGCTAATGACCTCAAAACAAACAGTTGTGGTCAGAACTCCTCCCTCTCCATATGAGGGTTTTGTTTCTTATGAATCTCCCATTTTCATACCCCAGTGAATTTATATCGGGTCATGTATTTAATGAATTTATACTGGGTCATGCGTGATTGGAGGAGTTCATGACAGGTACAGCCTGTTAGGCCTAACAAGCCCAACCATCTCCATGGACCCAACACAACTAGTATTGATTGTGATGGTTCCAACCCGACAGTGGACTGCAATCCACTGAATATTAAAACACAGGGATGCAATGCCGAGGCGTGATACGGCGATATCTTCAGCGGAAGCTCTGCTGCAGTTCAAAAAGACAGCTCGCCACCACTGGCGGCACGGTGGCGCAGCGGTAATGAGACCCGCGTTCGATCCTGACAACGGGTGCTGCCTGTGCGGAGTTTGTACGTCCCCCCCGTGACCTGCGTGGGTTTTCCCCGAGTGCTCCGGTTTCCTCCCACAGTCCAAAGACGTACAGTTTTGTAGGTTGATTGGCTTGGTACCATTGTAAATTGTTCCCAGTGTGTGTAGGATAGCGTTAATGTTCGAGGATCGCTGGTCGGCACGGACTCGGTGTCCCGCAGCTCCGCCCTTACTCCCCCTCCCCCCATTCGTAATAAGGACAGATTCCCCCACTGTCCTCACCTTCCACCCCATCAGCCATCGCATACGGCATATAATCCTCCGGCATTTTCGCCACCTCCAAGAGGATCCCAAGGGGCTACATCTTCCCATCTCCATCCCTTTCTGCTTTCCGAAGAGACCGTTCCCTCCGCGACTCCCTGGTCAATGCATCCCTCCCCACCCAAACTATCCCCTCCCAGGCACTTTCCCCTGCAACTGCAGGAGATGCAACACCTGTCCCTTTACCTCCCCCCTCGACTCCATCCAAGTACCCCAACAGTCTTTTCAGGTGAGGCAGAGGTTCACTTGTACCTCCTCCAACCTCATCTACTGTATCCGCTGTCCTGGGTGTTAACTGTATATCGGCGAGACCAAGCGTAGGTTCAGCGATCGTTTCGTTGAACACCTCCGTTCAGTCGCCTAAACCTACCTGATCTCCCAGTTGCTCAGCACTTTAACTCCCCCTCACATACCCAATCTGACCTTTCTGTCCTGGGCCTTCTCCATTGTCAGAGTGAGGCCCAGCGCAAATTGGAGGGGCAGCACCTCATATTTTGCTTGGGTAGCTTTGAACATCTCTAACTTCAAGTAGCCCTTGCTTTCCCTCTCTCTCCATCCCCTGCCCCATTCCAGTTCTCCCACCAAACTTACTGTCTCCGACTACATTTTATCTCTGTACTATCCACTCCCCTGACATCAGTCTGAAGAAGGGTCTTGATCCGAAACGTCACCCATTCCTTCTCTCCAAAATTAAACCTTCTCAAGACCAATTAGGGGTGGACAATAAATACTTGCCCAATGCCCAAATTTTGAAAATGATTAAGTAAAAAGAAAACAATAATCTTTTGGAAGAAACAAACAAAAGTAAGAAATCTGGTTCTGTTATTGAGATCCTATGTGTGCGTTGGTTGAGAAATCTGGCTTACACTTGGCCCAGATTCAATGTGTACAGAATGCAACAATAATTTATCAGCCACAGCCAGTTTCTTTCCTTTCAGAGTTATGGTAATTGTATTGTAAATGAAATGGTGTGCAGATTCCTATCCTGACCTCGATCTGTTGTGTTTATTTTATGTCATATGTAAATGCTATTTATCTGCATTCTGAGCCGCCACTCCCGCGGACTGGAGTTTAAAGAGTGGACTCTCTTCAGTGAAAACTTCACAAAAGGAGGTTTGTCTGCGGACCTCAATTCAAGCTGGCTGCAGCTGCAGACTGCAAGTCACTTCAGTGTTTAACCGGGAATGTATTTGTATTGACGCTACTGTTCTCCTTATTGATCAACTCACTTCGATTTTATTGATTGCTACTTTATTGTCACGTGTCCTTGGTACAGTGAAATTCTTTCTTTTGCACACAATACACAAGTCTGTAAAGAGTCTCCACATAGCGGGTACCGACATAGTTACAAAAGTATTCAATACAGTCCCGATGGTCCCTCTTCTGGAATTTTTTGAGGATGTGACAAGGAACTAGGAAAATGGACAAGGGAGAGCCAGTGGATGTAGTGTACCTGGACCTTCAGAAAGCCTTTGATAGGGTCCCACATAGGAGATTAGTGGGCAAAATTAGAGCACATGGTATTGGGGGTAAGGTACTGACATGGATGGAAAATTGGTTGGCAGACAGGAAACAAAGAGTAGGGATTAACGGGTCCCTTTCAGAATGGAAGGCAATGACTAATGGGATACCGCAAGGCTCAGTGCTGGGACCGCAGCTATTTACAATATCATTAATGACTAAAGGGCCTATCCCAGTTTAGGCGATTTTAAGGCGACTGTCAAAGTCGTAGCAGATCGCCGAACTTTTCTTTTACCCGACGACGATGACCACGACAATGCTGAGTCAGGTCGAGATTACAGCGTCTTCTGAAACATCGCAAAATTCCCACGCTGTCAATGCTTCTCCGGTGTCCTAATTTTCACTGAAATCACTGAGAAGTCGGTAAGTACTTAAGAGTTTTGAACTATAACATCTTGTATGGGTTACTTAAAAACCAAGCATCACTGTCACAAGGCATAAACTGGATTTACTTCCAGTTTACTAATAGCTGTATTAAAAAAAAAAAGTGGTTAAGTGGATTTTTGTGAAAAGTGTGTGGGCATTCTTTGAAAATGTACGGGAGATGCATATCTGGTTTCTGGGTTGCATATCTGGGTTGGGAGCCCACTTTAAATGTAATGGCTGATGGCCATAAACATCGCGAAATTCCCTCGCTTACCTGACCATCAAACTGTCGCCTCCAATCTACCTGTCAAATGTCCTGACGGTAAATAAATTGGTTAAACACAAGCATTTTATGGTATTTTGAAATGACTTTACTTATTTTAATATTATGTGCGTCTAAATGCATCTAAGAGAACCTATCGAGCCTGGTGACAGCATGCGACAGCGCCCGCAATAAGCAACGATACCTGGCGACAAGCCAACTGTCGCCGAGAAATTTCACTCCGAATGATTTCTCAGCGACGCGCTGAGATCCACTACGATTCTTGGAAGACTCCTCGCGATCGTGCCCGCGACACCGGGTGAACTGTCGGCGACAGACTAGTCGCTGGCAGTCGCCTTAAAATCGCCTAAAGTGGGACAGGCCCTTTAGATGAAGGGATTAAAACTAACATTAGCAAATTTGCAGATGACACAAAGCTGGGCGGCAGTGTAAACTGTGAAGATGCTTAGAGGATGCAGGGTGACTTGGACGGGTTGGGTGAGTGGGCAGATGCCTAGCAGATGCAGTTTAATGTGGATAAATGTGAGGTTATCCACTTTGGTGGCAAGAACAGGAAGGCAGATTATTATCTGAATGGTGTCAGGTTAGGAAAAGGGGAGGTGCAACGAGACCTGAGTGTCCTTCACTGCCTGCTGTACCTGCATGCAGGTACAGCAGGCAGTGAAGAAAGCTAATGGCACGTCGACCTTCATATCAAAAGGAGTTGAGTATAGGAGCAAAGAGGTCATTCTGCAGTTGTACAGGGCCCTGGTGAGACCACACCGGGAGTCTTGTGTGCAGTTTATTGAGGGAGTGCAGCGTAAGAGTTAGATGGAGCTCTTAAAGATAGCGGAGTCAATGGATATGGGGAGGAGGCAGGAACGGGGTACTGATTGTGGATGATCAGCCATGATCACAGTGAGTGGCGGTGCTGGCTCGAAGGGCCAAATGGTCTACTCCACCTATTGTCTTCCATCTCACCCCTCCCACGCCGGGTCCCACTTTGTTTTAGAGTATTGAAGATACAGCATGGAATAAGTCCACGCCGACCAGTGATCCCCACACACTAGCACTATCCTACACAGACTAGGGACAATTTACAATTTTAAGGAAGCCAATTAACCTAGAAACCTGTACATATTTGGAGCATGGGAGGAAACCGGAGATCCCAGAGAAATCCCACGCAGGTCACGGGGAGAACGTGCAAACTCCGTACAGACAGCACCCGCGGTGAGGATAGAACCCGGGTCTCTGGCGCTGTAAAGCAGCAACTCTACCGCTGCGCTACCAGCGCCCCCCCTCCACGCCGGGTCCCTCTGTTGACTGACTTTCATTAAGTTCCTGAACAGTCTGCTTGACTAACAGGGACCATTCTAGAGGAAGCAAATTAAAATCGAATGAACTGATAAGTAATGAGAAGCTTCCCTGAAATATTGGGCATGCATTGCCAAGTTCTAAACAGAAATTCAGGAGACGAATTGTGACCATCCAATATCTCAGCCAAGCGCAAAAGGTTTTCACATGGATCTTGAGCACTGTGGCACCCTAAACCAATTAGTGCAGTTTGTATGTTATATCGGCCGACCCAAGTGATGAACATGTTCCATTTGTACAGATAGGTCGATCTTGTACAGGAATCAGTAAATACACAATGCTCCTTTGATGTGGTGACCACACTGCCATTGTAATGAATGACATCAAAAGCTCGTAGACTGATAAGAGACTAAAAATGGAGAGAGAGAGTGAGAGGAAACTCTGCCATTCGTAGGAATGAATGGATGTGCCTACGTCAGACTTGTGAATTTAATAATATTGTGGAAGATCGGTCGTGACGAAAGGCCTCTGCTCAAAATGGGAAGAGATTTGCAATTGTTTTTTTCCTGCAATTTTAAACCATTAAATGGCTTGTATATCCTCTCGTCCTAACACCTCCTCCAAATCTGGACGTCCTCAACAATAATCATCGTACCATTAGCTGCAGTGACGTTAGCTGCTGTGACTGAATTATTTGAATTTGCTTCTTAAACTTGTACATCTCCTTACCACATTGTCTGTGGTACTTGTTTAAACCTACCTCTCTGGTCAACAAGCTGTTTTTCAACTGCGAATGTGTTTCAACTTTAAAAATCAGTTTGATGGGCTTTCTGTTAAGCACTTCCTTAAAGTATATTTTAAAGGAGTAAATGTAAGGAATAATGTTCATTGTCAAATAATATTGGGATTAGAATGCAAGAGATAAAAAAAACCTGCAAAGAAAAAGCGATTGGGAAAGCATCAGTGGGAGAAAAATGGCTGTAAATCAAATTAATTGGGTGCAAAACTTTACACAAATCAGCATTACAGCAGTTCAATGCAAGGACATCAAGAGAAGCAAGAAAATTATACATGAATATGCACCAAAAAGCAAGAGAATCATACATTAATGCGAGAAAATAACTGCAGATGCTGGTACAAATCGAAGGTGTTTATTCACAAAATGCTGGAGTAACTCAGCAGGTCAGGCAGCATCTCAGGAGAGAAGGAATGGGTGACGTTTCGGGCCGAGACATTAATGCAATGCACTATTCCCTGCGCTTGGCAGGACCAAGATTCTCACAACCACAAAGTTGCTTTTGAAGTGTAATCATTGCTTTGCAAATAACAGTGATGTTTATTCCACCAAGCAAAATCTGATCTGATTTAGAATTGAAAATAAAATCCATGCACCTTTTATGCCTGCCTCGTGAGGTAATGGATCAATAAAGAACAGAAGTCAGTTCATTAACATCTCATCTGTTCATTAACATCTCATCCCATGGGCAATGCAGCATTCCCTTGGTACTAAACTGACCTAGAGTCAAGAGTGTTTTATTGTCATATGTCCCAGGCACATAATAAATTTCAAAAAAAATTCTGTGTGTGCATGTCTGTGTGTGTGCATATATATATATATATATATATGTGTGTGTGTGTGTGTGTGTGTGTAGGAAGGAACTGCAGATGTTGGTTTTCACCGAGGATAGACACATAATGCTGGAGTAACTCAAACTCTATGCCTGAAGAAGGATCTCAACCTGAAACGTCACCTATTCCTTTTCTCCAGCGATGCTGCCTGACCCGCATCTGGAGTTACTCCAGCATTTATATATTATGATTATATATTATATATAATTAAGCATATACATAGATATAATATACACACACACATAAAAACAAACAATAATAGTGCAAAAAGACAAAACCAAAGCCCCCAAGTCTAGTTCAGGGCTTATTCGGAGTTTGTAGTATTTAATAGCCCTTGGCTATAGGGAATAAGCTGTTCTGGAGTTTGTGGCCAAATCCTGGCATGGACTTGAAACCCAAACTTTTTTACCGTGAGAGAAGATTTGGACCACTGAATAACACGAATAGAAGGGAGGTTAAATATATATTCTGATCAGGGGTGAAGATCTTTGGCCAAATTCCAGAACTCCGTGGTTGATGAGAGAGAGATTCAAGGAGCCAAGCCTCAGAAGGAGGCATTGGATAAAAGTAAACCTGCTGGTGTACAAGTACCTAAAATATAGAAATAGAAACTTTAGAGTGAAGGAGTGAAGACAGACACAAAATGCTGGTGTAACTCAGCGGGACAGGCAGCATCTCTGGAGAGAAGGAATGGGTGACGTATCAGGTGGAGACCTTTCTGCTGCCTGACCGGCTGAGTTGCCCCAGCATTTTGTGTCTATTTGCAGTTTAAACCAACATCTGCAGTTCCTTCCTACACATAGAGTGTTACTAGACCAAGTGGACCCGTTGGGCCCAAACCTCTCCTGCATTGGTGCAGCACCCTCACCTCTCCCCCCCCCCCCCCCCCCCCGTCTCCCCTCACCCCCTCCCTCCTCCCTCCCCTCCCTCCTTTCCCCCCTCTCCCACTCCATCCCCCTCAACTCCCCTTATCCTCCTCTCTCCCTCCCTCCCCCTCCCTCCCTAGGAGATAGATTAAAACTTTAAAATGTGAATAACTTTTAAAATATAACACAGATTTCAATGAAACGTCTTCCATTAGCACCAAAGAGAAGGCGGTGAGTAAGGTGGGCCTAAAATTGTCGTGCTATCATGTTCCGTTTTAGCAGTAGTTCAGGAACAAACAAACGAGACTTTTAGTATATAGATGTACAGCATTTGCGACCCAATTTACAGGCAGGTTGCAGGGGTCGTGGAGAAAGGGTGATAGAGATTAACTGGAATACTTGGAGGATAAATGCTACCTTATTCATAACAAAATTTGAGGTCAGTCAAAATGCAGAAAGGAAGAAAGTTCTGAAAGCCTTTTGAAGGTAAATAATCAAAGTTCATTCATTGATAAATCAGTAACTGATTAAAGAAAGAAGTCTAAAAGATAATCTTCAAACAAAAAAGTTATTAAGATACCGAATACAGGGGGTTGTTGCAACCAAATGGGATGTAGTTCACACCGGCTTCTGAGACAGACAGTGTGCAATCTAGATATGCCTTGGGGGTTTAAAACAATGGTCTTCATTGTCACTCAGTTGAGGGAGTGTAAAAGGAGTCATGCTTTGGAGGGGAGATTGGTTTATAATTGTCACATACAGTGAAAGACTTTTTGCTATGAAGGCAACTCACCCTACATACATACAGTCTGAAGAAGGGTCTCGACCCGAAACGTCACCCATTCCTTCTCTCCTGAGATGCTGCCTGATTTGCTGAGTTACTCCAGCTTTTTGTGAAATAACTACATACATGAGTTCATCAGGTCATGCAAAAGAGAATAAGCAGAGTGCAGAATGTACTAAACCAAGACCCTCTGGTCTCTCAGAACCTAAGCTACTTTTATCAAAGGAGATCAAGGAGTGGTGTTACATTACCTGTGTGCTTTGTGGGACTTTGCTGTAGATAGATTGGCTACAGGGCTTTCTATGGTGAAGGCATTTTAATGATATTTATTTGGCTGTAGGCTGGAGGAAGGAACCACAAATGCTGGTTTACACTGAAGATGGACACAAAATGCTGGAGTGATTCAGCGGGACAGGCAACATCTCTGGAGAGAATGTTACTGATTGTATGCCTGGCTGTCACCTTTCCCTCAGCTAAAAATGAACCATTCTACATTTCATAGAAACATAGAAAATAAGTGCAGGAGTAGGCCATTCGGCCCTTCGAGCCTGCACCGCCATTCAATATGATCATGGCTGATCATCCAGCTCAGTATCCCATACCTGCCTTCGCTCCATATCCCCTGATCCCTTTAGCCACTAGGGCCACATCTAACTCCCTCTTAAATATATCCAATGAACTGGCCTCAACTACCTTCTGTGGCAGAGAATTCCACAGATTTACCACTCTCTGTGAAATAAAACTTTCTCATCTCGGTCCTAAAAGACTTCTCCCTTATCCTTAAACTGTGACCCCTTGTTCTGGACTTCCCCAACATCGGGAACAATCTTCCCGCATCTAGCCTGTCCAACCCCTTAAGAATTTTGTACGTTTCTATAAGATCCCCCCTCAATCTTCTAAATTCCAGCGAGTACAAGCCGAGTCTATCCAGTCTTTCTTCATATGAAAGTCCTGCCATCCCAGGAATCAATCTGGTGAACCTTCTCTGTACTCCCTCTATGATCAAGGTCTGCTTTGATCTGTCATTTTCACACCTTTCCGTTCCTTATCTCTCATTTCCCCCTCTCCTGACAGTCCGTAAAAGGGTCTCGGCCCGAAACGACACTCATTCCTTCTCTCCAGAGATGCTGCCCTGTCCCGCTGAGTTACTCCAACACTTTGCGTCTATCTTTGTTAACAGCTTTGTTTGTTCTGATGTTTGAAAGATAGAAAATATAATGTTACCGTTAAAACACAAAGTACGTGCTATAACACTGGGATAAGGGCTCAACCAAGAAAACCAAGCCCAAGGCCAAAGTAGAGTCTATATTACCCATACACATTTATGCTATAGGACAATAATTAACTTCATATCCAGCTTTTCATCCACCCTAGGCCACATAATACTAAGTTTCAGCCCACCGCTCTTCCCCCCTCCACCCCCCACTGGCAGATTGACCTCACCACCACTGACAATCCTCCTCTACAGTATTTGTTCCCTCCTTATCAGTGATATGCTGCGAACTGTAGTTTTATACCTGTCGCTGGACTTCACTTGACTGACTTTGGACTTTATCGTTTATATTCATCATAAAATTTAAGGTGAGAGCTAGATAACAATGGAAAAAATATATAATGGGATACTAGAGAGCAGACTATTATTGGAATAACTACCGACGTTCCAATCTGAAACCAGCCTGTATAATGGGATGAATAGTCAATAGAGGCTAAAGGCACCTCTAAGATGAATCATTTCTATTTAATAACTGATAAATTCCTCTCATATTCACGTGACTGAAGCATGAAGGAAGCAATAAAAGAATCGGGGCATATTGTACCATGTGAGCAAGTATTGCGATGAGAGCTCTGTTGTATGTGATTATGAAGTTCTCGATTAGAACGTGTGTCAAAGGTCACAGGAGAAGGCAGGAGAATGGGCTTGAGAGGGAAAAATAGTTCAGTCACGATTGAATGGTGGAGTAGACTCGATGGGCTGACTGGCCTAATTTTGCTCCTACGTCTTATGGTAATGTAGGGCGGCATAGAGGCGCAGTGGTAGAGTTGCTGCCCTACAGCGCCAGAGACCTGAATTTGATCCTGACTACGGGTGCTGTCTGTACGGAGTTTGTATGTGAAACATAGAAACATAGAAAATAGGTGCAGGAGTAGGCCATTCGGCCCTTCGAGCCTGCACCGCCATTCAATATGATCATGGCTGATCATCCAGCTCAGTAACCTGTACCTGCCTTCTCTCCATACCCCCTGATCCCTTTAGCCACAAGGGCCACATCTAACTCCCTCTTAAATATAGCCAATGAACTGGCCTCAACTACCTTCTGTGGCAGAGAATTCCACAGACTCACCACTCTCTGTGTGAAGAAATGTTTTCTCATCTCGGTCCTAAAAGACTTCCCCCTTATCCTTAAACTGTGACCCCTGGTTCTGGACTTCCCCAACATCGGGAACAATCTTCCCGCATCTAGCCTCTCCAACCCCTTAAGAATTTTATATGTTTCAATAAGATCCCCCCTCAGTCTTCTAAATTCCAGCGAGTATAAGCCTAGTCTATCCAGTCTTTCTTCATATGAAAGTCCTGCCATCCCAGGGATCAATCTGGTGAACCTTCTCTGTACTCCCTCTAAGGCTAGAATGTCTTTCCTCAGATTAGGAGACCAAAACTGTACACAATACTCCAGGTGCGGTCTCACCAAGGCCCTGTACAACTGCAGCAGAACCTCCCTGCTCCTATACTCAAATCCTCTTGCTATGAATGCTAACATACCATTCGCTTTCTTCACTGCCTGCTGCACCTGCACGCTTGCTTTCAATGACTGGTGCACCATGACACCCAGGTCACGTTGCATCTCCCCTTTTCCTAATTGGCCACCATTCAGGTAATACTCTGCTTTCCTGTTCTTGCCGCCAAAGTGGATAACCTCACATTTATCCACATTATATTGCATCTGCCATGCATTTGCCTACTCTCCTAATCTATTCAAGTCACTCTGCAGCCTCCTAGCATCCTCCTCGCAGCTAACACTGCCACCCAGCTTCGTGTCATCCGCAAACTTAGAGATATTGCATTCAATTCCCTTGTCCAAATCATTAATATATATTGTAAATAACTGGGGTCCCAGCACTGAGCCTTGCGGTACCCCACTAGTCACTGCCTGCCATTCCGAAAAGGACCCGTTTATTCCTACTCTTTGCTTCCTATCCGCCAACCAATTCTCTATCCACCTCAACACTGAACCCCCAATACCGTGTGCTTTAAGTTTGTACCCCAATCTCCTATGTGGGACCTTGTCGAAGGCCTTCTGAAAGTCCAGATATAACACATCGACTGGTTCTCCCTTATCCACTCTACTAGTTACATCCTCGAAAAATTCTATAAGATTCGTCAGGCATGATTTGCCTTTCATAAATCCATGCTGACTTTGTCCGATGATTTCACCACTTTCCAAATGTGATGCTATCACATCTTTAATAACTGACTCTAGCATTTTCCCCACTACCGATGTTAGGCTAACTGGTCTATAATTTCCCGTTTTCTCTCTCCCTCCCTTTTTAAAAAGTGGGGTTACATTAGCTACCCTCCAGTCCTCTGGAACTACTCCAAAATCTAAAGAGTTTTGAAAATTTATCACTAATGCATCCACTATTTCTGAGGCTACTTCCTTAAGCACTCTGGGATGCAGCCTATCTGGCCCTGGGGATTTATCGGCCTTTAATCCATTTAATTTACCTAACACCACTTCCCGACTAACCTGGATTTCCCTCAGTTCCTCCATCTCATTAAACCCCCGGTCCCCTGCTATTTCCAGCAGATTGTTTATGTCTTCCCTAATGAAGACAGAACCACTGCGTGGGTTTTCCCTGGATGCTCCAGTTTCTTTCCACACTCCAAAGACGTGCAGGTTTGTAGGTTACAATTGGCTTCGATAACTTGTAAATTGTCCCTGGTATAACTACCAAAGTTCCAATCTGAAACCAGCCTGTATAATGGGATGAATAGTCAATAGAGGCTAAAGGCACCTCTAAGATTAATCATTTCTATTTAATAACTGATAAATTCTTCTCATATTCACGTGACTGAAGCATGAAGGAAGCAATAAAAGAATTGGGGCATATTGTACCATGTGAGCAAGTATTGCGATGAGAGCTGTAGGGCAGCAACTCTACCACTTATTGTCCTATAGCCCTGTGTAGGGTAGCCCCTCGTGTACGGGACGATCTCTGGTCGGCGTGGACTCAGTGGGTCGAAGGGCCTGTTCCCACACTGTATCTCAAGATCAGAATATATGTTGCAATTAGAATAGTTTAGACGCTCAACATTCATTTGTTAATTTCTTGTTAGGTCTAAATTCCTCACAGGTAATCAGCGCCATCCTAAAACTAACAGAGTGGAGTGAAATACAAGCATATTAAGTAATTGTGTGTGAAAGTCGCTGATTGGAAGGCAATTGCCAGAGTTCCGTGAAGTATCACCCGATTACCTCCCCCATCTCTCGTTCGAATGTGCACACCTCACGCTGCCACTACCCGAGTGCCAAGAGTTTTGTCAAATACCATCAATACATTTTAAGTTTGAGCTTATTAAAATCTAAATAAACTGGCATAAATGGAGATTGTAAAGTACAATTTGTTCACTAAGAACTGTTAAGGTTATCATTAAATTAGCATTCATGATTAATCAATAATAATTAATCAATAATAATCAATAATAATTAATAATCATTGCCATTAACAATAATTAATCATTAATTATTGTTAATGGCAATGATTATTAATTATTATTGATTATTATTACATTAACCTATTATTACATTCTAATTTCCTAATACTTTTCAAAATAAAGAAGAGAATCGTTGTGAAATAAATTGGCTGCAGGCACATTTAGAGGAAAAAAATCATCAAAATAATAGTTTGAATATTGGTGTAACTAAACAAAGCAGGTGCTGTAGTTAAACAGAATTTAAGGAGCCATAGAATTCCACAGCATG
Organism: Rhinoraja longicauda; assembly: GCF_053455715.1. Lineage (NCBI taxonomy): Eukaryota > Metazoa > Chordata > Chondrichthyes > Rajiformes > Arhynchobatidae > Rhinoraja > Rhinoraja longicauda. Next base: position 11,779,209 of record NC_135963.1, on the reverse strand, counting down.
GACACATCAACTTACCAAATCCACAACAATCATTCACAGAACAGTACAGCACAACAACACAGCTCAAGAACAGGCCCTTCACCCCAAAATCCCATACTGGTTGTATTATATTCACCTCGTCTTCCCATGAACTCTTTCCAGATTCTACCACTCGCCTACAGACTATGAGCAATTTACAGTGGTTGATTAATATACTCACCTGCACGTCTTTCATAAGATATAGGAGCAGAATTAGGCCATTTGGCCCATCAAGTCTACTCCACCGTTCAATCATGGCTGATCGATCTCTCCCTCCATTCTCCTGCCTTCTCCCCATAACCCCTGACACCCGTACCAATCAAGATTCTATCAATGTCCGCCTTAAAAATATCAATTGACTTGGCCTCCACTTCTTCAGTCTGAAGAAGGGTCTCGACCCGAAACGTCACCCATTCCTTCTCTCCTGAGATGCTGCCTGGCCTGCTGAGTTACTCCAGCATTTTGTGATGAAATAATGGCCTCCACAGCCGTCTGTGCCAATGAATTCCACAGATTCACCACCCTCTGACTAAAGAAATTCCTTTGCACCTCCTTTCTAAAGGTATGTCTTTTTATTCTGAGCTATGTATGGCCTTTGGTCCTAGACTCTCCCACTGGTGGAAACATGTTCTCCACCTTTGCACTTTGGGATGGAAACTGGAGCACTCGGAGAAAGCCCACGCAGTCACAGGAAGAATGTGCAAACTCCACACAGGGAAACAGAAACATAGAAACAGGTACAGAAGTAGGACATTCGGCCCTTCGAGCCAGCACCGCCATTCAATATGATCATGGCTGATCATTTAAAAACAGTACCCCATTCCTGCTTTTTCCCCCATATCTCTTAATCCTTTAACCCTCAGAGCTAAATCTAACTCTCTTTTGAAAACATCCAGTGAATTGGCCTCCTTTGCCTTCTGTGGCAGAGAATGCCACAGATTCACAACTCTCTGGGTGAAGAAGTTTTTCCTCCTCAGTCCTAAATAGCCTACCCCTTATTCTTAAACTGTGACCTTTGGTTCTAGACTCGCCCAACATTGGGAGCATTTTTCCTGCATCTCGCAGGCCAATCCTTTAAAAAATGTATATGTTTCTATAAGATCCCCTCTCATCCTTTTAAATTCCAGTGAATACAAGCCCAGTCGACCCATTCTTTCATATGTCAGTCCCGCCATCCTGGGAATTAACCTGGTGAACCCACGCTGCACTCCCTCAATAGCAATAATGTCCTTCCTCAAATTAGGAGACCAAAATTGCACACAATACTCCAGGTGCGGTCTCATGAGGGCCCTGTACAACTGCAGTAGGACCTCGTTGCTCCTAAACTCAAATCATCTCGCAATGAAGGCCAACATGCCATTAGCTTTCTTCACTGCCTGCTGCACCTGCATGCTTACTTTCAGTGACTGATGTACAAGGACACCCATGTCTCATTGCATCTCCCCTTCTCCTAATCTGACACCATTCAGATAATAATCTGCCTTCCTGTTCTTGCCAGTGGCAAGTCCAAGACCCTATTCTGCTGCAGCCTTCATCCGCCTTCCCAGCCGTTGTGACGCTCCAATTGTACAGTAGGATATAATGGTTGAGTTAAAGTACATTGTAAGTAATAAAACTTATGAATCATAGGTCCAGTTAAAGCAGAAATATCTAAATACTTTGGCATTTGTCAATTGTTCTGCAGTACATTAGCACCTGTATGCTGTTGGGTTCATTGTTACATCATCTAGGTGTGTGCACAGTACATTTATAGTTTTCACATTTATAAAACAGTAACTTATTGACTTTTTGAAGAAAATTAATTAACAGAAATGACCACGCGCAATCATTTACGCCCTTCAAAGGCGCCCTACTTCGGGTTTATGCTTATTAAGCAGGAAAATAAATTGAGAAAGGAAGCTATTCACTACTGTGATGTAAGATTTCCATCTACCTCAAGGTTCTGTTCTTGATCCCAATACCAAAACACAGGGAAAGGGTAATTGGAATAATAGATTGGGTTTTCCTGAAAAACATCAGGAGTGTAAGTGTGTGCAAACTTGGAAATTATGATTGGGTTCTATTGGGGCTTTATTGACTGCTGTTTTTGTGAACTTGGTCCAAAACACTACCATTTGATCTCAGTCATCTGCTTTCTGAACCTATATTAGGTAGACACAAGGAACTGCAGATGTTGGGCTTCTTGAACAAAATACAAAGTGCTGGTGAATTCAGCAGGTCAGGCAACATTACAGGTGTCAGGGGTTATGGGGAGAAGGCAGGAGAATGGGGTTAGGAGGGAGAGATAGATCAGCCATGATTGATTGGCGAAGTAGACTTGATGGGCCGAATGGTCTAATTCTGCTCCTATCACTTATGACCTTATGACCTTGTAACACCTGGGGAGGAAATGGACTGATGACATTTTAGATGAGGCCCTCGCTCGTGTCCCCTCGATACCCCGCAGCTCCACCTTTGCTCCCCCTCCCCCTAGTCGCAACAGAGACAGAGTCCTCCTAGTTCTTACCTTCCACCCCATCAGTCTTCGCATACAACACATAATCCTCCGAAATTTCCACCACCTCCAACGGGATCCCAACACGAGCCACATTTTCCCATCTCCACCCCTTCCCGCCTTCCGCGGCGACCGTTCCCTCTGCAACTCCCTGGTTAACTCATCCCTTCCCACCCAAGCCACCCCCTCCCCAGGTACCTTCCCCTGCAACCGCAAAAGATGCAACACCTGTCGCTATACCTCCTCCCTCGACTCTGTCCAGGAACCCCGACATTTCTTTCAGGTTAGGCAGAGGTTCACTTGCACCTCCTCCAACCTCATCTACTGTATCCGTTGTTCAAGATGTGGACTCTTATACATCGGCGAGACCAAACGCAGACTGGGCGATCGTTTCGGGGATCACCTTCGCTCAGCCCGCCTGAACCTACCCGATCTCCCGGTTGCTGGACACTTTAATTCTCCTTCCCATTCCTACACAGACCTTTCTGACCTCGGTCTCCTCCATTGTCAGAGTGAGGCTAAACGCAAATTGGGAAGAGCTTCTCATATTTCTCTTGGACAGCTTACAGCCCAGTGGTATGAATAGTGATTTCTCTCACTTCAGGTTGCCCCGACATTCCCTCTCCCTCTATCCCTCCACCATCCAAGTCGCACTAGCTTCTCATTTTCACCCCACAAACAGCTTACAATGGCTTGTTTCCTTGATCATCATTGCTTTTTTGCATATCTTTCATTCATTGTTCTTTATCTCTCCACATCACCAACTATATCTCTCATTTCCCTTATCTCTAACCAGTCTGAAGAAGGGTTTCGACCTGAAAAGTCACCCATTCCTTCTCTCCAAGGATGCTGCCTGTCCCGCTGAGTTACTCCAGCTATTTGTGTCTATCTTAGATGATGTTTCAGGTCAGGGCCCTTCTTCAGTCTGATCAGGGCCGTCTTAACGCATGGGCCTGATGGGCACTTGCCTGGGGGCCCATGAGCATAGGGGCCCCATGCTGATCTGTGTATGTTAAGTGACTTGCAATAAATAAATACTACTTTAAAAATGTAGGTTCAATAAGTGCTTTTTTCGCAACATTTTCGGTCACTAAGTGCTTCTCACAGCGATCTGTAAGTGCTTTTCGCAACAATGTAGCACCCTAAGTCCATCGCTAAGTGCTTTATGGTAAGTGCTTTTCGCCGGCATGACAGGGGGGGGGCTGGTAGGGAAAGGGGGGTGGGGGAGAGTAACGGTAGGGGCCCCAGTACACTGCTTTGCCCGGGGGCCCATAATGCTGTAAAAACGGCCCTGAGTCTGATGTAAGGTCCCAAACTGAAACATTGTCTGTTCATTTCCTCCACAGATGTTGCCTGGATTCACTGAGTTTTGTGTCTATCTACCTCATTGGTGACCCTCAGACCATCCTTGATTGGACTTTGTTGGCTTTACCTTGCACTAAATGTTATTCAGTAGACAATAGACAATAGACAATAGGTGCAGGAGGAGGCATTTCGGCCCTACGAGCCAGCACCGCCATTCAATGTGATCATGGCTGATCATTCTCAATCAGTACCCCGTTCCTGCCTGCTCCCCATACCTCCTGACTCTGCTATCCTTAAGAGCTCTATCTAGATCTCCCTTGAATGCATTCAGAGAATTGGCCTCCACTGCCTTCTGAGGCAGAGAATTCCACAGATTCACAACTCTCTGACTGAAAAAAAATGTCCTCATCTCAGTTCTCAATGGCCTACCCCTTATTCTTAAACTGTGGCCCCTTGTTCTGGACTCCCCCAACATTGGGAACATGTTTCCTGCCTCTAACATGTCCAACCCCTTAATAATCTTATACGTTTTGATAAGATCTCCTCTCATCCTTCTGAATTCCCTTATCATGTATCTGTACACTGCAATGTACATGATTGGAATCATGTACTGTCTTTCCGCTGACTGGGCAGCATGCAACAAAAGCCTTTCCCTGCACCTCGGTAGACATGACATTAAACTAAACTGATAAACCAATGTTTAGGTGATTTTTTTTCCTTAGGTGTGAGGGCCAGAGTTTTAAGGAGATGTCCAGGGCAAGATTTTTACACAAAAGTGAAGTGTGCGTGGAGGGCATTGCCAGGGGTGGTGGTTGAAGCAGATCCATCAGTGGCATTCAAAGGACTTTTGGATAGGCACATGGACCTACAGGGTTTGGAGGGATATGGGTTATGTGCAGGTAGATAAGTGATTGGCTTGACATCATGTTCAGCACAGACATTGTGGGCCAAAGGGCCTGTTCTTGCGCTGTACTGTTCTACATTATAGTTCTCCAATGACTCTTATCAATTTCTTCAGATGCACCATAGATGCATAACAGCTTGGCGTGGCAACTAATTTGCTCAAGACAGCAAAAAATTGCAGACCATTAGCAATGCATCACAGTCCATCATGTAAACCAGCTGCCCTCCTCACCCACACATTGCTTCCATCCTTGCTTCATGTTGCCTTGGGAAAGCAGTCAACATAAGGTCATAAGTGATAGTAGAATTAGGCCATTCCACCCATCAAGTCTACTCCGCGATTCAATCATGGCTGATCTATCTCTCCCTCCTAACCCCATTCTCCTGCCTGAGGGGTTGTTTTGGGCTCCATACCCGAGTATGGATGTGCTGGCGTTGGAGAGGGTCCAGAGGAGGTTTACCAGAATGGGGGTGAGAGGGAAAAATAGATCCAGAGCAGACTGCATGGGCCGAATGGCCTAATTTTGCTCCTATATCTTATGGTCTTACGGATGTAGAAAGTGAACCATGTATCTTATTAAACCTTTTGAACGGGACTGATTTGCTGAGACGTTTTTCTGGTCCTTTGCATCTCTACACGTGTCCAGTGTTTATTTGCTGCAGCCTCTCTCCTGAGTAAAAATGACTCAGGCATCTAAAGATAAGTGACTGTGCATTTATCACTCATGTATCTCTGGAGGACCTTTCACACACCCAAGGACGTTTTGCCTTCCATTTGCCACTAAATATTTTCTAAGCAGGCATTTCTCATAATGCAATACATTATTGCAGCAGTGATTTATACAGGGGAAGTATTGTTTGTGCATATCACCATTGATGGGACTTAACAATCTTCCTTTTCTGTGTTGATGTAACTCTTTCTGGATAGACACTTCTTTTTATAGAAACAGAGTTGCACAGGGATATATTTTGTTCATGGGCACTTCCACTGCGAATAAAACTTGTTTTTAACCAATTGAGTTACAAAGGTTTGCAGCCGAGTAAGAAACCATTCCACTCAATTCAAAATTAATTGTAGAGCTCAGTTTCAGTGTATATAAACTTCCATTTCAATGGACAGGAGTATTTTCTGAAGGGCTTTCGACTTGAAGTGTTAACTCTGTTTTTCTTCACACAGATGCGGCCTGTCTTGCTGAGTAATGCCTGGATTTTCTGGGTTTTTAATTTAGATTTCCAGCATCTGTATCTTTTTAATGTCCAAGTATTTTTGAAATTTGGCTTTGCAGCAATCAATTTACATACAAAGGTAATAACCAGATCATTTTAAATAAAAACAAAAAATGCTGGAAACGCTCAGCAGGTCGGGCAGCATCTGTGGAAAGAGAAACAGTTGACATATCAGACTGAAGATGCCTCACCAGATTATCTCCTTCTGTGGAGGAAAACAAGGCACGAACCCTTTTCATTATTGATCAAAATGATACAGTGGAATTACATGTCTTGTAGGTATTTATCCCAAATGGTTAGATCACGAAATGGTAGAGCAATTCTAATGCATAGGAACGCAAGAGACAGCAGAGAGTGGGTGACTCAGCCCGGTCCATCAAAGGCACAGCCCTCTTCACCATCGATAGCTTCTGTGTGAGAAGGTACCTCAATAAGGTGGCATCTACCATCAAGGATCGCCACCATCTAAGTCGTGTCATCTTCTCACAAGGCGGTACAGAAGCCTGAAGTTCCATACCATTAGGTTCTGGAACTGCTATGTTCCTCCATTTTTGTTTTTGCTTCCAAGATGGCGCCAGACCCAGGCGACTTTTTCTGTGCTAGCCACAGCACATCTACAAACGCATATTACAATCGTTCCACAATCTTAGATCTCTACTCCCACAGCAACATTTCTTGCTTTAACTACAACACTGGCTTTACCTTGCACTAAACGTTATTCCTTTAATACTGGAGTAACTCAGCGGGACAGGCAGCATCTCTGGAGAGAAGGAATGGGTGACTTCAGACCAGTCGGAAGTAGGGTTTCGACCCGAAACGCCACCCATTCCTTCTCTCCAGAGATGCTGCCTGTCCCGCTGAGTTACTCCAGCATTTTGTGTCGATCTTTGGTCTAAACCAGTAGCTGCAGTTCATTCCTGCACAATGTGAAAAGATCCCGCAGTGAACATTGTCTGATGCGTATTGTCCTGTAACAGAGCCAGGAATGTTCAGTTAGTACTCTAAATTGGGCCCTTATAGGACCCTAAATTGGACTCTTTAGCCCTGTTTTTGCTATGCAATGAACTGTGCTTTCTCAAAAGCCTACTGTACACTGTGTCCTACTGCGATACAGCCAGAACAGTTTTATAAAGATTGCTAGCTGCTAAAATACACTGCCTGTTAGTGTTGGCAGTGCTGTGTAATACCTCTATAAATTCCAAAGTCACTGAGGCCAGGCATTTTCACTGTAATTAAATACAGCTGGACAAGATGGAGAATTATGGACTTTGATCGGGCAACATTCCAGGCTGAGATAGGACACTAATATTAAAGATTACAAGAGACTCTGACATGGGTGTGGAATTAGCTCAATGACTCTGCCAGTTCAGTCCAAATGTGAGATATCTTTATATTATTGATCAAGACTTGAAGTCAAGTACAAAATAGGCCCAGTGAAAACTGTTTAAATGATATTTAAACTGTTGTAAAGGTATTATTTTTACATCTTGTAGCAAAAGTAAATGTTTTATATTTAATGTACATAATATGTGGGCCAGCTCTGTCTGTAGATTATTTTGCCCTATATCAGCATGTCAGGTAAACTTTATATATTTATATTGGATTCTTAGTTTGGCTTCACAAAAAACGTGCAGTTCTCATTGATTTCACCAACCTTACTACTAATCTCCACCCTGCCCTCGAATGCACTAGGACCATCTCTGACACCACTCGCTCTCCTTTCTTAATCTCTTGATGGGGGGACTGACTATCGACTGACTTCCACTACAAAACAAGGCTGTCAAGGGGTTAATGGGAGAAGGCGGGAGAATGGGGTTGAGAGGGAAAGATAGATCAGTCATGACTGTGTGGCAGAGTAGACTTGATGGGCCAAATGACCTAATCCTGCTCCTATAACTTATGAATTTATGAAGGTCACATAGCATTTGTGGAGAAACAGAGTTAATGTTTCAGATTGAAGAGCCTTCTTCTTAACTGGGGAAGATCAGATAAAGTAGGAAAAAGAACTGTAGATGCTGGTTTAAATCGCAGATAGACACAAAATGCTGGAGTAACTCAGCGGGTCAGGCAGCATCTCGGGAAAGAAGGAATGGGTGACGTTTCAGGTCTGAAGAAGGGTCTCGACCCGAAACGTCACCCATTCCTTCTCTCCCGAGATGCTGCCTGACCCGCTGAGTTACTCCAGCATTTTGTGTCTACCCAAGATCAGATAAAGTGTTTGGACCCAAAATATTATCTCTGTTTCTCTTTCCATAACTGCACTCAGACCTGTCAAGAGTTTCCAGTATTTATTGTCCTGGTAACGTTTCCCAAATCTTGCTTCAGGTTCTTTTGCCAATGGCCATAATTCTGTGATCCTCTGCTTATTTACTCCATCGAAATGCCGGGATTAAATATAATCAAAATCATCACTGGCGATTTTTTCCCCCATTCTACTACTCAGACAGTTAAACGTCAAGGGGGCTTATTTGTCACATGCACCTTATGGGAACGGGAACAATGAAATTATGACTTGCACACGTTACAAGAAAGCAACAATGAAGCAGCTTTGCTGCAGTGTTACGAGCACATTAGACTCAACAACAACAAAAATAAATATACACAAAACTATCAGTTGTTCTAAGTAGACCATGATAGGTCAAATATCAAAGTACATAGAGCAACCATAGTATTGCAAAGTCCACAGTGGTTTGGTGCTGAGGTTGGGTTGTGGTTAGGGTCATGCAGGGTGGTCCAAGAAACTTGTTCATGTTCATAAATTCTAGGAGCACAATTAGGCCATTCAGCGCATCAAGTCTTCTCTGCTATCCAATCATGGCTGATCTATCTTTCCCTCTCAGCCCCATTCTCCTGCCTTCTCCCCATAACCCCTGACATCCTTACAAATCAAGAATCTGTCACTCTCCGCCTTAAAAATATGCATTGACTAGGCCTCCACAGCTGTCTATGGCAATGAATTCCACAGATTCACCATCCTCTGACTAAAGGAAATCCTCCTCGTCTCCTTTCTAAAGGTACGTCCTTTCACTCTTAGGCTGTGGCTTCTGGTCCTGGATTCTTCCATTAGTGGGAACATCCTCTCCACATTGACTCTATCCAGACCTTTCACTATTCAGTAAGTTTCAATGAGGTCCCCCCTAATCCTTCTAAACTCCAGCGGGTACAGGCCCAGAGCCGTCAAACACTCAATGTTCTTGAACTTGGAGGTAATGGTTCTCAGGATCCTGGATCTTCTTCCCAATTGTAACAGCGAGAAGAGAACGAGGTCAGGGTGGGGAGTTTGATGATGTTAGCTGCCTTCATGAGGCAGCACTGTCTGTAAATTCTTTGACGGTCAGTAGCCGTGATGGATCAGGCAATGTCCACCTCTTTCAGAAGCCTCCTTTGTTCTTGAATGTTGGAATCACCGAACCAGGCAGTGATGCATCCAGTCAGAGTGCTCTCTGCTGCACACTTGTAGAGGTTCAATAAAATATTCAGTAGTAGAATGGGACATGCTAAATCTCCTCAGTTTTCTGAGAAGGTAAAGGCATTGGTGAGCTTCCTTTGTGCTTGCATCAATGTGCTGGGCCCAGAACAGATCTTCAGAGATGTGTAGGCTCAGGAACTTGAAGCTATTGACTCTCTCCACTGTCAAGCCACCAATGAAGGTCCACAGTCCCTCAGCTTTCCCTTCCTGAAGACATCAATCAGTTCCTTGATCTTGCTAAAGCATGATTATTGTCCTGGTTAATCTATGAACCAGATTATCAGTCTTCCTCCTGGACTCCAGCTCGTTGTTACGACGGTGTTATCAACAGTGAATTTAATGATGGCGTTGGAGCTGTGCCTCACTGTACATTGCAAGGAAGGAACTTCAGATGCTGGTTTACACCGAAGATGGACACAAAATGCTGGAGTAACTCAGTGGGACAGGCAGCATCTCTGGAGAGAAGGAATAGGTGATGCTTCGGGATGAGACCCTTTTTCAGACTGAGAATCAGGGGAGAGGGAAACTAGAGGTATGAAAAAGTTACGGAGTTCTTAATTGCAACTTAATAAACAAAATTCGTAATTTACAATCTTTTGTTTAAATTAGCACAGAATTCCACTTTCAGTGGCTGTCACATTCTGTTGAATCCAGAGATGTAAGAATTGAATTAACGGTGACTGGTTAAATGAAGGGGCAGCATATGGAAGCATTTTACTTCACTTAACATAGTTTGGTCTGGATAGAATAACAAACGTATTCTCTAATATGTTGATATTTAATATTCAAACAAATAAAAGTTGAACATGGATCAAAGAAATCTTCAAATAATTTCCAGTCACTTAGAATTGAAATAAAATGCCCTAAACACTCAACGCGACATTTGACATCTGTGGTGAGAGAAACAGAATCACCTTTTTCAGCTAATTACGTTTCTTCAGAGGAATTTTGTACGACTGCTCAACTTTGGAAGCAGACCGGAGCAAATTCCTAAACGACGTGAACATAAGCATAAACATGTTTCCCTGTTGTAGTTTGTTCAGTCTTTCCTCTCGGTATCAATGTGATCATTATTATTTTCCCTTCAGCAGAGAGAATAAATTAAATCAATCCCTTTTTTGAAACTCCCAAAAGTTGTACGGCTAGCACGCTTTTCTTGACCCGAAGAAATCATTTTTGGTTTGCTGTTTTTTATTCTCTTTCCCAGCTGGACAAAATAGTTTTCTCCTTCATTTTTTAGTTTTCTTCAACATTTTCAAAAATTACATCATGCTCACCTTTTTCAATTTTCTTATTTTTCCTACGAGAATAAACTTTATTTCCAGAGCCTTCATTTATGGGTCTAGTAATCATATTTTCCATTGCGTGATAGTTTTAAATGTAAGCGTGGAAACAACAAACCTATCAATTTGCATTGATCCACTTTTTCTTACAGTGGTAGATGAATGATTTGATTTTTTTGAACAGGCTTGTTTTATTCAGTTGACCAATTGTGATCTTACTTTGGGAATTCAATGATTATGGAGATTATGTCGACTTCAATGTGTGAAGGCTTTATTTTATTGACCTTTTTTTTACACTGAACATAGTGTTAGAGGAATGTAGAGTCTGAATAGGGAGTGAGTTGCTCATTCAATTAAATGTGCAATATGATCTATTCATATATCTCTGATTGCTAACTTTGGAATGCTGCCTTGCCCTTTCTGCGTGAACATTTAAAGCTCTTCTAAAACTACGTTTTGTTCTAGTGCTCTTCGCATCTTTCCTATATTTTTCAATAACCTACATAACGCAGCGGCAGACAAGTGGGCCCACAGAAAGGAGAGCAGCAACTTCAGCAGACCAGAGACCACACACAAATGTAACCTTTGTGACAGAGACTGTCACTCCCGCATTGGTCTCTTCAGCCACAAGCGACGTTGCTCTAGCCGAGGTTTGGAGCAAGCAGCCAACAACAATAGACAATAGGTGCAGGAGGAGGCCATTCGGCCCTTCGAGCCAGCACCGCCATTCAATGTGATCATGGCTGATCATTCACAATCAGTACCCCGTTCCTGCCTTCTCCCCATACCCCCTGACTCCGCTACCTATCTAGCTCTCTCTTGAATGCATTCAGAGAATTGGCCTCCACTGCCTTCTGAGGCAGAGAATTCCACAGATTCACAACTCTCTGACTGAAAAAGTTTTTCCTCATCTTAGTTCTAAATGGCCTACCCTTATTCTTAAACTGTGGCCCCTTGTTCTGGACTCCCCCAACATTGGGAGCATGTTTCCTGCCTCTAACGTGTCCAACCCCTTAATAATCTTGTATAAGAAGATAACTGCAGATGCTGGTACAAATCGAAGGTATTTATTCACAAAATGCTAGAGTAACTCAGCAGGTCAGGCAGCATCTCGGGAGAGAAGGAATGGGTGACGTTTTGGGTCGAGACCCTTCTTCAGACCCTTCTTCAGTCTGAAGAAGGGTCTCGACCTGAAACGTCACCCATTCCTTCTCTCCTGAGATGCTGCCTGACCCCCTTAATAATCTTATACGTTTCGATAAGATCTCCTCTCATCCTTCTAAATTCCAGTGTCGCTCCAGTCTTTCAACATATGACAGTCCCGCCATTCCGGGAATTAACCTAGTAAACCTACGCTGCACGCCCTCAATAGCAAGAATATCCTTCCTCAAATTTGGAGACCAAAACTGCACACAGTACTCCAGGTGCGGTCTCACTAGGGCCCTGTACCACTGCAGAAGGACCTCTTTGCTCCTATACTCAACTCCTCTTGTTATGAAGGCCAACATTCCATTGACTTTCTTCACTGCCTGCTGTACCTGCATGCTTCCTTTCAGTAACTGATGCACTAGGACACCCAGATCTCATTGTATGTCCCCTGTTCCTAACTTGATCCTACCCAGATCTCGTTGTACGTCCCCTCTTCCTAACTAGGGTGCATCTCCTATGGTCAGCCTTGACCGAGGCGGGCCTAAGAAGAAGATATTTAAAATCATTTTCCTAATACATTTTAAAATAAAATTCAATATATTGCCCTTATTTGTTTTAGGTACTTCACCGAAATTGCATTTTACCACAGTTTTGGTTGATTCTGGATGAACTTTTTGTCCTTTACTTGCTGGCATTTGATGCATTCCTCTACGCAACAGTTATTGTCTTCTGCCTTCTCCGGACTTAAAATACCTTACCTTTGGCAGCAAATCCACTCTGCAAAGTTGCTCACTAGCTGAAGCACTGTTTAGCAGGACACAGATCAAAAAGTTTACTTGCTAGAAATCAGAAAAATATTGGAAATACTCAACAGTATTATACTGCATACTGTATATAGAGAGAGGGAAAGCACTTTAATATTGTAGGTTGGTGACCTTCCATCATCATTCTGTTGAAGGTCATTGGCCTGAAATGTTAAACCCAGTGCCAGATGAAGCACATCCCATGGTGGCTGAAGAGCAACTTGGATTGGGAGGGGAAAGACCAAGTTATGATCTTTTCGGATCCAATATCTAATAGGATCCATGGCAATTTGTCAAATTGGATTTTAAACAAGTTTGGTGATGGGAGGCAGGAGGTGATGGGGCAATGTTGTTTTTGCAATTGGAAGCCTGTGACCAGTTGAGTACTGCAGGGTGTTGTGACTTTAGACTTTAGAGATACAGTGTGGAAACAGGCCCTTCAGCCCACCAAATCTGTGCCGACCAGCGACCGCTAGCACTATCCTACACACCAGCGACAATCTGCAGAAGCCAATTAACCTATAAACCTATACGTCTTTGGAGAGTGGGAGGCAACCAGAGCACCCAGAGAAAACCCACGTGGTCACAGGGAGAACATACAGACTCCATACAGGCAGCACCCATGGCCAGGATCAAAAACGGGTCTCCGGCACTATCAGGCAGCAGTTCTACCGCTGCACCATTGTGGTGCCTGATTAGATTTGTGGTGGGATTTTTAATGTTGTTAGATAAATTAATTATGTGAATGTGAATGTGGAAGGTAAGAACAGTAACTTAAAAGGTGACATTAAAGTTAGTGTAGTTGTTGAAAGTGTGGAGATAGGCTTTGGCTACAGAAAATATTGATGAATAGGTAAGATGTGCAGAACAATGGCAGGTGGAAATTAATCCCAAAATGTACTTTGCAAGGACTAATAAAACTAAAATATACACAATGAATGGCAGGATAACTGGAAGTACTGAGGAACATGTCTATAGACCCTGAAGGCATCAGCAAAGGCAGATAAGTTAGTTAAGAAGGCTGAACGGATATTTGAAGGCACAAGAAACTGCAGATGCTGGAATCTTCAGTAAAACACAAAGTGCTGGAGTAATTCAGCAGGTCAGGCTGCCTCTCTGGAGGACATGGATAGGCAACGTTTCGGGTTGGATTGCCTCCTCAGATTAATTGTGGTAGTTGGGGAGAGAAAGCTGGAAAATAAGTGGTAGGAGGGACAAAGTCCAGCAAGTGATAGATTGATACAGGTGAGGGCAATGTTTAATTGGCAGATAGGTGGAGAACGGCTAGAGATGAAAAAGAGACAAAAAGGTGTCAGATAAGCAGAGAAGAGAAATGAAACGTAATGCCAGAGGGAAGGACATAAGTGAAAATGCTGGATAAGTTGCACCCATCCATTTTCTCCAGAGATGCTGTCTGACTCACTGAGTTACTCCAGCATTTTGTGTCTATCTTTGGATAGTTTGGGATTCTTATCCCTGGAGCTGAGGAGGGTGGAGAGGTGCCGATGGAGGTGTACAAAATTATGAGGGGCATGGATAGAGTAGAGAGTAGGAAACAATTACTCCTATTACAGAGATATCTAAAACTAGAAGCCATAGGATTAATTTGTTGTCTTGACACCATGTTACGAAGCTCTCTATTTCCTTCCAGTATGTGACTCATGACTGATAAATGGCCTTCAAATCATGATGCACATGAAAGGGAAATTATGGTTGGGCCAAATCTGTTGGTAAATTTTGAGGTTGTGATGGGCAGAATAGTTAGGAACAAAACTGTTCATCTGATATATTTGGCCTTTCCTTTACCCTATGTTATCAAATGCTACCCGATCGATGGAATATTTCCAGCATTTTCAATTCTTATTTCAAATTTCCAACATCTTCAGTATTTTTAAATTTCAGCTCCATCACATGCTGTTTGATAATTAGCCACACAAGTTATCCTGCATGACAGCTTTCTACAGGTGCTCCGGTTTCTTCCCACATCTCAATGAAGGTCGGTGGGTTAAATGGCCATATTGCCATTTGCCCTTAGGGTAAAGATGAGTGGTAGAGTCTGAGGAGAATTGTTTGAAATGGGGCAAGTAAAGTTGGAGGTGGGTGTTTAATGATCTGTTTCTGTATCATCAATCTCTATGAAAAAATCATTCACGCTTTCATTTCCTCCCGCCTAGACTACTGCAACTCCCTATACACTGGGATCAGCCAATCTTCCCTGTCCCGCCTGCAACTGGTCCAAAACGCCGCAGCGAGACTCCTGACGGGTACCCGTAAAAGGGACCACATCACCCCGATTCTGGCCTCTCTCCACTGGCTCCCTGTACGGTACAGAATCAACTTCAAGCTCCTCCTATTCACGTATAAAGCCCTAAATGGACACTCCCCCCCCTACATCAAAAATCTTCTAACCCCCCTCTCTAACTCCAGGTCCCTCAGATCGGCCGACTTGGGGCTATTCACTATCCCGCGGTCTAGGCTTAAACTCAGGGGTGACCGCGCTTTTGCGGTTGCAGCTCCTAGACTGTGGAACAGCATCCCTCTCCCGATCAGAACTGCCCCCTCCATCGACTCCTTTAAGTCCAGGCTCAAAACATATTTCTACTCCCTAGCGTTTGAGGCTCATTGAGGAGGCGCTGTGAACTGTTTGCGTACTACTGTATGTTTTCATTTTTTTTTCTATTGGAACCTAATCAAATGTACAGCACTTTGGTCAACGTGGGTTGTTTTTAAATGTGCTATACAAATAAAATTGACTTGACTTGACTTGACTATGAAAGCTTCCTCACCATACTGTCTTCGACATTACACTCACTCAGTCCACCATTATATTTTAAGTGCATGAATTTCCAAAATATATGAGAGTTGTGGGTCATAGACATATACACTTTGGAAATGGCCCAAAGATAGACACAAAATGCTGGCGTAACTCAATGGTCCGACAGCATCTCTGGAGAAAATGGATAAGTGCCATTTCGGATCAAGACCTTTTTTTAGTCTTGTCCTGAAATTTCACCTATCCATTTTCTCCAGGGATGCCACCAGACCATTGAGTTACTCCAAGGTATCTCAACTTGCTGGAATAACACAGCGGGTCAGGCAGCATCTCTGGAGAGAAGGGATGGGTGATGTTTCGGGTCGAAACCCTTCTCCAGCATTTTGTGTCTATTGTTGGTATAAATTTGCACCTGCAATTCCTTTTTATTACCCTTTGGCCCATATTGTTCATGCCGACAAACTTGGCATGCTGGGCTAGTCCCATTTGCCTGCATTTGGCCCATATCCCACCTAGCACTTCCTCACCACACAGTATCTCTGTCCAAATGTCTTTTGAAAGTTGTGATTGTATCGCTTCCTCTGGCAGCTTGTTTCATTTACTGACTACCTGCTGAATGAAAAAGTTGTCCTTGAGTATTGTCATACAGCATGGAAACAGGCCCTTCAGCCCAACCTGCCCATGCCGACCAACATGCCCCATCCCACCTGCCTGCGTTTGGCCCATATCCCTCTTCTAAACCTGTCATATCCATGTACCTGTCGAATTGTTTCTTAAACATTATGAGGTCCCTCGTAAATCTCTCCCCTTCCACCCTTTAGTTTTTAGTATCCCCAGTCCTCGGGGAAAAGACTGTGAGCGTTCCCTTTATCAAGCCCCTCAATATTTTGTCTACTTTTGTCGATCGTGGAAATCATTTGATTTAGGAGCTGTGACATTTAAACATATGCGACTGAGAAGGCTTGTTCCGGAGTACTGTCAGGTAGAGAGAGGATACCAAAATGTATCAGAAACAAATTCCCTGATGAATAACTTTTTTTCCCCTCCTGGAATATCCTGATTTACAGAGGGGAAAAGATTATTTCCCAGTCTCTTTCCAGAAGGGGGATGGGTCTTCCTGTTCCACTTCTCTTGGGAAAGGAGCCTTGTCCCCAGGAGAGGGGCTCGCTGTCTGGAGTCTCTTCATCCCCAGAGGGTCTTATCAAACTATTGGGGGACGTGGGGGGTCACAAAGTCATTACATGTTTCTCACTACCATTGGCATTCATTGTCCCGCTGAGTTACTCCACCATTTTGTGTCTATCTTACTAAAGCCTAACAGGTCCCTTCTTCCATAACTTCCGATCCCCACAGCCGGCTGGTGGGAGGAGAGGGGGAGGGAAGGAGGAGGAGGGAGAAGGAGGGAAAGGATGAAAAGAAAAGGACGGAGAGAGGGGGAGAGGGAGGAAGAGGACGGAAAGGGAGAGGAAGGGGAAGGCAGGGAGGGGAAGAGTGAGAGGGAGGGGACGGAAAGAAGGGGGAGGGAGAGGGGGAAGGAGAGAAAGGGGGGGAAGGAGAGAAAGGGGGGAAGAGAGAGAGAGGGAGGAGGAAGGAGGGGAAAACAGAGAGGAGGAGGAGAGGGAGGGGAGGAGGGGGGAAGGAGAGGGAGGGGGGAAAGGGGAAGGAGGGAGGGGGAAGGAGAAGGGAGGGTAAAGGAGAAGGGAGGGGAAAGGAGATGGGGGGGGAGGAGAAGGAGGGGGAGGAGGAGAAGGGGGGGGGGAGGAGAAGGGAGGGGGAAGGAGAAGGAGGGGAAAGGAGAAGGGAGGGGGGGAGGAGAAGGGAGGGGAGGGAGGAGAAGGGAGGGGGGGGAGGAGAAGGGAGGGGGGGAGGAGAAGGGAGGGGGGGGAGGAGAAGGGAGGGGGGGAGGAGAAGGGAGGGGGGAGGAGAAGGGAGGGGGGAGGAGAAGGGAGGGGGAGGAGAAGGGAGGGGGGTAGGAGAAGGGAGGGGGGTAGGAGAAGGGAGGGGGAAAGGAGAAGGGAGGGGGGAGGAGAAGGGAGGGGGGGAGGAGAAGGGAGGGGGGGGAGGAGAAGGGAGGGGGAAAGGAGAAGGGAGGGGAAAGGAGAAGGGAGGGGGGGAAGGAGAAGGGAGGGGGGGAAGGAGAAGGGAGGGGGGGAAGGAGAAGGTGGGAGGGGGAAGGAGAAGGAGGGGGAGGAAGGAGAAGGTGGGAGGGGGCTTCTCGGGTGAAACAAAGGCTGCGAGTCCCATTGGCCTGGCTGTTCCTGCACTCACTGGGTAAGGCGGGTTGCTCTCGCAGTGCGTTGCCATTGTGAGCACAGTGAAGAGCAGGTTCGCCTCCAGCTCCCGCTCCCACTCCCAGCAGGAAGGTTGCAACAGAGAGAGAAAGTGTGAGAGAAAGAGTCGGGGTTTCAGCGACTTTCCACCCTTGTTGTCGGGTTCCCTTGTGTCCGACTTTTACAGACAGACTCCCAGCTCTTCCATCGTCCCCCAGTGCTGTGTGTGTGTGTGTGCGAGCAGCCAACGCAAAGAAGCAACGCAACACAACACAAGCCAACACAACACAATGACTCACTTCAACAGAGGTCCCGTGTACGGTCTGACCGCCGAAGTACGAAACAAGGTAAAAACAAAACAAACAAACAATTTTAAAATTTAAAAAAAAAAAAAAACCTCCAAAGATTTACTCCTGGAGTAATGCTGGAGTAACTCAGCGGGGCAGGCATTTCCCCCCCCCCCTCTCTGGAGAAGAGGAATGTGGACGCTTGGGGGGTCGAGACCCTTTCTGAGAAAATAGAAGAAGAGAAAACAAAAATCATGGATTGAAGCTCCTTGCCTTGTTTCTTTTGTCTGGTGTGTGGGGGTGGGGGGGGAGGGAGGGAGGTTGTGTGAAGTCAGCTTTTATGTCTCTTGTGCATGAGGTTATTCCTTTATTGTTAAAACTGCGAAAGATAACGGAGGTCCGTGTGTTTTTTTTTTGTTTTTGTTTGGTGTGTTTTTAAAGTTTTTATTTAATGGTTTTTAAAAATGTTGTGAGTTTTGGGGGCGGAGAGAGAGAGGCGCGGTGATCTTTATTTTTTTTCTCCAGGGTCGCCTGGTTTGTGGTTCCATTGTTGGAGGAGGAGGGGGGGGGGGGGGAGAGAGAGGGGGGGGGGAAGAGAGAGGGGGGGGGAGAGAGAGAGGGGGAGAGAGAGGGGGGGAGAGAGAGGGGGGGAGAGAGAGAGGGGGGGAGAGAGAGGGGGGGAGAGAGGGGGGTGAGAGAGAGAGGGGGGTGAGAGAGAGCGAGGGGGAGTGGGGAGAGAGAGGGGGGAGTGGGGGAGAGAGAGGGGGACAGAGGGACAGGGAGAAGGGGAGAGAGAGAGGGGAGAGGGGGAGGGGGACAGAGAGATAGAGGGGAGAGAGAGAGGGGAGAGGGAGGGAGAGAGAGAGGGGAGAGGGAGGGAGAGAGAGAGGGGAGGGGGAAAGAGAAAGAGGGAGGGAGGGGGAGAGAGAGGAAGGGGAGAGAGGGAGGGAGAGAGGGGGGGGGGTGAGGGAGGGAGAGAGTGAGAGTTTTTTGATGTTGAAGTGAACTCTTTGGGGAAAGGGAGTCCGACTCGGTCGACGTGTGGTTTTCCTCTCTCTATATCCTTCAGCAGAATCCCAGAGGAAGGAATTGGGAGGGGGGAGGGGGGCTGGGGAACTTTGTGGTGTAGAATCGAGCAGTGGCGCAGTTTGAATGAAGAGTTGATATTTGCAGAAAGAAGTGCCCTTCTACAAATTCTTTTTATTTTTTATCAACTCGAGCCAACATTTCTTGCAGTTTCGCGGCATTTTAATTCCGATCCAGGCGTGAATGCGGGTAGACAATAAATGTTGTTCCCTTGGGCTTGCTTTTGTCTGCCTCCAGTCTGGTAGTATCCCATTGAGTCAAGAGTGTTTCATTGTCACACGTCCCAGACGCAACAATGACATTCTTACATTGCATTTGCGATTAAATAACTGTTTTCAAACAATGTGCTCGCGAAAGACAGTAGCTGGTTGGAGATGTTTTGCTTGATTTCATTGTACCAGGAGTACCACAGCCCATTTGAGTATTTGGTGTCACAAGAGATTGTCGAAACAGAAAAATGGGTGCAGGAGTAGGCCATTCGGCCCCTCGAGCCAGCACCACCACCATTCACTGCGATCATGTCTGATCACTCGCAATCAGTACCCCGTTTCTGCTTTCCCCCCATGTTCCTTGATCCCTAAGAGCTAAATCTAAAACATCTCTTGAAAACATCCTGTGAATTGGCCTCCACTGCCTTCTGTGGCTCCAAAGAATCTTGTTTGTATGCTACATAAGAAAATAACTGCAGATGCTGGTACAAATCGAAGGTATTTATTCACAAAATGCTGGAGTAACTCAGCGGGTCAGGCAGCATCTCAGGAGAGAAGGAATGGGTGACGTTTCGGGTCGAGACCCTTCAGTTTTGTATGTTTATTCTCAACAATAAACGAATAAGTGGCAAGACAAAGTAGGCAATTAGGGATAAATATACCAGCCCCCCCCCCCCCCCCCAATTTTATTTTAAATATCTCAGAATGTAATCATTTTGAATAACAGTAATCTCCAGGATAACTACCAACTATTTCGAACCGCCCAGCAGAGATTACCAATTAATATGAGAAAGGACGGTAGTGATTTTGGATTGCGTCTCGCGTTTAATGAGAACTGTGCTTACACTTTCATAATTTGTATGTAGACGATGTGTCGGGGCTGTTGTTAAAGTCTTTTTTGTAAGGAAACTGTCCTTAATGTCCCCATTAACTTGCATAAATGAAGTTCCATTGTTCCAAGTCCAGGAAATCGACATAATTAGCCTAGTGTCTGGTGTAGGAAGGAACTGCAGATGCTGGTTAAAACCCGAAGATAAACACAAAAAAGCTGGAGTAACTCAGTGGGTCAGACATCTCCTCTGGAGAAAAGGAATAGGTGAAGTGTGATGAGCCGAATGGCCTAATCCTACTATTACTTATGAGACATCGTGTCTGATGAACGGTCTCGATGCAAAAGTCACCTATTCGTTTTTTTCCAGAGATGTTGTCTGACCAGCTTAGTTACTCCAACTTTTTGTGTCTTATCTTGGTCTAGTGACTAGTTGATCTGGTCCAAAACAGAAAATGCTGGGGAAAGCCTAGCCGGTCAGACAGCATCTGAGGAAGGAGAATAATTTCCTGGTTGTGGCCCCTTGTTGGAACTCTAGTTGGACCAGATCAACTGATACTAGACCAAGATAAGACACAAACAGCTGGAGTAACTAAGCTGGTCAGACAACATCTCTGGAGAAAAGGAATAGGTGCAGGAGTAGGCCATTCGGCCCTTCGAGCCAGGACCGCCATTCAATATGATTGTGGCTGATCATTTAATATCAGTACCCTGTTCCTGCTTTATCCCCCATATCCCTTGATTCCTATAGCCCTATGAGCTAAATCTAACTCTCTCTTGAAAACATCAAGTGAATTGGCATCCACTGCCTTCTTTGCAGAGAATTCCACAGATTCGCAACCCTCTGGGTGACAAAATGTTTCCTCATCTCAGTCCTAAATGGCCTGCCCCTTATTCTTAAACTGTGACCATGGGTTCTGGACTCCCCCAAAATCGGGAACATTTTTCCTGCATCTAGCCTGTCGAATCCTTTAAGAATTTTATATGTTTCTCTAAGATCCCCTCTCGTCCTTCTAAATTCCAGAAGAACATAAGCCCAGTCGACCCATTTTTTCCATCATATGTCAGTCCTGCCACCCTGGGAATTAACCTGATGAACCTACGCTGCATTCCCTCAATCATAACAATGTCCTTCCTCAAATTAGGAGACCAAAATTGCACTTTCATTTACGGGGTACTGATTGATAGTGATCAGCCATGATCGCATTGAATGGCGGTGCTGGCTCGAAGGGCTGAATGGCCTACTCCTGCACCTATTGTCTATTGTCTATTGTCTATAATTGATCTAATTGTTTGTTCCAAATGAGCACTTTGCTAGTTTTCTTTTGCATCACTGTTCATGTGCAAAAGCAGAGCTCTAAAATTTAAGAAAGGAAATGCTTTGTAAGCCAGCTACAATCTGAGGATGTAGCCCTATGTTTCAGTTCTATGACATTCCATCTCAGAAAAGCCATTTTGTTTCATGTGTAAGAAGTAACTGCAGATGCTGGTTTAAAATGAAGATGGACACAAAATGCTGGAGTAACTCAGCGGGCCACAGGCAGCATCTGTGGAGAGAATGAATGGGCGACGTTTCGGCTCAAGACCCTTCTTGACCTGAAGAAAGGTTTCAATCCGAAACCTCATCAATTCCTTCTCTCCAGAGATGCTGCCTGTCCCGCTGAATTACTCCAGCATTTTGTGTCTATCTCCCATTTTGTTTCATTCTATTAGTGACAAGATCTGCAAGATTTTGGCCTTTTTTCACTTGTGCAAATGCTGGTTTGCTATCGTTTTTTTTGCCATACCAAGCCTGATACCCGATTGTAATATTGTGTTGTCTTTTCAAATCTAGTTAGATGGTGAAATAGCATAGAACAAAGCAGAGAACAGCACAGTAACTGCCCTATAGCCTCCAGTATCTGTGCCAAATATTATGCCTAACTAAATTAATCCCTTCCACCCGCACGTGATCCATATCCTTTCATAGGCTGTATATTAGTATCCCTTTTCAAAAACCTCGAACACCTCTCTGAGATGGTGCTGGAAGCAGATACCAATGTTATGGACAAGGCAAACCATACAATGAAATGTTACTATTTTTTAATTTAAAAAGTCACAATTCCACTCCACTGAAAAAAATCATATAGGGATCGTTCTGTCTCAATTGTTGCAGATTCACAGGGCTATGTACCAACGAAAGGAAATAATAATCGGGAAAGATCACTTAATAGACTCAATTGTTTCAAGAGCATCGTTTTTAAGCTTGCGGTCTGACTCCTTTTGTGTCCAAGTCAAGTCAAGTCAAGTCAATTTTATTTGTATAGCACATTTAAAAACAACCCACGTTGACCAAAGTGCTGTACATTTGATTAGGTTCCAATAGAAAAAAAAAATGAAAACATACAGTAGTACGCAAACAGTTCACAGCGCCTCCTCAATGAGCCTCAAACGCTAGGGAGTAGAAATATGTTTTGAGCCTGGACTTAAAGGAGTCGATGGAGGGGGCAGTTCTGATCGGGAGAGGGATGCTGTTCCACAGTCTAGGAGCTGCAACCGCAAAAGCGCGGTCACCCCTGAGTTTAAGCCTAGACCGCGGGATAGTGAATAGCCCCAAGTCGGCCGATCTGAGGGACCTGGAGTTAGAGAGGGGGGTTAGAAGATTTAGCATTCAGATTTCAAATGTTACATCACTGTCATCGTCTGTCCTGAAAAAGGCGCAAGCTTCCGGCGACAATCAGTGGGAGCCATCACTTGTACAATAGATGATGGTGGTAGCAGAATTAGCTCAGGACACTTCCAGTTTCCAGCCCCGCGACGTGGATGCTTCTGCTATGGGGCCACCATTTTGAGTAATAAGAAAAAGCATCAAGTCATCTGGCTGAGGACTCAAAATGTAGGAGAGAATCCTACATTTTAAGTTTCCCAGTGTCTCTGTTTGAGTCCAGGGTAGTAAAGGAATATGTGCACGGATTGGCCAATCTAATAAAATGACATTTGTAAGAAGGAACCGCAGATGCTGGTTTATGCCGAAGATAGACACAAAATGCTGGAGTAACTCAGCGAGACAGGCAGCATCTCTGGAGAGAAGGAATGGGTGGCGTTTCGGGTCGAGTTCTTCAGACTGATGTCAGGGGAGAGGGAGATACATAGATAAAGAGGTAAGTGGTGAAAACTGGACAAAGGCAATGGATAACAAGGAAAATGTGGAATAGATCATTGTTAACTGGGCGAAGGTAACAACAAAGCAAACTGACATGTACTGGCTGGGAGAGAAACTAAGTGGGTTAAGAGCATTGAAAATGGGAAAACCCATTGTGGTTTAGGAAGAAAGATATACCTTGACTCGTTTAGACAGTGTTATGAGTGTTAAAAGTGTTGAAGACAGAAGCAGGGGAATTTATTATGGGGAACAAGGAAATGGCAGACGAGTTGAACCGGTACTTTGGATCTGTCTTCACTAAGGAAGATACAAACAATCTCCCAGATGTTCTGGTGGCCAGAGATCCTAGGGTGCATGCACCGGGAATGAATGAAATGTCAATTTTTTTAAATTAAAAAGTTACAATTCCACTCCACTGAAAAAAAATCATATAGGGATCGTTCTGTCTCAATTGTTGCAGATTCACAGGGCTATGTACCAACGAAATGAACTGAAGGAAATTCTCATTAGGCAGGAAATTGTGTTGGGTAGACTGATGGGACTGAAGGCTGATAAATCCCCAGGGCCTGATGGTCTCCATCCTAGGGTACTTAAGGAGGTCTAGAAATCGTGGACGCATTGGTGATCATTTTCCAATGTTCCATAGATTCAGGATCAGTTCTTGTGGATGGGAGGGTTGCTAATGTTATCCCACTTTTTAAGAAAGGAGGGAGAGAGAAAACAGGAAATTATAGACCAGTTAGTCTGACATCAGTGGTGGGGAAGATGCTGGAGTCAATTATAAAAGACGAAATTGCGAAGCATTTGGATAGCAGTAGCAGGATCGGTCCGAATCAGCATGGATTACGAAGGGGAAATCATGCTTGACTAATCGTCTGGAATTTTTTGAGGATATAACTAGGAAAATGGACGGGGAGAGCCGGTGGATGTAGTGTACCTTGACGTTCAGAAAACCTTCGACAAGGTTCCACATAGGAGATTAGTGGGCAGAATTAGAGCACATGGTATTGGGGGTAGGGTACTGACACGGATAGAAAATTGGTTGGCAGACAGAAAGCAAAGAGTGGGGATAAATGGGTCCCTTTCAGAATGGCAGGCAGTGACTAGTGGGGTACCGCAAGGCTCGGTGCTGGGACCGCAGCTATTTACAATATACATTAATGACTTGGATGAAGGGATTAAAAGTAACATTAGCAAATTTGCAGATGACACAAAGCTGGGTGGCAGTGTGAACTGTGAGGAAGATGCTATGAGGTTGCAGGGTGACTTGGACAGGTTGTATGAGTGGGCGGATGCATGGCAGATGCAGTTTAATGTGGATAAGTGTGAGGTTATCCACTTTGGTAGTAAGAATAGGAAGGCAGATTATTATCTAAATGGTGTCAAGTTAGGAAAAGGGGACGAACAACGAGATCTGGGTGTCCTAGTGCATCAGTCACTGAAAGGAAGCATGCAGGTATGTAAGGGCTAACATTACGAATGCAGCTATGTGGGTTTTATTGCAGGAGTGTAAAAGCTCCAGCTCGGATTATTCCTGGGGCATCCTGTTGTCAGCATGGAAGCGCGGTTTATGGCTGATCGTATCCTCTGATATCAGCAACTGGCCTCAAAGCTTTGAAGTGTTAAGAAGAACATCTTGCCATATGGACTGCCCTTTGTTCCCAAGAAAGAAGAGGTCACGACGGACACGGAGGTCCCGAAAGACACAAAGATTTATAGGGCATTGTAAACTTGCCATATAAGGCAGTGATGGAAAAATACTGCCACATGTATTTAGGGTCTAAAAGGTGTGTAAATGCAAGCTTTCAGGGAGAGAGACTACACTAGCTTCCTGAGCGTTTCTAAACGCTTCGGTATCTAGACTCTCTCCCACCTAGGTGAGTAGAATAAAGAGGTTAAACGAATTCGGTTGTCTGCCTGTTTTTTCTAATAGGCCACGGACTACAACAGGTACAGCAGGCAGTGAAGAAAGCCAATGGAATGTTGGCCTTCATAAGAGGAGTTGAATATAGGAGCAAAGAGGTCCTTCTGCAGTTGTACAGAGCCCTGGTGAGACCGCACCTGGAGTACTGTGTGCAGTTTTGGTCTCCAAATTTGAGGAAGGATATTCTTGCTATTTAGGGTGTACAGCGTAGGTTTACTAGGTTAATTCCCGGAATGGCGGGACTGTCGTATGTTGAAAGACTGGATCGACTAGGCTTGTATACACTGGAATCTAGAAGGATGAGAGGGGATCTTATCGAAACATATAAGATTATTAAGGGGTTGGACACGTTAGAGCAGGAAACATGTTCCCAATGTTGGGGGAGTCCAGAACCAGGGGCCACAGTTTAAGAATAAGGGGTAGGCCATTTAGAACGGAGATGAGGAAAAACGTTTTCAGTCAGGGAATCCTCTGCCTCAGAAGGTGGTGGAGGCTAATTCTCTGAGTGCTTTCAAGAGAGAGCTAGATAGAGCTCTTAAGGATAGCGGAGTCAGGGGGTATGGGGAGAAGGCAGGAACGGGGTACTGATTGGGAATGATCAGCCATGATCACATTGAATGGTGGTGCTGGCTCAAAGGGCCGAATGGCACCTATTATTTTTAAAAAAAGTATAGAATGCATTACTCAGCTTAAATGTTTTGGTAAGCACTTTTTCCATAATGAGGGAAGTTGGGAGTTTAGCACTTTGTCACAATAAGTTTACTGCTACTCCACTCCTGTACTAGAGACAGCGTTGAGATCTGTTTGTGAAATTGATACCAAATTGTGAGGATTTGATTGTATAATCTGTCTTCTTCTAATGGGCACCCAACTGTGCTTGCATCATTTCTGCTCAGCTGTTTTTGCATGGAGATTTGCATTCCTTCTGCTCTTGCATTTGCAATATGAAGAATGTAAGAAACCCCAGTGGAGCATGGTGTAGGTTTGAAGGATTAGATTTTAAGAGGCTGTGATACTTTGCAAGACTCTCAATTATGTGGTCAAATGTTACTGATGCGGTGCCAGGATTCCTCTTGAGTCGATGTAGCTGCTAGATCCAGCTGGTGTAGAAATGCACCCCTCTTCAGTGTGGTAGATGGACCCATTGTTAAACGTGCCTTTCAGGTTGCCTGGCCTCTTGCGCTTTTTAATAAATGCTGCTTTGGTTCCAGCTTGAGTTGAAATGTAATGATATCACATCAAAGAATACAGTAAAATGCAATTTTCTGTAACATTAACTATGCTGATCTAAAGTTGCGACATACAATGCCGAAACAAGCCCTTTGGCCCACCGAGTATGTGCTGACCAAAGATCCCCGGACACTTGCACTATCCAACGCACACTAGGGACAATTAAATCAACTTTTTTACCATGCCAATTAGCCTACGGGCTTGTACTACTTTGGAGTGCGGGAGGAAATCGGAAATGCCGGAAAAACCCCAAGCAGGTCACGGGAAGAACAGACAAACTCCGTACAGACAGCACCCATAGTCAGGATCGAATCCTGGTCTCTGGTGCTGTACGGCTGCAACTCTGCTGTTGCGCCACCATGCCATCCAAAACCTTGACCTAAATCCTCAGTCCTTTTGGGTGTTTGTGTTTGCGTTCATGAATGGCTTCAAATATAAGAATATTTTATAGGCTCATAACAAAACTGACAACAAATAAAAATTTAATCATCTTGAGATGTAATGGCTGGGTAGACTGGAAGAAGTTGGAGTGCTGGATTTGCGTGCTCATTATCAGATTAGTGATTACCATGTCGTAAAACTAAATTGGATTGAATAATGCCCTTATTCATAACAGCAAAAGTTATTTACCGATGCCTGCTATTTCATTCATTATTGAAAATCAAAGTATGCAAGAGACCTCTCTGAACTTTGCAGTGGAAAGAAAATCTGCTTTAATTCCAGTTGCCTTTTGAATATTTTATTCTTCTACGTCGAATGGCCAAAAGATTCAAGATTCAAGATTCAAGATAGCTTTATTTGTCATCCAATATTGGACGAAATTCAGTCACCCACAGTCCAACAATAAAAGCATTAAATAAGCATTAAAATTACACAACCCCAAAAAACCCCCAAAACACAGTCCAACAATAAAAGCATTAAATATGCATTCAAATTACAAAACCCCCAAAACACAGTCCAACAATAAAAGCATTAAATAGGCATTAAAATTACCCAACCCCAAAAACACACAAAAAAGAAACATCCATCAAAGAAACATCCATCACAGTGAGTCTCCTCCTCCAGTCCTCTCTCTCCTCACTGTGATGGAAGGCCACAATGTCTTTCCCTTCTCCTGCTGTCCTCGCCCGCAGTCAGGTTGTTGTGGTTGCAGGCCGCACCGGACGGTCCACAGCGGGCCAAGCCCAAGGCGAGTCGCAGCCGCTCCCGCAGCCTCCGAAGACGGCCGGCTCCGCCGATGATAAGTCCGATCCGGGGCGGGCGAACACGCTGCTGCTGCCGCTGTTGCTGCACGTCGGGGCGGTCGTGGCTCCCGACATTGAAGCCCCCGCCCAGCAGAGAAATATCCCGCGGCATATCTTAGGCCGCGCCGGACGTTGAAATGTCCGCGACCCAAGCCCCGCGATCCGGGGCGGGCGAACCCGCTGCCGCTGCCGGAGCTCCCGATGTCGGCATCCACGCGGCCCGAGCCTAAGGCGAGTCGCAGCCGCTCCCGCAGCCTCCGAAGACGGCCGGCTCCGGTGGTGGTAAGTCCGATCCGCGGGCTCTGCGAACCAGAGCCCTGGAGGCCGCCAGCTCCAGGAGTTGGGCCGATGGTAGGCCGCAGCAGGAACGGAGACAACACCCAGAAAACAAAGGTCGGGTCTCCGTTCGGAAGGGACACATATTTACAATGTTACAGTTCCCCCCCTCCCCCCCACATACACACATAGTACACAAACACAAAAACACCACATCACAACTACAATTAAGACAAAAAAAACAACAAAAACACAAAGACAAATGGACCGCAGGTGAGCCGCAGCTGCTAGGGCAGCGCCGCCATTTTGCATCTGAGAGATACAAAGTACTGAGCTTAGCACGGCTTCGATGCTGTCATTTCTCCAAGATAGCCGATTGCCAATATTATTTTGTTTCTAAAAAAGCTTTGAGTGAAAACTCTCTCTCTCACACACACACACACACACACACACACATGTGCATTATTCATTCTATTCTTTCTACATGCAGACAGAAACATCAAATATAGGATATCTCAAATGTAGTTAAAGAAATTAAAATTATCCTGCAACTTTGCCAGAATCTGGTTTCTTTAAAGAAAAAACAACAGGTGCGTGTTTTACTCCTTTCCATGAAATTAGAAAGCACTTAAGACAGCTGCAAATCCATTTTCATTCAATCAATTAAGAACACAATTGACTCATCTCAATTCTGATTGTTGTGTTGTGTCCTTTTGTTGGTGTTGTGTTTATTTCTCATGGCTCTATTTTTGCATCTGAGAGATACAAAGGACACTTGTATGTGAATGCCAATAATCAAGCAGCATCATTATTTGGTTGCCAGTTCTGGAAACTTGGGATCAAACAGCAGTTTGGGATAATCGCAATTAACTCCTGCGTTGCTGCCGTTAAATTGTTCAGCTGTATGTCCATCTAAGGAATGATTATGAAACCAGCTTACTGGTGCATTGGGAGTTTTCATCCATTACCCTTTCTCCAACCAAGACAAGACCCTACATGAATTACAGCAGCAAAGTGGATACAAAAGTGGACCCAGCCATGTAGTACCTGTCTCCAGCAAAAGCAAAGTGGATAAAGCATTACATCCCTGCTTTTATATTCTAGGCCTATCGAAATGAATGCAAACATTGCATTTTCCTACCGATTCAACTTGCAACCAGCACTCCCAAGTCCCTTTGTACCTCTGATTTCTGAATCCTCTCCCCATTTAGAAAATAGTCTACGCCTTTATTTCTACTACCAAAATGCATGACTACCCATTTGCTGTCAAGTCAAGTCAAGTCAATTTATTTGTATAGCACATTTAAAAACAACCCACGTTGACCAAAGTGCTGCACATCTGACTAGGAAAAAAAAAAGAAACATACAGTGGCAGGCAGCCAAACACAACGGCGCGGCCATCTTGAACAAAATGTTAATTCAATCACCCACAGTCCAACAATAAAAGCACTAAACAGGCACCCAAATTACCCAACCCCTGTGGTGTATTCCATCTGACACTTCTTTGCCCCCTTTCCCAACCTGTCCCAAGTCCTTCGGCAGACGTCCATCCTGCTTCTTCTACATTACCAGCCGCTCCACCTATTTTCATATAATCTGCAAACTTGGCCACAAAGTCATCAATTCCATCATCCCAATCATTAATATACAACGCAAAAAGTAGTGGACCCAACACTGTGGAACACCACTAGTTACCAGCAGCCAACCAGGAAAAAGGCCCTCTTTATTCCCAATCTTTGCCTTCTGCCATTCAGCCAATCTTCTGTCCATGCTGGTGTCTTCCCTCTAATCCTATATGGGCACGTAACCATGGGAGATAAGTTTTTTATTCCAGAAATCTAGGAAACTAGGCCTTTCCTGTTTTATGACATCTGCCATTAACTCATATTTTCTCTGCCTAGATTCTGCCTGATCAGTGTTATTATTCTTTCTAACTGCCCTCTTTCATCCATTAACTGGGTGGCTCTGAAAGTTTTATATCACAAATCACCAAAAACATTCCCTTGTTTTTTTCTCAACTACATTCCAATCTCTGCAACTCAGAGCAACATTTATGTTCTCATTTTCCAGGTGCAAAAAGGGAATTGACCTGAAAAGTTGACACTGTTTCTTTCTGCACAAATATAGCCTGACATGCTGAGTGTTTCCAGCATTTTCATTTTTTTTAGCCACATTTCCAGCAGTTCTGATTTTCATTTAGCATATTTTAATTCTAATGATTCCTGTGGTAATGGTTTGCTCTGCTTCTAAAAAGAGGCAACATTCAAATGAAACCTGAGGTATACCAGAAACACAAAATTAAAGTGGACAGCAAAATATAAAAAGCATGATTTTGTTATTTGGGTTTTGTTATCATCTTTCGGGCATTTACTTCACAATAAATAATGGACCAGAAGATGATGGTAGCAGTTGGATACATAGTGTGTATGGTATAAGTCGACTCAGTGCATTGAAAGAACATTGCCCAGTCTTTCAAGTTTAGTTTTGATTGGAGATAGTGTGGAAGAACTATCTTCCTTTGGCCCACTGAATACGTGCTGACCAGCGACCCCCACACATTAACACTATCCTACACTCACTAGGGACAATTTACAATTTTACCAAGTCAATTAACCTACAAACTTGCACGTCTTTGGTTAGACGTAAGTTGTATGATACAATTGTAAACCTTCCTCTCCTTCCAGTTAATATGATCCATTAAAGGTCTGAAAATCAGCTAACAAAGCCTTAGTTGAAGTAAACTCTGAGATACAGTAACTGAATAAGAAGTGATCTGTGGCGCATTTAGAAATTTGTTTTTTTTTGCATGCAGATTTCTTTTTCAGCTTTGGCTCTTGGCTGTTATTGTCCACACTTTCTGGAGGGGTGAAACTGGGTCTTTTACTCACAATCTTTTGGCCCAGACCCAATGGCTTAAAATTGGTGTGATTGGTGGCAAGGTATTGACAATTCGGGCAGTTGGGTTAATCTGTTTTTGTAAAAGATTATGTTTTCCATGATAAAGAAAACTCTTGCCTACGTGTGCCTGCTGTGATGAACTCATTCTAGACATTAGACTTTAGAGATACAGCGTGGAAACAAGCCTTTTGGCCCGCCGAGTCCGTGCCGACCAGCGATCACATCGTGCACTAGCAAAATCCTACACACTAGGGACAATTTACAGAAGCGAATGAATCTACAAACATGTACGGCTTGGGAGCGTCGGAGGAAACCGGAGAACCCGGAGAAAACCCAGGCAGTCACAGGGAGTACATAGATATTCCATCCAGATAGCAGCCGTAGTCTGGGTTTCTGGCAGCAACTCTACCGCTGAGCCACAGTGTTGCCCTTTCTAAAGTGACGATAGGTGTTTTTCTGGGAGAGGTGAAGCAAGTGAGTTGTATGCTGGGGTTGTTGTTGGAATGTGGGACTGGACATGTTGTATTCCTGCTGGATCTTTAAGCAACACATTGATATTGTTTGCTAGTCGTCCCTTTTGAAGTTTAGAATAGAACATTTTGAACACCTTAAATTGTTGATGGGCATATTGAAATTCTATCAAAGAACAGACGTTTGTATGAACTGTCGGGGAAGTAGATTCTGTCATCAGCAGAAGAGAAGAATGCCATATGGCAGAAATAATCCAGATGTCGCAGAGAAAGACTCTTTGCCTGACTTCATCCATATGGTGTACGGGTGATTAGGGGAATTTCCCTCCGGGATAAATGAAGTCGTATCCTATTAGTACGGGTGTCAGGGGTTATGGGGAGAAGGCAGGAGAATGGGGTTGAGATGGAAAGATTGATCAGCCGTGATTGAATGGTGGTGTATACTAGATGGGCCAAATGGCCTAATTCTGCTCCTATAGCTTATGAATGTATAAAAGTGATTAGTATATCAGGAATAAATGTACTAATCAGGCTGAAGAAAAATAAATTAAACTTTAAGTCCTTGAAGCAAGGTTTCATGTAACAAAACCAATACAATCACTGATTTGAACCATGGTGTACCACTCGATGGTAGCAGAGTGGAATGCCAAAGTTTTCACTCTTGAGCAGAGCCCAAGAAAATAGGAGCACGGGTAGACTATTAAGCCCCTCAAGTCTGCCCTGCATTCAACATGACCATGGCTGATCTCTACTGGTTCTCACCTCCTCTTCCATGCTAGTTCCCCTTAAGATGTTGCCCTAACCTGCTGTGAGCATGGTATTAGTTTAGTTTAGAGATACAGCGCGGAAACGGGCCCTTTGGTTCACTGAGTCCGCTCCGACCAGCGATCCCTGTGCACTAGCAGTATCCGACACGCACTCAGGCCAATTTGCAATTTTTACCACGCCAATTAGCCTACAAACCCGTACATCTTTGACGTGTGGGAGAAAACGGGAGAGAACATAAGCAGGTCACGGG
This sequence comes from Rhinoraja longicauda, assembly GCF_053455715.1. NCBI lineage: Eukaryota > Metazoa > Chordata > Chondrichthyes > Rajiformes > Arhynchobatidae > Rhinoraja > Rhinoraja longicauda. The sequence goes on along the minus strand of NC_135963.1, from coordinate 11,746,902 downwards.
GAGAATGTACGAACTCCCCACAAACAGCACCCCATAACATTGAACCCGGGTCTCTGGCACCGTCGGGCAACAACTCTACCACCGCGCCACTGTGCCATCTTAATATTGTGGGAAATAGCATTAGTGTTTCAATATTCAAAAATTTGTCTATCTCTGCCTTAAAAATATTCACCGACTTGGCCTCCACAATCCTCTGTGTCAATGTGTACCCTCTGACTAAAGAAGTTCACCCTCGCCTCCTTTCTAAAAGAGCGCCCTTTAATTCGGAAGCTGTGACCTCTGGTCCTGGACTCTCCCACCAGTGGAAACATCCTTTCCACATCCACTCTATCTATGCCAGGCAACAACAGCCTGTTTGCGTTTGAAGAAATTTGTGGGCAATTATGCAGTTGATATATTAAAGAGAAAATTGAAAGACCAAATGAACCATTGTGGAAGTTGCAGGATTTGACACGTCTGTTTCTGGCAGCATTGGTGATGTACGCAATGGAAAACAGACTGCAAACCGATTTTCTTTCTTCTGGATCTGGAATGTAAGCTTTAATGAAAGATGATTTGCAGAACCTCTGTCGTAACTGAAGGAGAAGAAGTAAGGACTTGGCACTCATTCGAGCCGTGCAATTGTTTTGATGATAAGATCAAAAATTAGGGATTGAATGTCGCCATCTTTACTCCAAGGATATGGCATTTGTGTTTGTTTCCCTTTGTGATGTATCACAAAACACTAGTAGTGTCTCCCTCCCTCCCTCCCTCCGCTATCATCCATTACAATTGTTCCACTCTTTTAAATCTCTATCAACAACAGCATTTCTTACACTAGCAAAGCTCTCTTTAGTCTTTACCCTTTATATTTGTGCCGTGGGTGGCTTGATTGTACCCATGTATAATTGTTTTTTACAGGACAGCAGGCAAAGAAATGCATTGTACAATTTTCATTGTACCTTGGGTCATGTGATAACAATAAACACGCACATCTCTCATAGAGCAGATAGGTTGAAAAATAGGTCGATATATCATAACATTTTTGATTCGCCTCTGTCCTGAATTGACGGGGCATCTTTTGGAGAGAATATTATTGCTCTTGAACAGAACTCAACATGTGATACTGTGCTAGTGCATGGAACACTGGATTGCTATCCCTGGGGCCATGGTGAAAATTTGATTCGTAGTCGATATGGTGGCGCAACGGTAGAGTTGCTGCCTTACAGCGCCAGAGACCCAGGTTCGATCCTGACAAACTGGTGCTGACTGTGCGGAGTTTGTATGTTCTCCCCGTGACCTGCGTGGGTTTTCTCCGAGGTTGGTTTCCTCCCACAATCCAAAGACGTACAGGTTTGTAGGTTAATTGGCTTGGTTTAAATGTAAAGTTGCCCCAGTGTGTGTTGGATAGTGTTAATGTGCGGGGATCGCTGGTTGGTGCGGACTTGGTGGGCCGAAGTGCCTGTTTTCGTGCTGTATCTCTAAACTAAACTAAAGCAGGTTACTTGTGGTCCTACATATTTGGATGTCGTGTTTCTTGCAGTACAGTGGTGACCATGTTTTAGATTGTATCTGGGCTGATAGTTGGCCTGGGCTGTCCAAGATATGACGTAAATGCAAGGCTATCTCACTCAGCATGGGCTTCTGCAGTTGTTTAAATAATTTGGTCTTTTATTTGGTTTTCTTTTAAAACACATGTCTGACTTTATAATAAGCTAGAGACTTGTCATAAATCACCACAAAGGAGCATTGTCAGATCTATAATGGAGGATCCGTTTGGTGTTTTGTGTTTGATATTACAAAAGAAGGACTAACTAGGAATTATCATCAGGTTACAGTCTCGGATCAGGTTTCCAGATGGTAAAATTGTTACCCTGGGTTTAAATTATAATGTAAATAATTTTGAATTGGGCACTCCCACCTATATTTCCTGTCACCCACCATTCTTGTGTCTGTGGGGTTCCGGAATTTTCCATTAATACTTTTTGCTTTGCATTGGATGCCAGAAGCAGATTGAAAGTGATAAATTCCCGTTTGTATTCTTATGCTGACTAAATTGCCATGTTGAGTAGCTTGTATTGTTTGAGGTGTGGGGAGCTTAAAACACATTTCACTGTTCAATACATTTGAATGACTGTGAAAATAATTCCTTTTGTATTCGGTTAATTTTCTTGGCACTTTTTCCTCCCGAAACTCTCTTACCACTTTATAAAAAGAAGCTTGCTCTTATCTGATAATTTGACTGAACTTCAAATTAGTTCTCTTAACCTCTGCTTTCCCTCAGCACATGTGCTAACTAACCTCAGCACATTTCCCACAGGCCAAACACCTTGATAAGTTTAAAAAATGTTAAATGTAGTAAATTAAATGCTTTGTTTTTGTTTTGATTGATTGAGGCAATGTAGAGAAAGTATATTTCTGAAAGTATGACAAGAAAGACGAAGACTAATCAGGGTTTTTATGGCATCACTAATTACTATTTGTACGTTTAAAATGACCAATATAACTGCCTGTACATACATAAGTTATAGGAGCTGAATTAGGCCATTCGGCCCATCAGGTCTACTCCACCATTCAATCAAGGCTGATCTGCCTTTCCCTCTCAACCCCATTCCCCTGCCATCTCCCCATAACCCCTGAATTCATTGGTCGTCTTAAACATTGCAAAGGGGCTTTGCCAGATTAAATAAATGTACCAGTTAATGTGTTGCAATAGTTGTGGGTTTAATGTTGGCTCATTCACTACAAGAATAGTGCGCTCTTTCATTATATATTTTTTAAATCCCCATTTCCTTATGCTCTTGAAGACTGTTCAGCTCATCGAGTCGATAGGGAGTCTCTGGGCAATCTCATTTCTCCACTCCACCCCACTAAATTATCCCTAAATTGTATTCCCATGAACTCATCCTGATTTTATTTGCGTCGATGTTGTCGTGCTGTTCTATCTATATCTCTGTGAAAACTTAAGTGAAAAAAAAAAAAGATTCTACCAACCACCTCACAATCTACAATTCGCTGGCCAATTAATCCACCGTCCTGTATGTCTTTGGGATGTGGGAGACAACTGGATCAATATGGAGAAATTGCAAGACTCAATCAGGGGTCTGACAGCAGCATCAGAGGTCAGGATTTAACCGAGGTTGCAGGAAGTGAGAGCCAGTAGTTTGACCAGCTGTGGCGCCTCACAGAAAATTGGCACATGATTTTTGAGTTTAGTTTATTGTCACGTATGCCGAGGTACAGTGAAGAACTTTTGTTGTGTGCTAACCAGCCAGCAGAAAGACTAAACCTGATTGCAATCGAGCCGTTTAGAGTGTACAGATACACGATAAAGGGAATAATGTGAATAACGAGATTAAGCCAGTAAAGTCCGTTCAAAGATCTCCTGAGGGTCTCAAAATGGATTTTTGAACATCCGTGCTGCAGTAGGTTTAACATTTTGGTTTAAAAGCACGCTTTGCACGAGTGTGAGATGATGTGGCATATTTTACAAAGAGACGGTGCTGTAAAAGTGATAATAGAACAGACAGTTCCTTGGATATATAAGGGTTACAACCCAATTACTCAATCAGCCAAGCGTCCATTTTCTACAGCTACTCGTTATCATAATGCTCTGCATACACTTGCTGTAGTTCTTTTATTTAGACAATAGACAATAGGTGCAGGAGGAGGCCATTCGGCCCTTCGAGCCAGCACTGCCATTCAATGTGATCATGGCTGATCATTCTCAATCAGTACCCTGTTCCTGCCTTCTCCCCATACCCCCTGACTCCGCTATCCTTAAGAGCTCTATCTAGCTCTCTCTTGAATGCATTCAGAGAATTGGCCTCCACTGCCTTCCAGAGAATTCCACAGATTCACAACTCTCTGACTGAAAAGGTTTTCTCCTCATCTCAGTTCTAAATGGCCTACCCCTTCTTCTTAAACTGTGGCCCCTTGTTCTGGACTCCCCCAACATTGGGAACATGTTTCCTGCCTCTAACATGTCCAACCCTTAATAATTTATTTTATTTTTTTGAATATTTACTTACCCCAACACTCGCCATAATTAAACCAATCGAATATCTACTGTATTGAGTCATTAATAAATACTGCAAAACATTTTATTGTTGTAACTATTCTGAGAAATGCTTTTTAAAAAAAATTGGAGAAATTGCATCAGGTCACATTTCTGTAAGTCAGGCCAGAAACCCTAGAAGCCCCAGTATTTGGTTTCTGTAGGGGAAATTTTGTCCTCGGATTGAGCGTAAACAGACGGCAGTAAATAGTTTTTATTTTACGCAAATTTGCTTGAAAACTCTTGGATTTGACCTTTTATTTATTGCAGCTTGGTGTCAAATTCACAGTTCAGTTCCTCAGGCTCACTAGCCAGATTGGGTCTCTTTGCAGTGAAATCGCACCGCTAGTGTGTATTTAACTTGGCATACACGACATGGAGTCTTGCAACACAGAAACGGGCCCTTCAGCCCATCAATGCAGTGTAGGAAAATAACTGCAGATGCTGATCAGTCTGAAGAAGGGTCTCGACCCGAAACATCACCCATTCCTTCTCTCCAAGATGCTGCCTGACCTGCTGAGTTACTCCAGCATTTTGTGAGCCCATCGATGCTGATCTTTTTACCCATCTACACAAATTCCATTTGTCTGGATGGGTCTATGCTCTTCTATGATTTGCTTATTCAAGTGCTTGTTCGAATGTCTCTTGGAGATGTGATGTTTGAAGCCGATTCCACCCCCTCTTCAGTGTCCCTCAGTCCCCTTTGAAGCGTGTTCCTCCCACTTTGAACCTGTGCTCTATTGTTTTTATGGGGAACATATTCGAACTAGTTTAGTTTATTATTTGTCATGTTTACCAAGGTATAGTGAAAAGCTTTTGCTTGCGTGCTCTCCAGTCAAAGAAATGACTACACACGAATGCAGTAAATCCATCTACAGTCCACAAATAAAAGATAAAGGGTACAACATTTAGTGCAAGATATAACATTGAAATCCGATTAAAGATGGCTCAAAGGTCCCCAATGAGGTAGATGGGAGGTCAGGACTGCACTCTAGCTGATGAGTGAACCGTTCAGTTTCCTGATAACGGCTGGGAAGAAACTGTCTACCACATCTGTGCCTCTGTCTTATGAATTCAGCCCAGATGGGTTTCTTTTGAAAGTTGAGTTTTTTTTTTTTAGATAAGTAGGGGGAAATAATTGAATGATTCCACGGTAGCGATTTCGCAGTTGTACTCTTGCTAACATTTCCACGTTTTGACTTCTCAAATGTATATGCTGGGGTTTTAAGTTTAGTTTGTGGAGATACAGTGTGAAAACAGGCCCTTTGGCCCACCGAGTCCACGCCGACCAGCAATCCCCGTTACAGTAGCACAAACTACACACTAGGGACCATTTATATTTTACAAGCACCTGGGGAAAATCCACGCGGTCATGGGGGGAACGTACAAACTCCGCACAGACAGCATCTGCAGTCAGGATCGAACCATGTTTTCTGGTGCTGTAAGGCAGCATCTCTACTGCTGTGCCACCGTGCCGCCCGTTTTGGATGCAGTGATGGCTGCTCCAGCACATTTGATAATCTTTGGTTCAAAGCTTTTCTGCAGCTTTGAGAGTAGAGAATGTCTCTTGCACACCTTAGATTTGCATTTCCTGGTATGGGATACACAGATAATGTTGACAACCTAAGTTCCCTTTGTTCTTGGCTATCTGATTGATGGTCATCTTTCCCAAATGTATGGCTTTGGTATGTTTAATCTTCAAATGAACAGTGTCCTATTAACCTGTGGATCAGCAGCAGCTATGAACCACGCAGTGGGCTGTTGATGGCTTCTTCTGCACTAATTAAAAACAATTGCATGTTAGTCCACTGCTAATCAGGACAGCTGGTTACAGGCTCTTTGTCTTGGACACTTGCCAGCCTTTTTGCAAGGAACCATACCAACAATACGTCTGAAGAACTCTTGAGAGTGGAAAAACTTGCTTCAGCTGTCAACCATAACCTACAAAGGTAATTCAGTCTGGAGATTGTCTTTCTATTCGTGATTTTAAAACTGCATGTAGTCTGCTGGCAACTGTGAAAGGCGGATAATTTATCCAGCGACACCTCAAAGGGCATGTGTCCATTTATGAGTCTGTTGGAAATGCATTTAAACTTCACTGTATTAAATTGCATATGTTTTATTTGTAAACTTGCAAGTCTGGTGCAGTACAAGATCTAACACAGTTTGCTTTGTTAAAGGGCGAGATGCTTTTATGATATTTAGTGTAACAGGATATGAATTGAGCTTTTTCAATTGCCATGTTCTCTCTGAAGATATTTATGTGGGCACCTCCATAATTGTTTGGGCACATTTGGCACCTTTCTCAGGGCTGCCTTTTACATTTGGACCTTGATTGTGAATCTCAGTCAGCTGTTTGAAATAAAAAAGAGTGCCACAACTTAGAAACATATAAAATAGGTGCAGGAGGAGGCCATTTGTCCCTTCGAGCCAGCACCACCATTCATTGTGATCATGGCTGATCATCCACAATGTGTAAACTGTGCCCAACTTCTCCCCATATCCCTTGATTTCGCTAGCCCCCAGAGCTCTATCTAACTCTCTCTTAAATTCATCTAGCGATTTGGCCTCCACTGCCCTCTGTGGCAGAGAATTCCACAAATTCACAACTCTGCGGAAAAAGTACCTTCTCACTTCAGTTTTAAATGGCCTCCCCTTTATTCTAAGACTGTGGCCCCTGGTTCTGGACTCGCCCAACATTGGGAACATTTTTCCTGCATTTAGCTTGTCCAGTCCCTTTATAATTTTGTATGTCTCTATAAGATCCTCACTCATCCTTCTAAACTCCAGTGAATACAAACCTAGTCTTTTCAATCTTCCCTCATATGACAGTCCCGCCATCCCAGGGATCAATCTCGTGATCCTACGTTGCACTGCCTCAATTATAAGGATGTCCTTCCTCAAATTAGGAGACCAAAACTGTACACCTCCAGATGTGGTCTTACCAGAACCCTATACAACTGCAGAAGAACCTTTTTATTCCTAACTGATCCAGTTTGTTCTTAAACATACACATTTCTTTCTAAATGACGAGAACAAATGTAGATTGAACATATTTAATTTGGGGTTCAATTCTTTTAACTAAAACTATTAAATGACTTGATTGTGAGGTTAACATCCAGTGACCAGATAAGAGATAGAGAATATGTAGAAGCAAAGAACTGCAGATGCTGGTTCATACCAAAGATAGACACAAAAGTGCCGGAGTAACTCAGCAGGTCAGGCAGCATCTCAGAAAAATGGATGGGTGGAGTTTTGGGTCGGGACCCGTCTTCAGACTGACAGTGGGGGGGGGGGAGGGAGGTGAAGAGCTAGAGGTGAGAAAAAACTAACACCAATCAGGGCCAGCCACAAATTACATGGGGTCCATTGTTGAGTTGGGAAGGTATGATCTGAAGAGAAACAATGTGGAGGAACTGGAGCTGGTAAAACGAGTGGGATGGAGGAAGAGGGCAAAGAGGAAGGGGAGGGGAGAAGTTACTTAAAATTAGTGAATTGATGAAGTTACTTGAGATGCAGAAGGAGCTTTATTATGGAAGACATGATGTTGTTTGCTTTAGTTGAAATTTTAGACATTTTTCAGCATAAGCGGGACATTTAAAAGCTGGGAATAGACATACGCTTGGAAAATAGGTGCAGGAGGAGGCCATTCGGCTGTTCGAGTCAGTGCCGCCATTCAATATGATCATGGCTGATCATCCAAAATCAGTCCCACGTTTTGGCTTTTTCCCCATATCCCTTTATTCCCTTAGCCCTAAGATCTAAATCTAACACTCTCTTGAAAACATCCAGTGAATTGGCCTCCACTGCCTTCTATGGCGGAGAATTCCACAGATTCACAACCCTCTGGGTGAAAACGTTTTCCTCATCTCAGTCCTAAATGGCCTTCCCCCTTATTCTTAAACTGTGACCCCCTGGTTCTGGACTCCCCCGACATCGGGACCATTTTTCCTGCATCTACCCTGTCCAATCCTTTAAGAATTTTATATGTTTCCATATGATCCTTCTAAGTTCCAGCGAATACAAGTCCAGTCCACCCATTCTTTCATCATATGTCAATCCCGCCATCCCGGGAATTAACCTGGTGAACCTACGCTGCACTCCCTCAATGGCAATAATCTATCAAGTGTTGAGGTTCAGAGAGTTGTTTTGTACATGTTAGCAAGGCGGATGATTTGTTTGCTTTTGTTGCACTAGCGTGTGGGGGTTGGAGCAGGGGAACGATGTGTTTGCTTCCAAGTTTCCTGCATAACTTGCTTTGGAATTGAAATGTTTACGAGATATCTGACTGGCCCAACATTTCCATTGGGCTGGTCTTTTTACTCCAGTTGGCTCCCGTTTTGGTTCCTTTATGGAACATCTTTAGTTTGTCTCGTGCTGAAGCACATAAAATACAACATCCCAAAAAACATTTTTGACGAATAAATGGCATGCGATGAGAAGAACTGCAGATACTGGTTTATACCAAAGATAGACATAAAGTGCTGGAGTAACCCAGCGGGCAGGCAGCATCCCTGGACAATATGGATAGATGATGTTTCGGATCGAGATCATCCTTCTGACATGCAAGGGTTCTGCCATAACTAAAGCGGATGAACAATTGATGAGGCTTGCTAAGTATTTATCAAAATAAAGTACACTAAGGGATAAAATGCATCCTGGCCTAACATGCACAATTTGTTTCCTGTTGATAAGAGTTTGGTAAAGAGTTTGTCTGAAAAGAATAAGGTTAGACATTCAAGCACCTGAGATAGTCCTTCTTTAGCTAAGTACTATTGGGCAGAAGGGATAGAAACATGGAAACATAGAAAATAGGTGCAGGACGAGGCCATTTGGCCCTTCGAGCCCGTACCGTCATTCATTGTGATCATGGCTGATCATCTACAAACTGTGCCTGACTTCTCTCCATAATCCCTTGATTCCACTAAGCCCCAAGAGCTCTATCTAACTCTCTTTTAAATTCATCCAGTGAATTGGCCTCCACTGCCTTCTGTGGCAGGGAATTCCACAAATTCGCATGCATCGACTTCAGAGTGTGCACAAATTTAAGTGCTTCCTGCATATTGCAACTCGAGGATTCTTCAGAGATGCAAAAGGCTGCATGCAGCCGCTGGAATATTGAGCAAAAAACAAGGGACTTAGCAGGCTAGGCAGGATCTGTGGAGGAAAATGGACAGGTGGTCAATAGTCAATAGTCAATAGTCGTTTATTTGTTACATACACATAAATGTGTAGTAAAATGAAACATTACCCGCAGTTGAACAATAAGACCAATAAGATTAATCAATAAAAATGCAATAACACATACAATCACAACTAACACCAAACAAAAAGAAACATCCATCACAGTGAGTCTCCTCCAGTCCCTCCTCACTGTGATGGAAGGCCAGAATGTCTTTTTCTCTTCCCTGCCGTCTTGTCCCGCGGTCAGGCTGTTGGAGTTGCCACGTCGGGGCAGTTGGGGCTCCCGATATTGAAGCCCCCGCTGGGCGGTGAAAAAAAATCCCGCGGCCTATTTCAGGCCGCGCCGGATGGTGAAAGGTCCGTGGCGGGCCGACCCAAGCCCCGCGATTCGGGGCGGGCGGACACGTTGCCTCTGCTGCTGCCGAAGCTCCCGATGTCGGCCCCCATCCAGGGGCCTGCGGGCTTCCGACGTCCACGCGGCCCGCGTGTTAGGTCAAGGCCCTTCAGACGGATGGAGTAGAAGGAAGAAAGCTACTAAAGGGAGGTGGGGGAAGAGGGTGGTGTAAGATTGAGATAAGCAAAACGGTGACAGAGGGCAGTGAAGTTTACTGTAGAAAATGCTGGGTTCAGTAATTTGTGCTTCACTTGAAAAGAACTAGTTAGACAATAGATAATAGACAATAGGTGCAGGAGGAGGCCATTTGACCCTTCGAGCCAGCACCGCCATTCAATGTGATCATGGCTGATCATTCTCAATCAGTACCCCGTTCCTGCCTTCTCCCCATACCCCCTGACTCCGCTATCCTTAAGAGCTCTATGCAGCTCTCTCTTGAATGCATTCAGAGAATTGGCCTCCACTGCCTTCTGAGGCAGAGAATTCCACAGATTCACAACTCTCTGACTGAAAAAGTTCCTTCTCACCTCAGTTCTAAATGGCCTACCCCTTATTCTTAAACTGTGGCCCCTTGTTCTGGACTCCCCCAACATTGGGAACATGTTTCCTGCCTCTAACGTGTCCAACCCCTTAATAATCTTATACGTTTCGATAAGATCTCCTCTCGTCCTACTGCTTTGGATCGGTGACCTTCATTCAACACTGGTCCCAACTCATTTTGTGTAGCACGGAATGTTTTGATAGGCTGAAGGCAACTTTTTTGCTCTGGTTTATTTTCACCCACATGTTTAGACCGTAATGGTGTATCCTTATTGTTATAGACAATAGACAATAGACAATAGGTGCAGGAGTAGGCCATTCAGCCCTTCGAGCCAGCACCGCCATTCAATGCGATCATGGCTGATCACTCTCAATCAGTACCCCGTTCCTGCCTTCTCCCCATACCCCCTCACTCCGCTATCCTTAAGAGCTCTGTCCAGCTCTCTCTTGAAAGCATCCAACGAACTGGCCTCCACTGCCTTCTGAGGCAGAGAATTCCACACCTTCACCACCCTCTGACTGAAAAAGTTCTTCCTCATCTCCGTTCTAAATGGCCTACCCCTTATTCTCAAACTGTGGCCCCTTGTTCTGGACTCCCCCAACATTGGGAACATGTTATCTGCCTCTAATGTGTCCAATCCCCTAATTATCTTATATGTTTCAATAAGATCCCCCCTCATCCTTCTAAATTCCAGTGTATACAAGCCCAATCGCTCCAGCCTTTCAACATACGACAGTCCCGCCATTCCGGGAATTAACCTAGTGAACCTACGCTGCACGCCCTCCATAGCAAGAATATCCTTCCTCAAATTTGGAGACCAAAACTGCACACAGTACTCCAGGTGCGGTCTCACCAGGGCCCGGTACAACTGTAGAAGGACCTCTTTGCTCCTATACTCAACTCCTCTTGTTACGAAGGCCAACATTCCATTGGCTTTCTTCACTGCCTGCTGAACCTGCATGCTTCCTTTCATTGACTGATGCACTAGGACACCCAGATCTCGTTGAACTCCCCCTCCTCCTAACTTGACACCATTCAGATAATAATCTGCCTTTCTATTCTTACTTCCAAAGTGAATAACCTCACACTTACCTACATTAAACTGCATCTGCCATGTATCCGCCCACTCACACAACCTGTCCAAGTCACCCTGCAGCCTTATTGCATCTTCCTCACAATTCACACTACCCCCCAACTTAGTATCATCTGCAAATTTGCTAATGGTACTTTTAATCCCTTCGTCTAAGTCATTAATGTATATCGTAAATAGCTGGGGTCCCAGCACCGAACCTTGCGGTACCCCACTGGTCACTGCCTGCCATTCCGAAAGGGACCCATTTATCCCCACTCTTTGCTTTCTGTCTGTCAACCAATTTTCTATCCATGTCAGTACCCTACCCCCAATACCATGTGCCCTAATTTTGCCCACTAATCTCCTATGTGGGACCTTGTCGAAGGCTTTCTGAAAGTCGAGGTACACCACATCCACTGACTCTCCCTTGTCAATTTTCCTAGTTACATCCTCAAAAAATTCCAGTAGATTTGTCAAGCATGATTTCCCCTTCGTAAATCCATGCTGACTCGGAATGATCCCGTTACTGCTATCCAAATGCTCAGCAATTTCGTCTTTTATAATTGACTCCAGCATCTTCCCCACCACTGATGTCAGACTAACTGGTCTATAATTACCCGTTTTCTCTCTCCCTCCTTTCTTAAAAAGTGGGATAACATTTGCTATCCTCCAATCCACAGGAACTGATCCTGAATCTATAGAACATTGAAAAATGATCTCCAATGCTTCCACTATTTCTAGAGCCACCTCCTTAAGTACTCTGGGATGCAGACCATCAGGCCCTGGGGATTTATCAGCCTTCAGTCCCATCAGTCTACCCAAAACCATTTCCTGCCTAATGTGGATTTCCTTCAGTTCCTCCATCACCCTAGGTTCTCCGGCCCCTAGAACATTTGGGAGATTGTGTGTATCTTCCTCAGTGAAGACAGATCCAAAGTAACGGTTTAACTCGTCTGCCATTTCTTTGTTCCCCATAATAAATTCCCCTGCTTCTGTCTTCAAGGGACCCACATTTGCCTTGACTATTTTTTTCCTCTTCACGTACCTAAAAAAACTTTTGCTATCCTCCTTTATATTATTGGCTAGTTTACCCTCGTACCTCATCTTTTCTCCCCGTATTGCCTTTTTAGTTAACTTTTGTTGCTCTTTAAAAGAGTCCCAATCCTCTGTCTTCCCACTCTTCTTTGCTATGTTATACTTCCTCTCCTTAATTTTTATGCTGTCCCTGACTTCCCTCGTCAGCCACAGGTGTCTCTTACTCCCCTTAGAGTCTTTCCACCTCTTTGGAATAAATTGATCCTGCAACCTCTGCATTATTCCCAGGAATACCTGCCATTGCTGTTCTACCGTCTTCCCTGCTAGGGCCTCCTTCCAATCAATTTTGGCCAGCTCCTGCCTCATGCCTCTGTAATCCCCTTTGCTATACTGTAATACCGACACTTCCGATTTTCCCTTCTGCCTTTCCATTTGCAGAGTAAAACTTATCATGTTGTGATCACTGCCTCCTAATGGCTCTTTTACCTCTAGTCCCCTTATCAGATCAGGATCATTACACAACACTAAATCCAGAATTGCCTTCTCCCTGGTAGGCTCCAGTACAAGCTGTTCTAAGAATCCATCTCGAAGGCACTCTACAAATTCTCTTTCCTGGGGTCCATTTCCAACCTGATTTTCCCAGTCTACCTGCATGTTGAAATCTCCCATAACCACCGTAGCATTACATTTTTGACACGCCAATTTTATCTCCTGATTCAACTTGCACCCTATGTCGAGGCTACTGTTTGGGGGCCTATAGATAACTCCCATTAGGGTCTTTTTACCCTTACAATTTCTCATTTCTATCCATACTGATTCAACATCTCCTGATTCTATGTCACCCCTTGCAAGGGAATGAATATCATTCCTTACCATCAGAGCAACCCCACCCCCTTAGCCGATGTTTTGATGTGTTTATGCTTTATTCTTCATACATATTCTTCTGTATGTTTGTGTTGTCATTTGTGAGCGGAGCACATTCCTTGTATTTGCACACTTGGCCAATAAACGTATTCATTCATTCATTCATTCAACTTGTGTTTTTAAATATGGATCACAAGAATTTATTAGAGCAGATTTGACTTTCTGGCATTTAAACATTTTTTATTGACTCTAAGGTTTGGGTCGGGCAGCGCTGAAAAGGGCTTGGGCTGTTCAAGGGAGTACGTTACCAGGCTCGGGAATAGTAGTTGATGGTGTAACACCCTCCGGCTAAGTGATCCGTGTGGGCTGCCCGGATTGTGCTCTTAAAGTCTGCGGATTCTGCCAGGAATAGAGAAGTTTATTTATGAAGGAAGATTGTTTGAGACTGGGGTTGTTTTCTTTGGAACAGAGAAGGCTGTGGGGAGATCTAACCACGTTGTATAAGGTTCGTAGGGAAAGTAGGAAGAGCCTACGTTCCCTCCGCAAAGGATAGTAGTGGAAGAGTTGGGGGGGGGAGGAATTTATTTTCCTAGATTGGAACAGGGATTTTGGACTTTGCAGCCCGAATAAGCGATGGTGCAGCAAATCCTCCTCGTATTGTTATCGGGCACAAAGGCCAGGACTAAGACTGTTATCGTATACCTATCTGTACACTGTGGACGGCTCGATTGTCTAATCACGTATTGTTTTTCCGTTGACTGGTTAGCAAACAACAAAAAGCTTTCACGAACACGTGACAATAAACGAAACTAAATTGAGATTTGTCTCAAAAGGTCTTTATGACTGGAATAGCTTTAATGGGCTGAATGGCTGCTTTCTGAACTATATATTTTGTCTTAAATGGATGCCTTTACAGAGAAGAAATTTGAAAAAGACATCATTCTCCCATTGTCGTTGGCTGTGAATATATTTGTTTAGTCTGACTCTGGAAGAAACCTTGGAGACTTGTCTTTTCCATGTGACCTTGTCAAACCATTACTTTCAAAGTTCTTGCATTGGTTTTTGGCTAAACAACATACCAAATAAAATGGTCAGATTTGTGGAACTTAAGCTGTGTCTGTGTTCCTATACATCAGTGGTCTAAAGTTGACATTTCTATAAGCCTTTCTCAACAATTCTCCTAGAATTAAAAGTTGCTGCCACGTGAGGTTTACTATTACGATTTTTTTTCCCTTCACGATTGCTTCGGGGAACGTCTTTTTTTAATCACTGTCAGGCTGAAAGACGGAAAAAAGACGGAATAAAATGGGCCCAAATCCAGAACTCCCAGGGTAAAGCAGACTAAATTTTTCCATTGTGAGCTCATGCGAAAAAAACCTTTTTGCTCAATTTCCCCTATTTAAATATTAACATTGTTGATGTGACATATTACCAGTGCCTTTCTCCAATTTGGTTATTGTCAATGACAAAAGGAGCTACTGTGAGACGTGCATATGGAAAATATAGTCTTGGAATGGTTCGTGTTCATATTCCTGAGGCATTAGTCATTGAGATGCGAATACAAGCGTTTATTACCCAAAAATCTGGCAGGCGTAAATTTCAAATTCTTTACTGAGCTGCATGACACTTCCATTATACAATGCTCAATGGCATCAAGTATCATTGACCTTAATGAAAGGTCATTTTGAACTTTAATTATTCAAGTGCCATTTTTAAAAAAAAAAGCAGTTTAAACAAAATTTCAAAACCTTTAATTTTTTTCCCTTAAACTTCCAGAATCTCCGCCTCTTGTCTTTTTGGCTAATTGATTAGATTGCAAAATGGTCCCGTTTTCAAAAGTTCATAGAAAATCCCTTTCATCTGTCAAATGTTTACTTTTTTTTACATCTGCGCAAGATCAGGATTAATTTAGTGTTTTGCTCTGTTTGAAACCCATATGGAGTATAATTAGTGTTTAATAATTTAAAGTGCGTTAAGGCGGCACAGTGGCACGGCAGTAGAGTTGCTGCCTTATAGCGCCAGAGACCTGGATTCCATCCTGACTTCAGGTGTTGTCTGTTAGGCGGCTGCATATGTGGTTTGAGCCCAAAAAAATTGCTACAAAGGGTTTCTCAACAGTTGTTTGTAGTATCAGGTGTGCTTAATAACATACCAAAGGTCTACCACAGTCTGACCACTGGAAAGGTCTAATTTTCAAGATGGCGTCCAAGATGGCCGCCAAATCCTTAAAATACCCATTACTACTTCATCATCCATCATAGACAAGTAATTTTCGTGTCTAACCCCATGTTTTGGGGACCTAGGAATCCAATTAGCAGATTTAAAATATAGTGAAGTGATTACATTACAAAGTGATTACAAATCCCATAATACCTATTTCTGAAAAATACCTTTGATCTGCACCAGATTTACAAATAGTCATTGTCACACTCTTCCTCCTGTAAAGGCTGATTATGTGGATTCTCCCAATTCTCGTCTTGACATGGTCCGCAAGCGGGCGTGAATGGTAGTCCGTATCTTCTGCAACTACACCGTCTTGTTCGGCAGGCAGTTGTGCAATTACAGTGGGCAGCACTTTTGTTGGTCCTAACTGGCACAAACCGATTGTCCTCCAGTTTCCATCCCCATTCCACCGCATTCATGTCACTCTCGTTGCCAATCCACGCCGTGATCTGGTAATACACTCTTAAGGCAATGATATTTAGTCGAGGACTCGGTAGGAGGGAGACGTTCTGGGGTAACAAATAACTTGGCGGAAACGAATTGCTTGCTGCTAAGAAGGTTGTAGCGCAAAGAAGCGTTTCCACCAAACATAAATGCCATCGCCTTGCTCCCAAGGTCCTCTATGACATTGTTTGTTTGATTTGGAAGCAGAAACGCATTGGCACAGGTCTGGATGGTCGATTCACCATTCGTATGTTTCCGAAACGCTGACTTTTTGCCAACACTAAAAATGCGCGAAGTTGTATCACATCCTGTGAAAGCGTGAATAAACAGCAGCTGAGAAGACAAATCACTACCCAGGACTTGTTTCATCTCGATGATGTCGTACACCATAGGAACTGTGGACTTGTCAGAACGAAAAAAGAGGCCCTTATCGTTTGGCGTCAGCATAGCGGAGAAGAAGAATGAGTACGTCTGTATCTTCCCCTATCAAGGTCGTGGGCTGATGTTGTGACGTCGTAATTGCAGCCTTGACAATGTCCACGTCTGCATCCCCTGATGCATTGATAACAGTGCAGCCCTTCTTCAGCAGTTTCTCAGTTACAAGATCAACAAGTCCTTGTTTGTTACAAGGTCGGGAAAGGAAATCATCCTTTCTTCCCACAAGCCATTTTGAATTGAGGTTGACGATCAGGTGGGTGTTTTCCCCGCGTCGCTGATGCGTATTGTCTTTGATGGAAGGACTTTCGCTGTAACCATCAATAACTACGGCTGCTTTACCATAATGGCGTATGGTAAAGTCGGCGTACGAGTTTGCAATGTCACCATAACTGTCACCCCTTCTCCATGGCAAGCGATGAAGCAGGGAGCCACCGTCAAGGACATAATGTTCAGTTTGTGGGATAGAATCAATCACAGTTTTGTTCGATTCCTTGCTTGAAACCTTGGCGACTGCATGTGCTAGTTGGGACTTGTCAGCTTTACCGAAGATTTCTTTGGCTTCAAATAGGGATGTAGGGAATGGGCTCATTACATCTCATTACTTGAAAGGTCTCCGTTTTTGGACACAAATAAAAATCGTTGGAACAGCAGAGCAGGATCAATGGTTTGGCCTTGGTCTGCAAGGGTTTATGCGCGGTCTTTCCGTTTGAACGAGATCCCAAAAAACTGTTTTTCCAACCATTTTTTCAACGATCTCGCGTCCAACATTCTCGAACCCATGCACATGCACATCCTTTTTGGCGAGTACACCAGTAACAATGTTTCTCAGAGATGGGTCTGAAGAGAATTGCTTCGGTAAAATTGTCCCTAGTGTGTAGGATAGGACTCGAACTGGACTTTCAGAAGGCCTTCGACAAGGTCCCACATAGGAGATTGGTGTACAAACTTAAAGCACACGGTATTGAGGGTTCAGTTTTGAGGTGGATAGAAAATTGGTTGGCGGACAGGTAGCAAAGAGTAGGAATAAACGGGTCCTTTTTGGAATGGCAGGCAGTGACTAGTGGGGTACCGCAAGGCTCAGTGCTGGGACCCCAGTTATTTACAGTGTATATTAATGATTTGGACGAGGGAATTGAATGCAACATCTCTAAGTTTGCGGATGACACGAAGCTGGGTGGCAGTGTTAGCTGCGAGGTGGATGCTAGGAGGCTGCAGAGTGACTTGGATAGATTATGTGAGTGGGCAAATGCATGGCAGATGCAATATAATGTGGATAAATGTGAGGTTATCCACTTTGGCGGCAAGAACAGGAAAGCAGAGTATTACCTGAATGGTGACCGATTGGGAGAAGGGGAGATGCAACGTGACCTGGGTGTCATGGTGCAACAGTCATTGAAAGCAAGCATGCAGGTGCAGCAGGCAGTGAAGAAAGCGAATGGTATGTTGGCATTCATAGCAAGAGGATTTGAGTTTAGGAGCAGGGAGGTTCTGCTGCAGTTGTACAGGGCCTTGGTGAGACCGCACCTGGAGTATTGTGTGCTGTTTTGGTCTCCTAACCTGAGGAAAGACGTTCTTGCCTTAGAGGGAGTACAGAGAAGGTTCACCAGATTAATCCCTGGGATGGCGGGACTTGCATATGAGGAAAGACTGGATAGACTGGGCTTGTACTCGCTGGAATTTAGAAGACTGAGGGGGGGGATCTTATAGAAACATATAAAATTCTTAAGGGGTTGGAGAGGCTAGATGCGGGAAGATTGTTCCCGATGTTGGGGGAGTCCAGAACCAGGGGTCACAGCTTAAGGATAAGGGGGAAGTCTTTTAGGACCGAGATGAGAAAACATTTCTTCACACAGAGAGTGGTGAGTCTGTGGAATTCTCTGCCACAGAAGGTAGTTGAGGCCAGTTCATTGGCTATATTTAAGAGGGAGTTAGATGTGGCCCTTTTTGCTAAAGGGATCAGGGGGTCTGGAGAGAAGGCAGGTACAGGCTACTGAGCTGGATGATCAGCCATGATCATATTGAATGGCGGTGCAGGCTCGAAGGGCCGAATGGCCTACTCCTGCACCTATTTTCTATGTTTCTATGACTTGTGTACGGGGTGATGGCTGGTCGGCATGGACTCGGTGTCCCCGAGGGGTCTGTTTTCGTGCGTTATCTCTAAAGTAAAGTCTAAAAAGTAAAGTGCGAAGGGGGATGAAAAAGGCTGTATAGTGTCTAACAACACTTTTTAAACATTTTACATTGCACCTGAGTACAAAATATAGTAACTTGGCATGACTTAGAACTTGCTTCCAAATAAGTCTGTATAATAATAATCATCAAATGTTTTCCCCTCGAACTCTGAGAGCTGCTTTTATAATTTATTTTCAGCAGCTGCTTTGAATCCTTTCTGCTCAATGTCTCCTCTTCCTCTTGAATTGTCTACCTCTTAGTGTCATCCCTGATTAATCAAGAGTAACCTCTGGCTCTCTCTTGTTACTCTGCTCACTTGATGATGATGGAAAATGCATGTGCGGTGGAAAAAACATTGCTTGGAAAAGTATTGGTATTCCAGAGGTGTTAGTAATGGGGACACAATGCAAGATGTTTATCATCCAGAAATCTATTCTTTGGCCAGCTTAGACCAGAGAGGAGATGGCATAGTGAGGGGCATAGTGAGGGAAAATTTATCGACAGTGGCTTGTAGTGAAGTCTCCATCTGAGGGACTCGTGAGGGATGGTGTTGCACATCTTAACAAGACATCTGGCTTTCCCGTTGGTAATTTGAGATTGAATGCAGTTAAAATTCTTCTGCTGTGAAGGAGTCTGGAAAATGCTAGGATCTGCAGAGAGGAAAGGTTGAAGAGCTGCAAGTTTGACAGAGGTGGGGAAATAAGTGATCCCTGCAATTGGGCCATCATTTGGGAGACGTGAAGTTATTTATTTCAGTAGAAAATAGAAGGAAACTGAAGATTTAAGCCAGCTGAACCTATCTCATCTTGAGGTTCAAGAAGTTGGCGATGTGTGATTGTGGCCACATCTGGGAGGAAATTGGGTGCAAGGACATTTTGACTAAGCTGTGATCTTTCTTTCCCCACAGATGCTGACTGACTTGCTAAGTATTTCCACTGTTATTTATATTTCAGGTTTCCATCATGTTCAATAGTTTGTTTTCAGGAGCCTCTGCTTGAGCTTGCGGAGATATTGGGTCATGTGGTCTGGAAGATTAGATTGCTTAATTACGCTACAATTCTCTTTATTGAGAATATATATTGAAATCTTGTCTGCGTTTGGAAAAGGTGAATGTAGGATGGCTTCCCGGGCTAATATGGTTTGACAATTTGTTTCCCATCTTTCGTTTCGGTGTTAGGTATACAGCATGAAACAGGCCCTTCGGCCCACCAAGTCCGCGCCGACCAATGATTGCCCGTACGCTAGTTCCATGTTATCTCAATTTCGCATTCTACAAGCTAGGGGCAATTTGCAAAAGCCAATTAACCTACAAACCTGGAATGCCTTTGGAACGTGGGAGGAAACCAGAGCACCCGGAGAAAACCCATGTGGTCACAGGGAGAACATACAAACTTCATACAGACAGCACGCATAGTCAGGATCGAACCCGGGTCTCTGGCGCTGTAAGGCAGCAACCCAACCGCTGCACCACCGTGCCGTCCTGATTATTAGAGTGGAGCGAATGGAATTTAAAAACTACTGCCGTGTTAGAATGAAGCAATATGTACCAGATGGATGGATTGACTGATAGTAGTTACATGACCCACATCATCTTCAGCGCTGTTGTGTAACATTGCTTGTGGAACTGAGAGCTCGAGAATTGTCAATCTACTTCCTTATTGATTCATTGTGGAGACCTTGACAACACTAAATTGCTAATATTAAGTGTTAAAATGCAAACAATTTAAAAGTATTTAATTTTATTGTGCTTCTAACCATTAGGCAATCTCAAGAGACGTGCAGGTAATTTAGGCAGAGTGTTCATTCTGCTTTAAGTATTGCTTTAACTTTAAATTTGCCCTGCTCTCCATCCACCTAATATAAAATATTAATGTTTTACTATAATGCAATACGGCAGATTTTTGAGTTGTAATTATCTTTGAGACTCTTGTGCAGATGTATTTAAAGTTTATGACATTGTGATGAAATTTGTTTTGCATTTATCTTGAGTTTAGTTTATTGTCACATGTACCGAGGTACAGCGAAAAGCTTCTGTTGCGTGCTAACCAGTCAGCGGAAAGACGATACGTGATTACAATCGAGCCATCCACAGTGTACAGACACATGATCAAGGGAATAACGTGAATAACGTTTAGTGCAAGGTAAAGTCCGAGCAAAGATAGTCCGAAGGTCTCCAATGATAGCTCAGCACTGCTGTCTGGTTTTTGGTAGGACATTCGCTGGTTCTGTTGCCTGGTGTCCGCTGGGAAGAAACTGTCCCTGAATCTGGAGGTGTGCGTTTTTGAATTTCTATACCCTTTGCCCGATGGGAGAAGAGGGATTGGCCAGGGTGCGACTCGTCCTTGATTATGCTGCTGTTCTTGCCGAGGCAGCGTTGTGCGTAAATGGAGTCAATGTAAGGGAGGTTGGTTTGTGTGATGAGACTTACTCTTAAAAAGTGGGATCGATTCTCGTAAAAAAACAAAACTTGCTGTTGGATTCCTGATGGCATTGATCTGTGTATTGTCCGAAGTGGAACAAACTCCAGCTGCTGCCCAAATTCCCGACTGTTTCCCCTGAGTATTGATTAGCCACAGTCACATCCTGGTTTATTCTGTTAATATCTATTGCAGGATGTAGATGATGAAAGTTTTACATCACTTATACTGGCAAGTGATGGCGTCTGTTTCAGACCGGGGGCCCCTGACTCCCATGGCTTTTACAAATAAAATACTTATTGTAAAAACACATTGTCCTTGGCAAAGGTTGTAACATAAAAGCATGATTTGGATAAAGTGAGATACACGCGCAGGATAGACCAGGTGTGGCTGTGGCTAATCAATACCCAGAGGATGCAAAATGGATGCATGTTAGATTTTTAATGACATTTAAATAAAGTCCAACACTTGTAGCAATGACGTGGTGTGAATAGGTTGGGTGTGTGTGGCCTGTTTATGATCGAGATGGAAATGTCTTTTTGATGTTTGATTCCTTGAGTTAATACCACTTTTCTGTTGTATGTTTAGATAGGTTCAGAGATACAGCACGGAAACAGGCCCTTCGGCCCACCGAAGTCCGCACCGACCAGCGATCCCCGCACATTGACACTATCCTACACACACTAGGGACAATTTACAATTATACCAAGCCAATTAACCTACAAACCTGTACGTCTTTGGACTGTGGGAGGAAACCAAAGCACCTGGAGAAAACCCACGCAGGTCACGGGGAGAATGTGCAAACTCCGGACAGAAAGCACCCTTAGTCAGGATCAAAGATACCAGAGGAACAATAGACAATATACAATAGGTGCAGGAGGAGGCCATTCGGCCCTTCGAGCCAGCACTGCCATTCAATGTGATCATGGCTGATCATTCTCAATTAGTACCCCGTTCCTGCCTTCTTCCCATACCCCCTGACTCCGCTATCCTTAAGAGCTCTATCCAGCTCTCTTGAATGAATTCAGAATGTAACAAGAGTGACCACTCCTTTGAAATCGTTTATGCTGAAGTGTAGTACGCAAAGGAGCCATTTTAGTAGGCAAAACCTGCCGTCCATTCTGCCTCTCGCAGTGTAATCAGTGTTTTGGAGGAACAGTATGTGTGATTATACCATTAAAATGCCGAATATATCTCATCTATCAATTCACAGATTTTAGTTGTTTTTCTTTTAAAATGTTTCTGCAAGTTTCTACCTACTAAAATGGCGCCTTGACGTACTACCGTTTTTAGGGTCGAGTGGTCTATCTTGTTCCTCTAGTATCTTTGGTCAGGATCGAATCCGGGTTCCTAGCACTGTGAGGCAGCAACTCTACCACCTGTGTATCTACCCGAGCAGATGTGCCACTACCTTAACTGAAATACTAGCTCTTTCACTGGAAGGGGCCAAATGGACCGTGGTTTTGATGTGCCTTTCAACAGGAGAGAGGTTAATTGGCTCGGTATGTTCAGGGGAAAAATTAGTTTGCAGAGCCATGGTATCTGTGGGATAAGGGAATGGGAGAAAAAGTCAGTGTGCAGGAAGGAACTAGTTACTGCTTTACACCGAAGATGGACACAAAATACTGGAGTAACTGAGCAGGTCAGGTAGCATCTCTGGAGAAAAGGAATATGTGATGTTTCGGGTTGAGACCCTTCTGAAGAAGTAGACGAAGAAGGGCCTTGACCCGAAACGTCACCTATTCCTTTTCTCCAGAGATGCTGCCTGACCTGCTGAGTTCAGCATTTTATGTCTACTGGAGAAAAGGTCAGTTTGCCAGGCAGGAACAGATTGGAGCCATATGTCAGCAGGAGAGTAGCAGTTCACTTCAGTCACATCATTAGGATCACATTCTCCTATGTAATCTAAATGTTATGATTTAAAATTGATGCTGAATGTTTTCACTGGTGACAAGTGCTAGTTTTTGAATAATTTGAAAAGTGGATCTACAATTGCCTGAGTAAATTTCTGGCCAAAAGCAATTTTGCATCCAATCTTAAAACCCTCTGATTGGAAACCAGACCGAGCAAATCTCTGCCATTTTTGCATCCAATGAAACATGGGGTATCAATTTTGATTAGAGCTTGCTTTTAACGCTCTACGCAAATTTAAAGTCTTATAAGCAAGAAAAACACTCATTTTTAGTAACACGTTCAACATTGATAAGCTTTCCTCTTAAGATCTTGCCTTTCATTAATGTAGTGCCTTTCAGAATTCTAAGTGCTCTAATGCCATTTTGAAATGTTATCAGAGTTGTAATGTGGGAAACATGGTAGGCAATTGTAGCAGAGCAAGTTTCCACAGTTCCAATTTAGTGACAAGATATTCATTGTTGAGTTTTTTTGGGTAGATATTTTTCCAAGGTACTAAAGATAATTTCTTTATCAGAATAATGGTGCAAAGTTATTTGTATTGTATGGCAGACTTAAAATGGATTCCTGGCTTCTGTTCTGAAGTCCTTCACCAACCGGGGCTAATACTCCTGAGGAGAGGGAATGTATTTATGTTACATTGTTCCACATGTCTGCATTGGGGCTGAGTGTGGTGCAAAGTTTGATCTGGCTGCAACAGTAATATTCTGTAAAACGCACCATCTCCACTTGTATTTAATGCAGTCCTTGCTGCTTGCACTTGATTCAGTGCTTAAAGGCAGAATCAAACAAGATATGTATTGTTTAGTTTTGATAAATTCATTCGTTATGAACCTTTTCGGATTTCATTTTTGAAGCTTTCACATGCAAAGAAAGACCAGTTTCAGCGCTTTAAACACTGTCCTTGCCTGTAGAACTGAGAGCCTTTGTTGGCATACGTGCAGACTCTTCAAACCCAGGTTTCAAGTAAATTCCTTGGCATCTATTGAATACATATGGACTTTATTGAGTCTGTGTCAAAGGTTCAATATTTTTAAGGCATGCTTGTTGCAGTGCTCTTACCTAGAAAAGGAAATGTTGATCTTATTTTTTTTTTTGGGATAACCAAGATGTTAAATATCAAAAATAAACTCCTTTTGATCTATTAAAGGGATTGTGGTTGCACTTTAATTTGAAAATGAAACTCTGATTTTAGAGTTCCGGGGAGGAAGGCATATTGTGAAGAGTTAAATGGTGTTGTGATTTGTAATTCCCAGCTGCTTTCACTGTTGTACAGCACAGGAACAGGATCTTCCGCCCACCAAGTCCACATTCTGTGCAGAGTTGGGTGGGTTGGAATTTACTGTTGTCTGGTCTATTTGTACTATGCAAGCCATCCTCAACAACATCAAGTGTGTGGGAAAGAACTGCTGATGCTGGTTTAAATCTGAAGAAGGATTTCGACCAGAAACGTCACCCATTCCTTCTCTCCAGAGATGCTGCCTGAGTCACTCCAGCATTTTGTCTCAACATCAATATGTCATTCCCTACGCATTTGTCCAGCTTCCCTTTAAACCCATGCATGCTCTTTGCCTTATCCACATTTGTGCCATTACACGTTACCTGTACCACTTCCCAGTTAAAGCAAGTTCTTAGTTCAGTATTGGGATTGTTTGTAATGTCAGGTCGTCTTGTCTGAAGATAACTAAATGAGCGAATCATCATTTGCTTCATAACAGGTATATAACAGGTATAACAGAGCTTTATTTGTCGTTCGGTACCGAAGTACCGAAGGAAACTACATAGCAGTCATAGAAAAAAAAAAGAACACAAGACACATAACCCCAACACAAACGTCCATCACAGTGACTCCAAACACTCCCTCACTGTGATGGAGGCAACAAAACTTCCCCTCTCTTCCCCACGCCCACGGACAGACAGCTCGTCCCCGACCGACCCGCACAGTCCCCGCACCGGGCGCTGAAACGTCTCGCGGCCGAACCGGGCGATGAAAGGCCCGCGACCAAGCCTTGCGCAGCTAAGTCCCGTGGTCGAGCCGCACCGGGCGGTGTTAAGTCCCGCAGCCGAGCCGCACCAGCGGTGAAAAGTCCCGCAGCCGAGCCGCGCCGGGCGGTGTTAAGTCCCGCAGCCGAGTTGCACCGGGCGGTGTTAAGCCCCGCAGCCGAGCTGCACCGGGCGGTGTTAAGCCCCGCAGCCGAGCTGCACCGGGCGATGTAAAGTCCCGCAGCCGAGTTGCACCGGGCGGTGTTAAGCCCCGCAGCCGAGTTGCACCGGGCGGTGTTAAGCCCCGCAGCCGAGCTGCACCGGGCGATGTAAGTCCAGCGGCCAAGCCGCACCGGGATGTAAAGTCCAGCGGCCAAGCCGCACCGGGATGTAAAGTCCAGCGGCCGAGCCGCACCGGGGGATGTTAGGCCAGGAAGAGAAAAGTTCTCCACACCCACCCACCCACACCCACCCCCCACACACCACCACCCCCTCCCACACATACACAACCAAAAAAAAATATATAAAAATTATCCCAACACCGACACTCAACAAAAAAAAGACGGACAGACTGCTAGTCAGCCGCTGCCGTTAGGCGCCGCCACTTAATACCTAAATTGTTCCCCCCTAACCCCTCTCCATCACCTTGTGGCCTCTTGAATGACTTGTGGCTGTGTTAACCACTGATTTGCATGGAGAAAAGCTTCTGAACACAAATCCAAAAACTTTGCCTGTAGTTATAGAGCAACAAATTCTTTAAATAATCCTTAATGTGCCATCTTCCGTGTCTAAATCCAGTGCTACAATGGCCCCAGCCAAACTAGTTTTCTCCTGATATTAACACAAAGTATTGGAGTAACTTATCGGGTCGACGGCATCTCAGGAGAAAATGGACAGGTGAACCAACCATTTTCTCCAGAGAGGCTGCCTGACCCGCTGAATTACTCTGGCATTTTGTGTCTATCTTTGGTATTAATCAGCACCTGCAGTTCCGTGTTATTACATTCCACCTGATATTTAGATTTAGAGTTACAGTGCGGAAACAGGCCCTTCGGCCCACCGAGTCCGCGCCACCCAGCGATCCCCGCACATTAACACTATCCTACACACACTAGGGACAATTACCTAGTCAATTAACCTACATACCTGCACGTCTTTGGAGTGTGGGAGGAAACCGAAGATCTTGGAGAAAACCCATGCAGGTCACGGGGAGAACGTACAAACTCCGTACAAACGGCGCCCGTAGTCGGGATCGAACCCGAGTCTCCGGCGCTGCATTCGCTGTAAGGCAGCAACTCTACCGCTGCGCCACCGTGCCGCATTGTTTGGCTGTGGATTTCTAGCTCAGTTGGGCAAGTTGTAACAAGGCATGTGCCACTCAAAGCCGATTTAGCACATTAAGGTTGTTAGTAATGGAACAAGGTTTACTCAGCCATTTTTTATTGGAATTTCTGTCAGGTGTAGTTAAGCTGGGAGCTGGACCAGGGTTATATTTTCTGATGCCTACCTCATATCTTGTGATGGGAAGCAAGTGTCTGAACATCACCCCAGACCAGAGTTGGGTCAATAGTGATACCGGGTTTACATTGTCCTTTCTCACTGTTTGCATGACCACTTGCACAACTTATGAGCTGTGGAATCTGCTGCACCAGCCTGTAACTTTTCTTCTTTGGGTTGTGGTCTTGTGAAGAGGGAGAGAGGAAGGGGGGGGGGGGGAAGGGAGAAGACATTTTATTGCCTTGAGAAGCAAAGCCAGATTTGTTAATTGAAGCCAGATTGAAGGAGATGATGTGTTTGTTAATAGTTTTGTGTTTTAACTTTGGTTATTTTGGAATTTTTATGATTTATGCCCTGGGCACTGGGAACCAGGCTGCCATCTCGTGGGAGAGAGCAAGCCAGTGTTTCTTGCAAAACACGAGACTTCAAACAACTAAGTGATTTCTGTCGAAGATTTCTGTCTGGTGGTGCTTGCTAGCAAGCTTATGTATCTTCTAACTGATGGGAGAAAGGAGATACCTCTCCTCTCCTCATTCACACCATGGACCATGGTGTGAATGTTTCTTGATTATGTTGGCTGTATTTCCAAGGCAGTGTGAAGCACAGATGGGGTGGTGGCGGCTGGTTGAAAGGACATTGCGTTCACAGCTCTGTAGTTACCTGTGGTCTTGGGCAGATGGGTAAAAAAAACATTTGAAGGAACTCAAAGCTCCCAGAACAAAACAGACTGACATCCCGTTCACCAGTGTAAACATTGAACCCCCCATGGCAGCACACACCAGATGCAATGTTTGACATCTATAAAATGTACTGTTGTTGCTCACCAAATCTACCCCTGATATCCATGGCCTCTGAACCAAGGAGCATGAAAGGCAGCAAGTTCTCCTCCAAATTGCATGCAATCCTAACCTGGAATTATATTGACATTTTTTCTCCATTACTGCCGTTAAAGCTTTGAAATGTCTTCACCAGAATGTTCTTCACCAGAGAGCTGTTGCCATCACTTTCCAGCACAATATGGAGGGCAATAAAATGCTGGTTTTGTCTTGTTACATCATGTACCAAACAAAATGGACAATGAATGGTTTCCGTTTGTCTTGTCTGTGGTCTCCTTATTAAGTTATGGATCTTGGTTGTCCTTTACTATGTGTGCTGATACTCAGTTTGTGTGCTGAATATCAGTATAATGAGCAAAACTTAATTTACTTCCTAACTGTATTTGGTATCCACAATTCTTTTTTCTCTGTTGGAATAGTTCATAGTTTCTAGGAGCAGAATTAGGTCATTCAACCCATCAAGTCTACTCTGCCATTCAATCATGGCTGAATAATCTTTCCCTCTCAACCCCGTTCTCCTGCTTTCTCCCCATAGCCCCTGACACCCTTACTAATCAAGAATCTGTCAAACTCCACCTTAAAAAAATATCCATTTTACTTGGCCTCCACAGCCATCTGTGGCAAGACGAAAGAACGCAAGAATGTTGTTTCTTCCATGTCAGCCATGGACTGGACCTATCTGGACAAAGAAACTCTCTTTGTCATTCCCTTTACTATTTCATGCACACAGATTGTACTTCAGTGCTGGATCTGCCCATGAGGATTGTCTTGCATGCTCTGTGGAGGGGCAGAGCCCTGTCTTTAGTTTTCTATATGAATGTATGAGAAGTCGCTGCCATTTACTTAATGAAGGTGAGCACCCACTGCCTTGCGTGTCTTTTAATACCTGTCTGTGGTTGCTACCGGCAGTCTTGTAAATGGTTAAAACTGTTCTAGGTTGGTTTTGCAATCCTTTACCAGTAAAGTAGCAACTGGGATATGATTTGGGTTTTGTTTGTTGGTTGGGAACAATGAACGTATTGTGTTCGGTTCTGGGCACCATGTTGCAGGAAAGATGCCAAACTGGAAAGGGTACAGAGAAGATTTACGAGGATGTTGCCAGAACTAGAGGGTCTGAGCTATAGGGAGAGGTTGAGTAGGCTGGGACTCTATTCCCTGGAGTGCAGGAAGATGAGGGTTGATGTTATAGAGGTGTATAAAATCATGAGAGGGATAGATCGGGTAGATGCACAGAATCTCTTGCAGAGTAGGTGAATCGAGGACCAGAGGATGTAGGTCAAAGGTGAAGGGGAAAAGATTTAACAGGAATCTGAGGGGTAACATTTTCCACACAAAGGTTGGTGGGCATATGGAACAAGCTTCCAGAGGAGGTAGTTGAGGCTGGGACTTCCCAACATTTAAGAAACAGTTAGACAGGTACACGGATAGGACAGGTGTGGAGGGACATGGACCAAAAGCAGGCAGGTGGGACTAGTGCAGCTGGGACGTGTTGGCTGGTGTGGGCAAGTTGGACCGAAGGGCCTGTTTCCATACTATATCACTTGATGACTAATGTCAAGAGAATTTTACATTCGTAGTTGAACTGAATGGTAGAGCTAGCCACAATGAGATGCGCTAGTAGCAAGAAAGTACTTTAAGACTTCATGGTAATGTTTGTGTGGGCCTGGAGGTTCGTAGGTAACAGACAGCAAGGTGTCGCCTGAAACAAGTGCATCTTCCATTTTTCCATTTGGTGATAAGAAAAAGGACTTTGGTGAGAGAGAAGGCTTGCATGCCTTTGGCCATTGCGATTACATATTCTATTTAGAATGTGGGCAAGGCTGGCATTTAATGCCTATCCTTAAATGCCCTTTAAGTTTGCAGCTTGCTAAGGTATTTGAGAAGACAGTTACAATGCCACAATATTGCAGTGGGTTGAAGTTGCATATTATCCAGAATGGGTAAAGATGGTCGACATAAGGAACTGTAGAAGTTGGAATCTTGTGCAAAAAACAGTGGTGGAATAACTCAGCAACTTCCCAAGAGAACATAGACAGGTGACATTTCGGTTCAGGACCCGAAAACTGCCCTATCCGTGTCCTCCAGAGATGCTGCCTGACCTGTTGAGTTACTCCTGTGTTTTTTTTTGATGAGTAACAATGGAGGGTGTCTCGAGGAACACAAGGGCGGTGCAGTGGTAGTTTTACTGCATCAGAGACCCAGGTTTGATCCTGACTACGGGTACTGAATGTACCTCCTCTCTGTGACTGCGTGGAATTTCTCCGGATGCTCCGGTTTCCTCCCACACTCACGTTGTACAGGTTTGTAAGTTAATTGGCTTTGGTAAAAATCGTAAATTGTCCCTAGTGTGTAGGATAGTGTTAGTGTATGGGGATCGCTGGCCGGCGCGGACTTGGTGGGCCAAAGTGCCTGTCTAAAATGAATCGGATGGGTTTTTAAAACAATCCAGACCCTTAATGATTGGGCTGCAAACCATAAGCCACAATGCTGAGTAATAATGTCCAACGTAAGCCTAACAAATGACTGGATTTTAAGTTCCATGGTTGCTGTGATAGGATTTGAACTCTTCCCTCTGAATACTTGGTCCAAGTCCCTGGGTTAGTAGTCTGGCAATTTAACTAATGCCCTTGATATATTTACAATTCTTATTGCTGCATTCCCATTGTTAACAATACATGCCCTTGGTAATGGAACCTGCTCTTATTATACTTCCAATGGAAGGAAGTGCAGCTGCCGGTCCATCCTGAAGATGGACACAAAGTGCTGGAGTAACTCAGCGGGTCAGGCAACATCTCTTGAGTTACTCCAGAGTTAGAGTTAGCAATACTTGCCATTGCTAACCGTGGCTATTTGCAAACCTGTTATTCCTAATTAAGAGTTTCAACCTCATAATAAATCAGCATTCGTTACAGAAATAATTTGTTCATACTGCTTTACCATTTGTGTGAAATCTTACTCGGCTGGTGAAATCAAACCTTGAATATCTTTTTTCTGCATCTTTCTGAAGAGAATCCATTGGTGTTTTTTGTTGTTGTTTTTATGTTGTCAAACTGCCAGTGCTACTTATTGGTTCAAGTACTTAGTTTATCCTTCCGTAGTAGCAGCAAGTTGGCCAGGAGCACGTTACCTCTTTATAAACTGTAAACGGACCCGTGGTAACTAACTAACGTTTTGAGCAATCCTGTTTTACGATGCTTAAAATCTTTAATTTCCAAAGGGTCTTTGTGCGCACTGAGATAACACTGAAGGAAGCAACTCCTAATTCTTAACATTTGCTGAAAATATGTTGTACTAAGCTGTGATTTTGTTTTTATACTTTTAAAATTCCTGGTGTTAAATGGCCCTTTTGCTGAACATGTGTGCAGATCCAGTGTGAATTGACGTAAAACTTAGCAGAATAATTAAAACGAGCTGATGTTGTGAAGTCCCTTCAAGAATGTAGTGATCTATCGAATATTTTTGTTGGGTCTAGACCAAATGCCTGACCATACCATTTATCATCTTTGCTTCTGCAGCTTTTATAGTCTCTGTAAAAGAATTGTTGCTTCAGCAAATTCCTTTGTATCCTCCTTGCAAACATCAGTTGAGTGTGTTGTGGTTCAAACTGGATGGTTCTACCAATTTGCTATGTAATAAATCAGGATTTTCCTGCTTGTTTTAGTTGAAAAAGCTGTTAAACTGCAGGGCTTTAGAAAGCTGTTAAACTGAAGGGCTCGATACCCGTCGTGTGGTATGTCAGTGGTTCAAAGTGTTTTTTAAAGAAAAATCTGAAATTGATAAGTATGGGTCTCGCAATATACGGAAAGAGTCTGGAGTTTGAGGTGGAGCATGAAATGCATTTGTGGGTTTAGTTTTAATGTGTTTAAATGTCCAGTTGGTCGCAGCAAGGAGGATGAATCTTAGAAACATAGAAAATAGGTGAAGGAGTAGGCCATTCGGCCCTTCGAGCCAGCACCGCCCATTCAACATGAACACGGCTGACCATCCAAAATCAGTACTCCATTCCTGCATTCTCCCCATAATCTTCTTGATTAGTAAAGGTGTTGGGAGTGATGGGGAGATGGCAGGAGAATGGGGCTGAGAGGGAAAGATAGATCAACCGTGATTGAATGGCAGAGTAGACTTGATGGGCTGAATGGCCTAATTCTGCTCCTATAACTTATGAACTTATGAATCGCTATTTCTGCACGACACTGATTTCTGGTAGTGGGAAAATAAGAGTGGGTAAATTGTACACCAAGCGAAGAATACTTAATGGGCCATGAACTTTCCCTGAATTTTCTCTTACTCTTACTAGAACTAATTTAGATCCAAGCGCAGTAATTCTGCAGAAACGAGGAACTGCAGATGCTGGTTGACAAAATCAGACACAAAGTGCTGGAGGAACTCAGCGCATCAGGCAGCTTTGCTGGAGAACATGGATAGGTGAAGTTTTGGGTTGGGACTCTTCAGTATCCATGTACTGTATTCCACAGACCCATCCATCCATGTCCATATGCTGTGATGAACTCTGTTGGGGAGTATTTGGAGTAGAATGGAAGTGATTTAGTTAAAGATTAAACTACTGCAATTTTGGAAAAATTGGGCAAAGAGGCACGTGTTTGGGATCAGAAAAGATGAAGGTGGAAATGTCCAGCATAAAGTGGCTTACAGAGGAGCCACCAAATATATGGGCTGATGCCTTGCAGTGCTTGTGAAGAAAATGCAAGTGGGACACTCGTTT
The DNA here is from genome assembly GCF_053455715.1 of Rhinoraja longicauda. Lineage (NCBI taxonomy): Eukaryota > Metazoa > Chordata > Chondrichthyes > Rajiformes > Arhynchobatidae > Rhinoraja > Rhinoraja longicauda. Next base: position 11,715,132 of record NC_135963.1, on the reverse strand, counting down.
CTGCCTGCACATGGATTGATATGATCCAGGTTTAGTTATTTTAACCATAATGATCTTTCAAAGTAACTGGAAAAACTACAGGCTTATTTTAATACGCATGGGAAATGTGCTGAGACATCAGACAGAGGGTGACTGGTGAGAGTGGCGAACAAGTGCAGAGAACCAGGGAGAACTACTAAATCAGCGGCGGGCGAGCCGTTAACATGCCGTTCTGGAGCATTTTGAGATGAATCTAGATAGCTGTGTGGTAATACAAAGTGTGGTAATACAAAGATCCTGCCATGAATATATTTGTAAGTATTCACTGACTTGGGAGTTCATGGGGATTACAGCAACAAAGATTTTAGAGGTCACTGGCTGCTGTAGACCCGTTGGGTCCAAACCTCTCTTGCATTGGTGTAGCACCCTCCCCTCACCCACTCCATCCCCCCTGAACATCAACGAGCCCTAACTGCGCACGCGCGGATCCGGCGGCCATCTTGCGTAAGTATTAGCTCAACGGGCCCCAACTGCGCAGCCACGTTGGGTTCCCATTGTGACATCGATCACAGAGGTATTACTACGCAGGCACAGCTGACGGGCAGGTCAAGTGGAAGAGGGATTTATCAAGGTTTAAAAAGTGATTTTTAAAGTTTGAAAAGGGAAAAACTTTTAAAATATAACAATCATTTGAACCGCAGGCCAATAGTGAGTAAGGTGGGCCTAAAATTGTTGCACTATCGTGGCTGTATTTCGGGAACAAATATATCCACAAACCCACATATAATTATATCCACAAACCCACATATATACAAGATGGGAGATATATATATATATCAGAAGTGGAAATGGGCCCTATGATCCACTGAGCCTGCATTGGAAAAGTACCCATTTACTTCTGCACTCTGGTATTTTTCTCATCACTGTACCTGTTGTACTTGTATATGGCTTGATTGTACTCGTATATAGTATAATCTGAATTGATTGATTGATTGGATAGCGCACAAAAGCTGTTCACTGTATCTTGAAACACGTGACAATAATGAATGAATACCGACCGATACCAACATTAATCCTATTTTATTCTCCCCACATTACCATCAATTTGCCCCTGGATTTTGCTATTCATCTGCTCGCTTGGAGTCGCCATAGTAATAAATTAACCCATCGAACTGCACGTCTTTGGGATTTGAGAGGAAACCGGATCTGAAACTCAAAAGGAAGCCCAAGTGGTCACAGGGAGAATATGAAACTCTGCACAGACAGCATCGAAGGCCAGGATGAAATCCCGGAATAGTGAGCCCACAGCTGTGGCTATTATGTAGCCGCTCTAAGGTTGTCAGGAGACTAGACATTGTGAAGAGCATAAGGGAATTGTGGTTTGAACAATGAGCCTTGCAACTGAAAACCCAGACCTGCTCTTGACATTGAAGTTCTGCTTAGTTTGTGTCGTAAATTGATTCCAGTAAATCGCTCTACTTATTGCTGAAGTATTTGAGCATTCATTATTTTAGTCTGGTTTCTATCCTTTGAAATGATCTTTGTTATACCTCCACCGTGACAATGTGAACACTGGTATGTTTCATCGGTTGCATAAAACTCATGGGATTATTTTTCCCCCCTGCTTCACAGTTCTGGTTTGGCAATTGAGCTGTTTAATCATTGTCGTCATCAGGCTGTCAAAAGACTTGCATTTTGTTGCCTGTATTTAATACTGTATAGACACAAAAAGCTGGAGTAACTCAGCGGGACAGGCAGCATCTCTGGAGAGAAGGAATGGGTGACGTTTTGGGTCGAGACCCTTCCCTGTAATGGTGAATATCAAAAGGAAATTTGCAGTGCTTGGGGTACTTGTCAACGGGTCATGCAGGGTGGAAACGAACCTTCAGCCCAATTTGTCCATGCTGATCAAGATGCTCTGTCTAACTTTTACCTGTGCCCCTTTTACCTGTGCTTGGCCCATATCCTCATCCAAATCCTGGGACATGACAATGGATGACTAGATATGGACAACTATTAACCTGCATTTATAAGAAATTCCCCTTTACAGACACCTCACCTTTTATGCGTGCTTGATTTGTGCGTTTTTAGAATAACACGCTTATCTAATTACTGCCGAAGTTTAATTTACGTGCTCCTGATTTCGGGATAGTGTGCTCAAATTTTTGCCTAGCAGCATAATTGCCTGTGGTGCCTGGCATATGTTTAACTTATGCACTCTTTGATTTCAAAGGTCTTTTATTGTCACGTGTACCAATTAAGGTACTGATATTCGTATTACCATACAGCCATACTAAACAAAAAGCAACAAGACACACAATTACATAAAAGTTAACATAAACATCCACCACAGCGGATTCCCCACATTCCTCGCTATGATGGAAGGCAATAAAGTCTAATCATCTTCCCTCATTTTCCTCATTTACACCCTGTTTTTCAAGTATGTAACCCCAGCATAAAATGCGAGGTGCCTGTACAACAAATAAGTAAAAGTTAAAACGTACGTACTTCATGGGACAAAAAAAATAGTATCACCATGAATTGTGCATCATTTCCTTGTGTACTGCCAGTCAGTTTGCAGTTCTGTCTGATCCTATTTCCCTCTAAATTTGTACCATCCATCATAAGTGAGAGGTTTGCCTTAGTAAATTGATCTATTGTTAAGCTTCATGTCATGTTACACAGTGTTCAATGTGTATTGATTTCGCTATGAATGTTTTGGATCAAGAATATAGCAGGAATGGTTCCCTTGCCAATGACTAATACAGGGGCTACCGAGGTACTAATGATCTTCCTCATGGAAATCCTCCCATATACCTTGTCCCATAGTCTCCCATGCACATATAAAACATTTTTCAAGCTCATGATAATAAGAGGTTTCATACTGACTGGATACAATACCTTTTCCATTAATTTAATTATAGGTTGTGTTAGGGTGATTTTTCAATGGAAGGGTGGCATGGTGACGCAGTGGTAGAATTGCTGCCTTACAGCGCCATGGATCCAGGTTCGGTCCTGATCGCAGGTGCTGTCTGTACGGAGTTTGTGTGTTCTCCCTGCGACCATGTGGTTTTTATACAGGTGCTCCAGTTCACTCGCACATTCCACAGACATGCAGGTTTGTAGGTTAATTGGCTTCCATAAATTGTCCCCTGTGCGTAGGATAAAACTAGTTTACGGGTGAATTCTCTGCCTCAGAAGGCAGTGGAGGCCAATTCTCTGAATGCATTCAAGGGAGAGCTAGATAGAGCTCTTAAGGATAGTGGAGTCAGGGGGTATGGGGAGAAGGCAGGAACGGGGTACTGATTGAGAATGATCAGCCATGATCACATTGAATGGTGGTGCTGGCTCGAAGGGCCGAATGGCCTCCTCCTGCACCTATTGTGATCACTGGTGAGGACTCGGTGGGCTGAAGGGCCCATTTCCCACTACAAATCTCTAAAACTAAATGAAAGAATTCTAGCAAATGTAAGTAGAGGGATACGATGTGGGTTTCTATAGAAAATAATTGTTTTGAACTTGCAGGGAAACCAGTTTGCAGATAGTTCTCAGGTATAGAACGAGAGAAACTCGGGGACTATCTGCATCCGGTTTTACTGAAAGATTTGCGTCTTCTTGATGCACTCTGTGTTTTTAAAGCATTTCAGTATCAGATCATGGTCATGCCCAACTTCTACCAACACATCACGTGTGTCACCAGGGGGGAAAGAACTTTGGACCACTGCTACATGCCGTTCAGGAAAGGCTACAAGGCCGTTTCTCTCCCTCCTTTTGGAAAATCTGACCACACTGCCATTTTCCTGCTGCCGGAGTATAAACAACGGATAGTACGGGAAGCGACAGTGACGAGGGACGTAAAGCGGTGGTCTGACCATTCAGAGGCCATGCTGCAAGATGCACTGAGCGAAGTCGACTGGAACATGTTCCAAGCAAGTTCCAGAGGCGTAAATGAGTTTGCGGAAGCGGTTACGGACTTCATTGCCACAATAGCCGATACCATCATCCCCACGGTAAGGGTCAGTATCTTCCCTAACCAAAAACCCTGGGTGGACAGGTCTATTTGCGTGGCCTTGAATGCTCGCACCGCTGCTTACAACTCTGGCCTGGCATCCGGCGACATGGCGGAAGGCACTGAAGGATGCAAAAAGGAGGTACCGGGACAAGATGGAGTCACAGATGGAGCAGCAGGACACCAGGCGCCTTTGGCAGGGGCTACGGACAATAACTAGCTACAGGTCCAGCACCCCCTCAACCGGAAGTGCCGGCTCCTCCTTAGCTGATGACCTGAACTCTTTTTATGCACGGTTTGAGCACACGTTCTCGGTGTCCGAGCATGAGGTGAGGTGGGCTCTGACGCGTGTGAACACGAGGAAAGCTAGAGGCCCAGATGGTATATCTGGGCGAGTGCTAAAGTCTTGTGCTACTCAGCTTGCTCCAGTGCTCACCACAATATTCAACCTATCCTTGGCCAATTCCGTGGTCCCTGCATGCTTCAAAAGATCCATCATTGTACCGGTGCCAAAGAATGCCTCTCCAGCGTGTTTAAATGACTACCGACCGGTGGCCCTCACCTCGGTTGTCATGAAATGCTTTGAGAGGCTAGTCAAGAAGCACATCTGTGCCCTCCTTCCTCGCAACATGGTCCCACTACAGTTCGCATACCGTCCGAACAGGTCCACGGATGATGCGGTCTCCCAGGTTCTACACACCGCTCTCTCTCATCTGGACAACCAGGGGGGCTATGTGAGGATGCTGTTTATTGACTTTAGTTCAGCATTCAACACAATAGTCCCCAGCAGACTGGTTGAGAAGCTGCTGGAACTGGGGCTTAGCACCCCTCTGTATGCCTGGGTCCTGGACTTTCTCACCGCCAGGCCCCAAGTGGTCAGGATGGGGGAACACACATCTAGCTCCCTCACCCTGAACATAGGATCCCCCCAGGGTTGTGTCCTTAGACCCCTACTGTACTCCCTGTACACACATGACTGTGGGGCCAGGTTCAGCTCAAACTCCATCATCAAGTTTGCTGATGACACTGTGGTGGTGGGCCGGATCTCCAACAACGATGAGAAGGCCTACCGGGAGGAGGTGGCTGATCTGGCACTCTGGTGTCAGGACAATAGCCTCCTCTTGAATGTCACTAAAACGAAGGAGCTGATTGTGGACTTCAGAAGGGCTAAACATCCAAGGACGTACACGCCACTGGAGATAAATGGGTCTACTATGGATAGGGTGAGCAGTTTTAAATACTTGGGAGTCCGCATCACAGAGGATCTGACGTGGGCAACGCACATTGCCGCACTGGTGGGTAAGGCAAAGCAGCGCCTTTACCACCTTAGACAACTGAGGAAATTCAGAGTGTCTCGGAGGATCCTTCATTGCTTCTACTCTGGGGCTGTAGAGAGTATCCTGTCCGGCAACATTACAGTCTGGTTTGGGAACAGCTCTGCCCAGGACAGGATGGCCCTGCAGAGAGTAGTGCGTTCGGCAGAACGCACCATGGGAACTACACTCGTCCCCCTGCAGGACCTATACATCAGGAGGTGCAGATCCAGAGCAAGCAAGATCATGAGGGACCCCTGCCACCCCAGTAACGGACTGTTCCAGATGCTACGGTCAGGCAAACGCCTCCGCTGTCATGCTGTGAAAACGGAGAGGATGAGACGGAGTTTCTTCCCACAGGCCATCAGGACTGTCAACTTTTATAACCCCAGAGACTAAATTTTAGTATATATACTATATATAGTATATAGTAACTTATTAACTTTATTTATATGCTGTAACTGTAATTCTTTTTTGTGCACAATCCGCAGGCATTGACACTTTCATTTCACTGCACATCGTGTATGTGTATGTGACAAATAAATTTGACTTGACTTGACTTGACTTGAGATGCATAAACATTTATTTTAATTAGTCGTTCAATGATCCGTGGCCTCTACAGATGTTTTGTGTCACTTCAGCTAAAGAACTATTTAAAAGCTGCTGAATACAGCATATTTTGGCCTGGACAGTGACTCAAGTGTGTTTTTATTGATTCAATTATAAAAATGTATGGAGTGGTAGTATTTGTGAGGGAGCAGTCTATTGAACCGGATCATGACAAGTTCAAGGCTAAACACGGTGTTCAAAAGGGCTAAAGGGTTTTACCTTGGGCCGTTTCATCCATTGTTTCTTTACATTTGTGTCATTTACAGTTTGATGTTGTATTGACTTATATTATCGAGCTTACTTTCCCTCTTAGACCCTTATGTTTCTGGGTATAAGCTTGTGTGTATTGGTTTTGGTTCTATCATTGTCACGTGTACTGAGAGGCAGTGGAAAACCTTTTGTGTACTGTGTAGGCAAATAATACCATACGCAAGTGTATTGGGTAGTGCAAAAGAGAAAATAAGCAAGAGTTCAAAACATAGGTTTACAGTTACGGAGAAAGTGCAGATTTAAGTCAAGTCAAGTCAAGTCAATTTATTTGTATAGCACATTTAAAAACAACCCACGTTGACCAAAGTGCTGCACATCTGACCAGGAAAAAAAAGAAACATACAGTGGCAGGCAGCCAAACACAACGGCGCGGCCATCTTGAACAAAATGTTAATTCAATCACCCACAGTCCAACAATAAAAGCACTAAACAGGCACCCAAAATTACCCAACCCCAAAAACCCCCCAAAACACAGTCCAACAATAAAAGCATTAAATAGGCATTCAAATCACACACCCCAAAACCCCCAAAAACACAGTCCAACAATAAAAGCATCAAACAGGCACTCAAACCACCCAACCCCAAAAACACACAAAAAAAGAAACATCCATCAAAGAAACATCCATCACAGTGAGTCTCCTCCAGTCCTCTCTCTCCTCACTGTGATGGAAGGCCACAATGTCTTTCCCTTCTCCCGCTGTGCCTCGCCCGCAGTCAGGTTGTTGTGGTTGCAGGCCGCGCCGGACGGTCCACAGCGGGCCAAGCCCAAGGCGCGTCGCGTCGCAGCCGCTCCCGCAGCCTCCGAAGACGGCCGGCTCCGCCGATGATAAGTCCGATCCGGGGCGGGCGAACACGCTGCTGCCGCTGTTGTTGCATGTCGGGGCGGTCGTGGCTCCCGACATTGAAGCCCCCGCCCAGCAGAGAAATATCCCGCGGCCATCCTAGGCCGCGCCGGACGGTGAAATGTCCGCGCCCCATGCCCCGCGATCCGGGGCGGGCGAACACGCTGCCGCTGCCGGAGCTCCCGATGTCGGCATCCACGCGGCCCGAGCCTAAGGCGAGTCGCAGCTGCTCCCGCAGCCTCCGAAGACGGCCGGCTCCGGTGGTGGTAAGTCCGATCCGCGGGCTCTGCGAACCAGAGCCCTGGAGGCCGACAGCTCCAGGAGTTGGGCCGATGGTAGGCTGCAGCTGGAACGGAGACACGGCCCAGAAAACAAAGGTCGGGTCTCCGTTCTGAAGGGACACATATTTACAGTGTTAGTTTCCCCCTCCCCCCCACATACACACATAGTACACAAACACAAAAACACCACATCACAACTACAATTAAGACAAAAAAAACCAACAAAAACACAAAGACAAATGGACCGCAGGTGAGCGGCAGCTGCTAGGGCAGTGCCGCCATTTTAGTTGGAACGAGGCAGATTGGAAGATAGGGTTTTATCCGTGACATTTGAGGGGCCTGTTCAAGAGTCCAATAACATCAGAGAAGAATTGTTTCATGAAACTGGTGGTACAACATGCTTTCAGTTTATTATTGGCACGTGTACAGCTTTTGTTGCGTGCTGTCCAGTCAGTGAAAAAACTATACATGATTGCAATCAAATTGTCCACAGTGTACAGATACAGGATAAAGGGAATAACGTTTAGTGCAAGGTAAAGTCCAATTAAAGATATTCCAAGGGTCTTCAATGAGGTAGATAGTAGGTCAGGACTGCTCTTTGGTTCTGCTAGGATGGTTCAGTTCCCTGATATTAGCTGTGAAGAAACTGTCCATGAATCTGCAGGTATGTGTTTTCACAATTCTGTAACTCTTGCCTGATGGGAGAGGGGAGAAGAGGGAGTGACCAGGGTGAGACTCATCCTTGAATATGCTGGTGGAGCTTGCCGAGGAAGCATGAAGTGTAGCTTTTGTTTTCTGCATGACTGGATAGGGGAAACTAGGGAGTGCCCGAGATAATGCTGGCTGCTTTCCTGGGGCAGTGGAGTTGATTGGCGGAGGCTGGTTTGAGGCTGTTTGTGGGCAGAGCAGTTGCCAGACTGAGTTGTGATGTTCAACGATAGAAATATAGACATTGGTACGAGTATTTTGGGACATGCTGAGTTTCCTTAGTCTTCTGCGGGCGTAAGGACACTCTGAGGCACATAGGACATATTGGTGGTCAGCTGAAGGTTGGCAACAGGGTTATGCATGAATAAAGGAATAGAGAGACTTGACAAAATGGATTCCCTCTCCACATATGCTTCCTGATCTGGGCATTTCCACAAATTTCATGTTTTACATTTTGACATGAAAGGGTTCTGTGAAAACTCAAGACTGAGAGAACTGCTCTGGATAATATCTGCTCTTTGTATTGAAAACAAGAAAAGCAGCATCCACGAGGACTAGCTAGGCTCCACATGTATTAGTCAAGGGCAGGGTTTAAACACACGAGGGAAGATTGTTGCAATGGAGTAGTCATGCACTTAGTTTGAAATTTAATCCAAAGTTTGTACCTTTTTTTAATTTCTAACAGTATTGAAGTATTTAACAATGATTTGAAAGTGGTAGCTTTCGGTAAACAACTGTTAAGATCATTAATGCCAAGGTTCCTCAGACACTACCTAACCGTGTCTAAATAGCTTTGGATTCTTTTCAGAGCTTTAATCACCAAACCTAGACTGAGTATATCCGATTAAAAGGCTTTGTGCAAGTTAGTCTTGTCATTCTTTCACCATGAGTAAAGTAATGAAGGTAATAAAATGCAATTCTCTGTAGGATGAAGCCTGAAGTATTGCAGTAAGCTCATTTTTCAGGATGTAGGATGACAGAGTCATCATTCTCAGTGCGTTTGAGATGCAGACTCAATTATTTAATAATGTGTGTAAATCATGGTTTGGTTTCCTTCCAGATTCTTCAGAAGTATGACCCTCAGAAGGAGGAGGAATTGAGAATCTGGATTGAAGAAGTCACAGGCAAGCGCCTGGGTGAGAACTTTCAAATCAGCCTTAAGGACGGTATCGTTCTGTGCATGTAAGTAGCTGTGAGTCCTTGTTTGATTGATACTCTTGATAACTTTCTGTTCTACAAATCTTGTGCTTCACATTTTTCAGTCTAGCCTTCCCTCAATTTGGCAATACCATTCCCAAATAAATCGCCATCAAAGGACTTGCTTTATCCGGTGTCTTTTGTGACCTTGGATGGCCTGAAGTCTTTGCTGGCCACTAAAGTACTTTATCAAGTGTAACAGGACCAGGCATTTATTCAGGCATTTGTTGATACATGGTAAGAAATATTGCTGCAAATGTGCCAGGCGATGACTATCTCCAACAGGAAATTCTACCCACCTATCTTTGACATTCGGGGCATTGCCATTTGATGTCAAGTCAAGTCAAGTCAATTTTATTTGTATAGCACATTTAAAAACAACGGTCTCCCATGTTCCAATGGTCATCGTGGACAAGAAGGCAGACTGGGCTAGCCACAAATACTGAATATCCTGCAAAATGTAATTCACCTGGAACCCCAAGTCATTTCCATCATAAACATAGAAAATAGGTGCAGGAGTAGGTCATTCGGCCCTTCGAGCCTGCACTGCCATTCAATATGATCATGGCTGATCATCCAACTCAGTATCCTGTACCTGCCTTCTCTCCATACCCCCTGATCCCTTTAGCCACAAGGGCCACATCTAACTCCCTCTTAAATATAGCCAATGAACTGGCCTCAACTACCTTCTGTGGCAGAGAATTCCACAGATTCACCACTCTCTGTGTGAAAAAAAACGTTCTCATCTCGGTCCTAAAAAACTTCCCCCTTATCCTTAAACTGTGACCCCTTGTTCTGGACTTCCCCAACATCGGGAACAATCTTCCTGCATCTAGCCTGTCCAACCCCTTAAGAATTGTGTAAGTTTCTATAAGATCCCCCCTCATTCTTCTAAATTCCAGCGAGTACAAGCCGAGTCTATCCAGTCTTTCTTCATATGCAAGTCCTGCCAATTCAATTCATGACTGTGATGGAGTACTCTCTACTTACCTGGATTAGTGTATGTCCAACAATGAGCTTGACTGCCAACAGACCACAGCAGCCTACATGCCTGGCACTGCTTCCACTGCCATAAACATTTATTCCTTCCACTATGTCAAAAATTGGCTGTACGATGTACACTCTACCTCAGCTACTGTGTTTGCACCTCCCAAACCTGTGACCTCTGCCACCAAGAGGAGAATACCATCACCCGCTGACTTGGGGAAATATTGCCATCTCTTCACTGGGTCTTGAGCCTGGTGCTCTCTGCTGTTGGAAGTACCCTTTCCAGAAGGACTATCGCAGTTTATTATCGTCCACTGCCAACTTAAGGCAATGAGCGACGCAAGCCAAAGATGTGCCTCAGCAATGTTTTGTGCTAGTTCCCACATAGGCAAATTCCTACAAAATGGCATCCTACTAGTCCATGAGGAAGTGAATGACATTCAAAACATGAGGGACAGATTCTTCAAAGATTCTAGTATTAAAAATGAGGGGGGGGGGGGGTAAGTTGCAAATATTCAAACTAAAATAACATAACGGGCAGCATCAGTACTTGCATGCTTGGTAAAATTCCTGTTTAATAACCAGCACTATAAATTCTGACCTGATATATAGGCCTTTTTTTAAATACATTTTGGTTTCACCATGCAGAAATTACAAGTGTGTTTATACATAGTCCCCCCATTTCAGGGCACCATAATGTTTGGGACACATGGCTTCACAGGTATTTGTAATTGCTCAGGTATGTTTAATTGCCTCCTTTATGCAGGTATAAGAGAGCTCTCAGCACCTAGTCTTTCCTCCAGTCTTTCCATCACCTTTGGAAACTTTTATTGCTGTTTATCAACATGAGGACCAAAGTTGTGCAAATGAAAGTCAAAGAAACTATTATGAGACTGAGAAACAAGAATAAAACTGTTAGAGACATTAGCCAAACCTTAGGCTTGCCAAAATCATCTGTTTGGAACATCATTAAGAAGAAAGAGAGCACTGGTGAGCTTACTAATCGCAAAGGGACTGGCAGGGCAAGGAACACCTCCACAGCTGATGACAGAATTATTCTCTCTCTATATTAAAGAAAAAAACCCAAACACAATAGACAATAGGTGCAGGAGTAGGCCCTTCGGCCCTTCAAGCCAGCACCACCATTCAATGTGATCATGGCTGATCATTCTCAATCAGTACCCCGTTCCTGCCTTCTCCCCATTCCCCCTGACTCCGCTATCCTTGAGCTCTATCTAGTTCTCTCTTGAATGCATTCAGAGAATTGGCCTCCACTGCCTTCTGAGGCAGTGAATTCCACAGATTTACAACTCTCTTGACTGAAAAGGTTTTTCCTCATCTCCGTTCTAAATGGCCTACCCCTTATTCTTAAACTGTGGCCCCTGGTTCTGGACTCCCCCAACATTGGGAACAGGTTTCCTGCCTCTAACGTGTCCAACCCCTTAATAATCTTAAGTTTCGATAAGATCCCCTCTCATCCTTCTAAATTCCAATGTGTACAAGCCTAGCCGCTCCAGTCTGACACCTATCCGACAGATCAGAAACACTCTTCAGGAGTCAGGTGTAGATTTGTTAATGACAACTGTCCGCAGAAGACTTCATGAACAGAAAGGCAGAGGCTACACTGCAAGATGCAAACCACTGGTTGGCTGCAAAGATAGAATGGCCAGGTTACAGTTTGCCAAGAAGTACTTAAAAGAGCAACCACAGTTCTGGAAAAAAGGTCTTGTGGATAGATGAGATGAAGATTAATTGAAATCAGAGTGATGGCCAGAGCAAAGTATGGTGGAGAGAAGGAACTGCCCAAGATCAAAAGCATGCCACCTCATCTGTGAAACACGGTGGTGGGGGTTATGGGCTAGGCACGTATAGCTGCTGAAGGTACTGGCTCACTGATTTTCATTGATGATACAACTGCTGGTAGTAGCATAATGAATTCTGAAGTGTGTAGACACATCCTATCTGCTCAGGTTCAAACAGATGCCTCGAAACTCATTGGCAGGCGGTTCATTCTACAGCAAGACAATGATCCCAAACATACTGCTGGAGCAACAAAGGGGTTTTTCAAAGCTAAAAAATGGTTAATTCTTGAGTGGCCAAGTCAATCACCCGATCTGAACCCAATTGAGCATGCTTTTTATATGCTGAAGAGAAAACTGAAGGGGGCTAGCCCCCAAAACAAGCATAAGCTAAAGATGGCTGCAATACGGGCATGGCAGAGCCAGAGAAGACACACAGCAACTGGTGATGACCATGAATCATGAATCGCAGACTTCAAGCAATCATTGCATGCAAAGGATATGCAACAAAATACTAAACATGACTACTTTCATTTACATGACATTGCTGTGTCCCAAACATTATGGTGCCCTGAAATGGGGGGACTATGTATAAACACTGCTGTAATTTCTACATGGTGAAATCAAAATGTGTAAAAATGGCCTTTATTAAAATCTGCCAATGTGCACTTTAACCACGTGTGATTTTTTTTCTATTACAAAACTCAAATTGTGGAGTACAGAGGCAAATAAATAAATGATGGGTCTTTGTCCCAATCATTTTGGAAGGCACTGTAAGTTAAGATTTGCTTCTCTAAACCTGAGATTCCAAAGCCCTCTTGTGGTTACGCATGACTGTGCATCAATCAGCATTTCATCCACAAATCTTTTATCACGGGCTGTGGTAACTGACTATTCTGATAAGGCACGGGATTTTCACAACACTTTTTATGGCATTCCTCTGTCAGTAGTCCAGTTGGAACTCCTAATTTGTGTAGTGAAGTGAATTACAGCTCTGGGGATTTTGTTATTTCCTGCCATAAAAGGCATACTTGAATGTTAGCTTATAGCTTCATTGGGAGTACTCTTGCCTTTGTGTAGTTGGGTTCAAAGTTTTTTTTTCCAGAGTCTGAAATGCAAATCTAGTCTGACACAGCTGTAAAGAAACCGTGTTAAGTAACCACTGCAGAGTTGGAAGTGGCAACTTTTGGATGAGATGTTACTGTGACCCAATCTGCCCTCTCTTCTGGAAGGGAAGGACGGCATGACATTGTTTCATCCTGGCCAATTTTCATTCCCCATTTCACATCGCCAAGGTACGATGGCTTTGAAATGTTGCGCTTTGCTTGTCTGGGGACCTTGCTGTACCGCATTACCACAGTTAAGACGGCTTCCAAAGTTCCTGTAAAGTGCCCCCGAGTGTAGTGAAAAAGATGTGGTAGGTGGGAAAGAAATGGGCCAAATGCCATCTCAGAAGTTCAGATGGAAAACGTTTTTTTAAGTCTTAGTTTTTACCCCCACAAAGGGCTTCGTGCAGATATCGCCCTAAACTGCGGTCTGGAATGGATTTTTTGCCAGGAAGTCCAGAGCTGATGAATGTAAGAGTTTATTGTCTGTGAAGTTGGCTTGGACTATGTTCTAGTGCTCAAAGAAGCCATCGTGACATCCAAATTTATTGATGTTTCAATTCCCTCGGTTGAAACTATATGAATCTATATAGTTCTTTACGGGCAAATAAAAAGTTGAGATGATATTTTAATACTTCTGAACAAAACAACTGTGTAATTGAGTAATCCCATCCATGGAGACTGGATGGTAACTTTCTCGAAGGCCCCTTTTGACTGTTTTCTTTGCAGTCTGCTTGTTAAATTAACTCATCCAACAAGTCGTGCAAACGGGAGCTTGACTAATGAAACTTGGAACCTTCAAGTTCCATAGGGATCTCCGTAAACATGACTGAACGACAGATGGCCGAGGTTGTTAGTCCAGCTTTGACTTTTAATCAATGATGATTAGTAGCTTGTTTTGTACAAGAGGCCAATCCAGAGATGTTAAAAAAAAATTAAAGATAACTGCCAGCTTCTAAAGTTGATTGATGGCAGTATTTAATCTAATTGACGCATTTTAATAAAAGCTGTGATCACTTGTGTAGTTTACTTTCCTGCAGAAATAGTATTTTGCAATGTAATATTTGATGTTAAATTGAAATGATGACATTTCAATGCGTAAAATGTCGTTATGGACCTTTTGCAGCTTCTTAAAAGTCTAAGTCGAGAAGCCATTCTACTAATGTCTGATCATTATTTTTTCAGGCTCATGAACAAGCTACAACCTGATTCTATCAGGAAAGTTAACGATTCCAAATTAAATTGGCACCAGGTAAGAATACCTAGTTATAGAAAATTAAAACGGATGATAGGGTAGATTGTCTCACTTTTTTCCCCACAGGTTAACAAAAATGAGTTCAATTGTCACGTACCGAGGTACAGTGACATTTATTGTATGCATACAATTAAGTAAGATCATACTGTACATGAGCACAATCATACCCAAGTACGTGTAAGAATAGTAGCTTCCGCTGAGGCGGTACACACGACCTCTGTGGGGCCTCCTGCTTGGCTCCCGATCCACGCGATACCCTGGCTGATGCAGGGCCTCCAGGGGCCCACTCCACCAACACCGACCCACGTCCCCTCCCCTCGCCTCTCACAGCCCGCGTGCGCTGGAGTCCCTCCTGCAACCGACCACGCAACCCCCAGAAGCTCCTCCGGGGACATTGGGCACGTCGGTAGAGTTGCTGCTTTACAGCGCCAGGGACCCGGGTTCAATCCCGACTACGGGTGCTGTCTGTACAGAGTTTGTACATTCTCCCTGTGACCTGTGTCACGGGGTTTTCTCCAGGATGTCCAGTTTTCTCCCACTCTCCAAATGCTTACATGTTTGTAGGTTAATTGGCTTGGTATAAATGTAAATTGTCTCTAGGGTGTGTTGGGTAGCTATGTCTAGTTTTGAGAGAAACAGAGCGCGGAAACAGGCTCTTCGGCCCACCGTGTCCGCACCGACCAGCGATCCCCACACATCCATACTGTCCCACACACACACACTGGACAATTTACAATGAAAACCAAGCCAATTTACCTGCAAACCTGTGCACTTTTGGAGTGTGCGAGAAAACTGGAGATCCCAGAGAAAATCCACGCAGGTCACGAGAAGAACTGTTGTGGGAGGAATTTAATCTTCCCAGTTGTGTTTGCCTAAAGACCGTGGTCATTTGGTGTCGTTCACTGTCCCATTTTCAAAGAGCCAGGAAGAGTAACTGTCCTCTTCCTAAAAATGCACTTCACTCAGAAGTATGTAATTTACTGTACATCACTTAACTGCTTGGTTTATCTGTCTTCAGCTGGAGAATATCGGTAACTTTATTAAAGCCATACAGTGTTACGGGATGAGACAACATGACATTTTTGAAGCAAATGACCTTTTTGAAAATGGGAACCTGACTCAAGTACAGACAACACTTTTGGCCCTTGCAAGCCTGGTAAGTATGAATTTCCTCTCCAAAGTTGTGAATTTCCTCTCCAGAGTTGTTTGATAATAAACTACCAATATAATTATATGGGTGACGTTTTGGGTCGAGACCCTTCTTCAGGCATTCCTTCTCTCCTGAGATGCTGCCTGACCCGCTGAGTTACTCCAGCATTTTGTGTCTATCTTCTATTGGGGTGAAGTTGTGGGTCTCGACCCGAAATGTCACCCGTTCCTTCTCTCCAGAGATGCTACCTGTCCTGCTGAGTTACTCTAGCATTTTGTGTCTATCTTCGATTTAAACCAGCATCTGCAGTTCCTTCCTACACATTTTGTCTACTCCACTACGAAACCTCCTCAAGGTATGCATTCAAAGAGAGCTAGATAGAGCTCTTAAGGATAGCGGAGTCAGGGGGTATGGGGAGAAGGCAGGAACGGGGTACTGATTGAGAATGATCAGCCATGATCACATTGAACGGCGGTGCTGGCTCGAAGGGCCGAATGGCCTCTTCCTGCACCTATTGTCTATTGTCTACTTTGAAGAAGTTCTCCTCTCTCCGACGAGAGTCCAGCAACATCCTCCCTCACTGCTCTGTCCCGCTGAGTTACTCCAGCATTTTGTGTCTTTCCCCGATATTGTGAAGCATCTTGGACTTCTATTATGTATCTCAGTACAGGTTCAAGCATACTTTGATTCATTTGACTCTTGTCACTAGCCTCAGAAGTGTGGCGTGGGTCGGTGTAGACAAGTTGGCCGAAGGGCCTGTTTCCACACTGACTGACTGAGAGGTCAATCGCTTCTCCGACCCGAAACGTCACCCATTCCTTCTCTCCCGAGATGCTGCCTGACCTGCTGAGTTACTCCAGCATTTTGTGAATAAAAACCTTCGATTTGTACCAGCATCTGCAGTTATCTTCTTATACTCCAGGATTTTAGATCCGCATTGTACAAGGTGTTGTCTTCTGGACATTGCATTGCATCTGGTTTACCTGGTCAAGTGGATGTGTATTCTATTGGGGCGTAGGAAAATAACTGCAGATGCTGGTTCAAATCGAAGGTAGACACAAAATGCTGGAGTAACTCAGCGGGTCAGGCAGCATCTCAGGAGAGAAGGAATGGGTGACGTTTTGGGTCGAGACCCTTCTTCAGACATGCCTTCTCTCCTGAGATGCTGCCTGGCCCGCTGAGTTACTCCAGCATTTTGTGTCTATCTTCTATTGGGGTGAAGTCGTGGGTGTGTACGAGACACATTTTTCTGGCTGGTGCTTATTCCCCCAACCAACCATGAAAAATGAGTGTGGGATTTAGTTATTTTTATTAGCGCTGCTTCCAAAAAAATTAATCCATTGGGTGGGACAGAGGTGCAATATGAATGCTGAACCTGTGGGTAATTCAAGGCAACAATGTACAGAAGGAAGTGCTGTGAAGCCTACCTCATTTTATTGACTGCCCTGCAAAAATGTTTGAACCTCCTGCACAGAAGACCAGACGATGCATTGAGTTTAGCACTGCATTCTAGTCATACAGTATGGCAACAGGCCCTTCAGCCCAACTCGTCCATTCTGACTAAGGTGCCCATCCATGCTACTCGTGTTTAAATGACTAGTATCCCTCTAAACCTGTCCTATCCATGTACCTTTGCAAATGTTATTGCACCTGCCACAACACTTCCTCTGGCAGCTTATTTCACCCTGCGTATCGAAGGTATTTATTCACAAAATGCTGGAGTAACTCAGCAGGTCAGGCAGCATCTCGGGAGAGAAGGAATGGGTGACGTTTCGGGTCGAGACCCTTCTTCAGACTGATGTCAGGGGGGCGGGACAAAGGAAGGATATAGGTGGAGACAGGAAGATAGAGGGAGATCTGGGAAGGAGGAGGGGAAGAGAGGGACAGAGGAACTATCTAAAGTTGGAGAAGTCGATGTTCATACTACTGGGCGAAATATGAGGTGCTGTTCCTCCAATTTCCGGTGGCCTCACTATGGCACTGGAGGAGGCCCATGACAGAAAGGTCAGACTGGGAATGGGAGGGGGAAGTTGGAGTGCTCGGCCACCAGGAGATCAGTTTGGTTAATGCGGACCGAGCGCAGGTGTTCAGCGAAGCGATCGCCGAGCCTGCGTTTGGTTTCGCCGATGTAAATAAGTTGACATCTAGAGCAGTGGATGCAATAGATGAGGTTGGAGGAGGTGCAGGTGAACCTATTAAATCTTTCCTCTCTCACCTTAAACCTATGACCTACAGTCTGAGAGAAGTGTGCATTCACCCTTTCCATGCCCTATTTTCTTCACAACCTTAATGGCAACAGCATCCCTGGCATAAAAAACGACTACTTGCTTTCTTCCAAGACTAATCTTGCGGGATAGAGCTTTTGGAAGTTATTATAAGTGATTGAGCCTCCCCACTGAAAACAATGCCTGCGGAGTGTATTCTTCTATAATCCATTTGTGGAAGTAATCTTTACCACACTTGAATTTCCTGTTCGTTGCAAAACATATTTCAGAACCTTGAAGGCTCCTATTGTGAATGCTGTTACTCGGCAGAATTTGACTCTGCCTTGAAAGATTAAAATGAATGGAGGCTGTATCTGCTACTAAAGTACTGAAACTCGCACCGTCACAAATCAATCACTCTGGTTTAAATAAACAATGTTATAGACTGTCTGCTCCTCACAGAACGAGCATTCACTGTGTTTCATCAGTTGACTTTGTTCTCTGCTGATTCCCCTCTCCCTCAACTTGGCTGCTTACTTTCCATTTGTGCTACCACCATAATACCAATAAGGAGAACGTAAAAAATCAAACTGTAAAACAGTCTTGGGACAGAGCGTACCTGCTCGTTGGAAAAGTAACATAGCAACACATTAACCCAAAAGAATCTGCTTTCCTTTTGGGGTGAGAAATCAGAGAAGGCAGTGGAGGCCAATTCACTGGATGTATTCAAGAGAGAGTTAGATATAGCTCTTTGGGGTAACTGACTCGAGGGATATGGGGAGAAAGCAGGAACGTAGTACTGATTTTGGATGATCAGCCACGATCATATTGAATGGCGGTGCTGGCTCGAAGGGCCGAATGGCCTACTTCTACACCTATTTTCTACTTTTTTTATGTAAAGATTTGATGCTTTCCATTTTGTTTTGTCCTGCCCTTGGGATTGACAATGTCTTCACACTGCGCGTCTGCCTGCCATCTTAGTGTTTGGGGGCAAGGTATCCAAGAATATTCAACATTTGGGAAGGATAGGCAAAAAAGGGAAAGGAGGTGCGATGGCATAATTGGTGAAGGATGATGTCGGTGCAATATTGAGAAAAGATATTGGTTCCAAAAATGAAGAGGTGCAATCAGTTTGGATGGAGCAAAGAAGCACAAAAGAGGGAAAGACCTTTGTGTGAGTTCTCCAAAGGCCTCTATATAATAATGGTGCTGTCATTAAATTTAAGATGCAGCAAGGGTACTATAGTAATCATGAGTGACTTTATCACTGTATATTGTGAAGGGTATAATCGGCCCATCTATTTTCTTTTGATGCTGAAATTAACCCCATTCAAATTCGTATTCTAAAAAATTCCAGCATTCTAAGTGTGTTTTTACACGGTGGCGCAACGGTAGAGTTGCTGCTTTACAGCGAATGCAGCGCCGGAGACTCAGGTTAGATCCTGACTACGGGTGCTGTACTGTAAGGAGTTTGTACGTTCTCCCCGTGACCTGCGTGGGTTTTCTCCGAGATCTTCGGTTTCCTCCCACACTCCAAAGACGTACAGGTATGTAGGTTAATTTGACTGGGTAAATGTTTAAAAAAATTGTCCCTAGTGTGTTGAGATAGTGTTAATGTGCGGGGATTGCTGGGCGGCGCGGACTTGGTGGGCCGAAAAGGCCTGTTTCCGCGCTGTATCTGAAATATGAAAATAAATATGAAAATAAGACTCAGATGAGGACAGATTTCTTCACTTTGGTGGTGGACCTGTGGTATTCGCTGCCATAGACTGTTGCTGAGGTTAAGTCTCTGAATTATTTTTTAAATGGAGGTAGATGAATTTCTGGAACAAAAAAGAACAGGAGATACAAGAGAGAACAGGAGTATGGTATTGAGATAGAGGATCTGTCTTGGTTGGGTTGAATGGTGCAGCATTGAAGGAACAAGCGACCGGCTGCTATTTTTGCATTTCCATTCAGTTACTTCAAAGGCCTTTTTAATGCTGAATTTTGACCTTGGGGGCGAATTTTTCCATTTCTGAACCAGTGTTTATGCTTGAGTAAAGCTTTGGATAAAATGGATACAAAACAATTCCCCTCAGATGGATCAGATGTAGATGGTTATTAGCTGTTATGAGTTGCTTTGTAATGTGATACTTGGAAATATTAACTAAATGATGGCTGAATCCAATAGATTATACAAGAAGACATTTTTGTGGTCCCAAAAGTATTCACCTCTTATGAGCCAAGGCAAACTGAAAACTTTAAGATATTTCTAGGAAGTTAGTCATATTGGTGAAAAGTAGGGAACTTGTGTTTCACAGAGATCAGTGCGGCAATCACTGTTTGTCTTTTAGATAATACTCTAATATAAAATCGTTCAAAGACATAGATTTTGGGGCAGTGTTAATAACGATGAGGCTAATGAATGTCATTAAATGTTAGACAGACACTTTTAACTGAAAGGGCTTGGTAAATAAGTCAAATGAATTTAGTGAAATGAATTAGTGAAATTGTTGAGTTTTGTTCAAAAGCATTAGCATTCTCCCTGGAATAGTCGAAATGCTGTGGGGAAAATTAAAGGATAGAATTTCATAAATTTAAAAGCAACAATTTCTTAATTGGGGAAGTGCACATAGGGCCCTCTTCACATTGTAGCCCGTTATAGTTTGTTACAATCAATGGGTGCCCATGTGGTTAGTCTGTGACTTTAGCTTGGTATTGCCTCTTAGTATCGCTGCTGGTTTTGCGAAGGTCGTAATTGGATTTCTTGCAAGAGGCCATGACAAGTGTTCTGGTTGAGGAACACGGATTGATTACTTTGGCACAAAGTTCTCTACACGATTTAAATCCTTCAGTGTGAACCAGTTCACCGACTTAAACCAGTCGATAAGGGGATCTTATCGAAACGTATAAGATTATTAAGGGGTTGGACACATTAGAGGCAGGAAACATGTTCCCAATGTTGGGGGAGTCCAGAACCAGGGGCCACAGTTTAAGAATAAGGGGTAGGCCATTTAGAACAGAGATGAGGAAAAACTTTTTCAGTCAGAGAGTTGTGAATCTGTGGAATTCTCTGCCTCAGAGGGCAGTGGAGGCCAATTCTCTGAATACATTCAAGAGAGAGCTAGATAGAGCTCTTAAGGATAGCAGAGTCAGGGGGTATGGGGAGAAAGCAGGAACGGGGTACTGATTGAGAATGATCAGCCATGATCACATTGAATGGCGGTGCTGGCTCGAAGGGCCGAATGGCCTCCTCCTGCACCTATTGTCTATTGTCTTGGAGCTCCTCTGTTTCCTCAGATCACCACTGTCCAACTCTCAGTACCAGATCCTTGCATTTGGGTTTCTGCTTGTAGGCAGAGAGTAGGAGCACAGTCCGAAGGTCAAATGTTCCAAATTGTGGGTGGGGGGTGGAGTGGTAGGTTGTCTTTGAGGCTTAAGAGCGCAGCTGGAGAGATCCAAAACATTGTTTCATCAAACCAATACAAACAAGGTTAGCTCTGTGTACCAGGAGTGGCATTTACAGTTCCTTGGGGAACCGATTGATTTTCAGGATACGTTTCATTTTTCTCTTTTGACTTTGGTCTCCATGTTCTGAATGTAGTTTACTCCAAGTCTTTGTAAATTGCTTCTTGTTATTTGAACAGAAATTGCTACCCGAGTTGTTAGTTTCTGTCACGTTGTAAGTGATAGGAGTAGAATTAGGCCATTCGTCCCATCAAGTCTACTCTGTCATTCAATCATGGCTGATCTATCTCTCCCTCCTAACCCCATTCTCCTGCCTTCTCCCTATAACCCACGACATCCGTACTAATTAGGAATCTATCTCTGCATTAAAAATATCCATTGACTTGGCCTTCTGTGACAATGAATTCCACAGATTCTCCACCCGCTGGCTAAAGAAATTCCTCCTCATCTCCTTCCTAATGGAAAGTCCTTTAATTCTGTGGCTCTGATCTCTGGTCCTAGACTCTCCCACTAGTGAAAACATCCTCTCCGCACCCACTCTACCTAAGCCTGGTGTGCTAATATTCCTGTGTTAGAAACATAGAAAATAGGTGCAGGGTGAGGCCATTCGGCCCTTCGAGCCAGCATCGCCATTCATTGTGTTCGTGGCTGATCATCCACAATCAGTAACCTGTGCCCAACTTCTCCTCATATCCCTTGATTCCACTAGCCCCCAGAGCTCTATCTCTTAAATTCATCCACTGATTCTGCCCTCTGTGGCAGAGAATTTCACAAATTCACAACTCTCTGGGTGAAAAAGTTCCTTCTCACCTCAGTTTTAAATGGCCTCCCCTTTATTCGATGACTGTGGCCCCTGGTTCTGGACTCCCCCAACATTGGGAACGTTTTTCCTGCATCTAAGGTATTTATTCACAAAATGCTGGAGTAACTCAGCAGGTCAGGCAGCATCTCGGGAGAGAAGGAATGGGTGACGTTTCGGGTCGAGACCCTTGTTCAGTCTGAAGAAGGGTCTCGACCCGAAACGTCACCCATTCCTTCTCTCCCGAGATGCTGCCTGACCTGCTGAGTTACTCCAGCATTTTGTGAATAAATACCTTCGATTTGTACCAGCATCTGCAGTTATTTTCTTTCCTGCATCTAGCTTGTCCAGTCCCTTTATAATTTTATATTTCTCCATAAGATCCCCTCTCATCCTTCTAAATTCCAGTGAATACAAGCCTAGTCTTTTCAATCTTTCCTCATATGTCAGTCCCGCCATCCCAGGGATCAATCTCGTGAACCTACACTGCACTGCCTCTATTACAAGGATGTCCTTCCTCAAATTAGGAGGCCAAAACTGTACACAATACTCCAGATGTGGTCTTACCAGGGCCTGATACAACCGCATGTTGATGTACTTCATTTATTTTTATTCAGGCAAAAACTAAAGGCTTTCACACAAGAATGGATATTGGTGTTAAATATGCAGAAAAGCAAGTGAGGCACTTCAAGGAAGACAAGCTGAAGGCTGGACAAAGTGTAATTGGACTTCAGGTACTCATTAATGATGTTCCATGACTTTACAAATAGTTACATAATGTAAGGTTCCTTCTTGATTCCTAACCTTGATTTAAATTGGAACATGTCGTTCTGCATTCGTAATTTGGACAAAAGGTAAATTTCTATCTTCTGCATTTTTTTTAGTTTTCCCAAGGTGTTCAACCTTGACTGCAAGGAGTAAGATTCCAATTTTGCCAAGAATGAAACTGCCTTTAGCTGGCAAAGAATGAGTCTTGGCTATGTTGTGTATTGACATATTGCAGGATCCAATAGGGTAGACCTTGGATAGACACAAAAGTGCACCCCTCCCCTGACATCAGTCTGAAGAAGGGGATCGACCCGAAACATTACCCGTTCCTTCTCTCCAGAGATGCTGCCTGTCCCACTGAGTTTCTCCAGCATTTTGTGTCTATCTTCGGAGTAACTCTGCAGATCAGGCTGCCTGATCCGCTGAGTTACTCCAGCACTTCGTGTCTACCTTCGGTGTAAACCAGCATCTGCAGTTCCTTCCCACACAGACTAGACCTCTGGCTTCTTGGCCTTATGGACATTGAGTTCCTTTAGCCTTGTATTGTTTTTATAATACATTGATTCCTGAGGTGTGTGAAGCCTGGCGATGAATCTTGTTTGTTCCTTGTAGAAACAAGGAACTGCAGATACTGGTGTGTCAAGGAAGGTGACAAAATGCTGGTGTAACTCAGCAGGTCAGCCAACATCATCCCTGGAGAACATGCCTGACCCGCTGAGTGAAGATGGTGATGTTCTCTATGGATGCTGCCTGACCCGCTGAGTTACTCCAGCACTTGATCTCTTTTGCTTGTTCCTGTTGACTACTATGCAGAGTTACAATCCAGTGACTTTATCTTTTCTGTGTGGTTGTATCAAGTCTTTTGAAGTCACCAGTGAGTGGTATGTATCATCAGTTGGTTATGATGTGCATGTGTCAGAGAGCCAGGGAACTAGAAACAAGGTTTTGTATTTATCACCAACCTTTTTTCTTTTGTATCCAAAGATAAACAGACTTGCTTGTTTTATTTCTTATCAACCAAAAATCTTTATCATTGTAAATTATTAGAAATTTTGTTTCTCTTCGTGACACTGATATTTTGCCATTTCGTTTGGTGACCTTGACTTAACTCATGGGGAACATTTTCTTTATTTCCGTCACTTTCCCAATCCTCCTCTGGTTTGTTGCTCTTTGGGTGTTGGTCATCCTTGTACCCTTTACAAGTGAGCTTTACTAAAATCGGCCTTGGGTGTAAGTGTTCGTAGCCTTAGGGCACATTAATACCCATGTTGTGCAACTTGAAAATCGATGGGACTCATTTGCACTGAGGTGACTGGCCTCCACTTTACTCTTGAAGCACCATGTATTCAAATATCCTTGTTCTTTCAGATGGGAACCAACAAATGTGCCAGCCAAGCAGGTATGACTGCCTACGGCACCAGAAGACATCTTTATGATCCAAAGACTCGCACCGAGAAGCCATACGATCAAACAACCATAAGCCTTCAGATGGGAACAAACAAAGGTGCAAGTCAGGTAATCATAGCAAATTTCCCTGGCTATTTTATTACAGTGCAATAAAAACTATTTTTTCTCCAGCTGAAACAGGATTCCCCCAGTTACATTCATTCTGTCATCAGTCTGAAGAAGGGTCTCGACCCGAAACGTCACCCATTCCTTCTCTCCAGAGATGCTGCCTGACCCGCTGAGTTACTCCAGCATTTTGTGATACCTTCATTCTATCATCATTACTTGCTACTTTGCTAAAAAGTACATAAGAGAAGCAAGATTGGGCCACTCTGTACCATGTTTAC
Organism: Rhinoraja longicauda; assembly: GCF_053455715.1. Classification (NCBI taxonomy): domain Eukaryota; kingdom Metazoa; phylum Chordata; class Chondrichthyes; order Rajiformes; family Arhynchobatidae; genus Rhinoraja; species Rhinoraja longicauda. Next base: position 11,690,613 of record NC_135963.1, on the reverse strand, counting down.
CATTTAGTGATATTGTGGGTGATCTTTTACCCTTTTGTCCTTTCCTGTAGTAGCATTGTTATCCTTAATTCATTGTGTTCATGTCCATTAGAGCTTGATGGTTCTGTCCATCCTGCTCTAAGGATTATGTGCTCTGCTCCCTTGTATTCTTTTATTTTGAGGGGACAGGATGCAACTGTTAGTTTCTACAGCCAAGCAGAACCCAGCTGACCTGATGTGTTCATTGAACCGACTTGTAGGACGTATGTGGGGGAAAAGCTGGTGGGTCCCTGCCTCCTGACTGTTGTAGAGATCTCCGGCCCAACCGAACGATCAAACAGGAGTTTCTGAGTAGGCACGACAAGTGGATGGTTTAGTGCTCTCTGCTTTGCTGACTGGTCTGGAATGCGAGACAGTTTGGGTTAATGGGGCGGTCGGTGCACATCAGGATAGTGAGGAGTTGGTAAACTTCCTGCACAGTTTAGTCGGGCAGATTCTGAGCATCGGGCTTCAAGCTTTGCCCACGTTTACAGCGCTAATTGTCGAGTGGCAAAAAACCTTGAGAGGAAGCCGGATTTGAGCTGCCAAGCAGCAGAAGATGACACAAAGGCTATTGTTAATGAGATAGACAATAGACAATAGGTGCAGGAGGAGGCCCTTCGGGCCAGCACCGCCATTCAATGTGATCATGGCTGATCATTCTCAATCAGTACCCCGTTCCTGCCTTCTCCCCATACCCCCTGACTCCGCTATCCTTAAGAGCTCTATCTAGCTCTCTCTTGAATGCATTCAGAGGATTGGCCTCCACTGCCTTCTGAGGCAGAGAATTCCACAGATTCACAACTCTCTGACTGAAAATGTTTTTCCTCGTCTCAGTTCTAAATGGCCTACCCCTTATTCTTAAACTGTGGCCCCTTGTTCTGGACTCCCCCAACATTGGGAACATGTTTCCTGCCTCTAACGTGTCAAACGTGCCCCTCTAAAGGGGGATCTTATTGAAACATATAAAATTCTTAAGGGGTTGGAGAGGCTAGATGCGGGAAGATTGTTCCCAATGTTGGAGTCAAGAACCAGGGGTCACAGCTTAAGGATAAGGGGGAAGTCTTTTAGGACCAAGATGCGAAAACATTTCTTCACACAGAGAGTGGTGAGTCTGTGGAATTCTCTGCCACAGAAGGTAGTTGAGGCCAGTTCATTGGCTATATTTAAGAGGGAGTTAGATGTGGCCCTTGTGGCTAAAGGGATCAGGGGGTATGGAGAGAAGGCAGGTACAGGTTACTGAGCTTGATGATCAGCCATGATCATATTGAATGGCGGTGCAGGCTCGAAGGGCTGAATGGCCTACTCCTGCACCTATTTTCTATGTTTCTATGTTTCTAACCCCTTAATAATCTTATACGTTTCGATAAGATCTCCTCTCATCCTTCTAAATTCCAGTGTATACAAGCCTAGTCGCTCCAGAGATGTTTCAGTGGATGATTTTTTGACATTAGTATTCTAATATAGAATCCCTCCCCAACAGATTAAAGCCATTCTTAATGGGGTTTTTTAATCCATGTGATGGTCTTCTTGCAAATAAAAATCTTGTCCGTATGATTATTGATGGGGGATAGAATGAATTCCACTTTTCACATTTTTAAATCAAAACCTTTGAAGGGCAAGCTGTGCAATACATCAGAAACTAAGAATAACATGGATTGGACATTCGATGAATAGATTTATAAAAGATACCCCTGTTTTCACCGATCATTTTACTTTTTAGGAAATCCTTGCCTTCGATGTGCATAGTTTAGCAGCAGATGTGATGTGGAAGGGTCTTGCCTAGAGATTTTAGTTGACGTCTCTTTGGCATGGTCTGTCTCCATCTGTACTTGAGTAAATAGTTGATCAGTTCGATGAATGGTGCTCTTGCTCAGGATGGTCTTTTCAATTTTGGTATTCCTTCTTCATGCTTCTCACTCTCTAACAACCTCTGACTGTTGGTGAATACAGATTCCTATTTTCAAGGATTGACCTTTCGAGATTGGATTTTTTTTTGTTGCCAAGTTGGTCCCTTCAAATGGCGGCCTATTCAGACTGTGCCAGGTTGGCCTTTGGTCATCACACTTACCGGGCCTCGGCAGCACTCTAGATCCTGTTGTATTGTATCCAACCCAAACCCCCTACAGAAACAGTTAATCTGTGCAAACAAAACCTCTGTACCCAGGGTAGAGTGGGATGGCCAACTGCTTTTGTCAAAACTAGTGATAGACAAAAAGCAGGTTCGGCAAATGCCCTTTGAACATCGTGTTACCAACATAATACTGAGCAATATATGCCCCTCAAACTGCGGAGCATCCTGGACAATACAGATTACACCCTCCACAACACACTGGTCAACCTGAGGAGCACCTTCAGCAACAGACTAGTTCCACCAAGATGCAGGAGATGATGCCACAGGAGATCCTTATACCCTGGGGCTATCAAACTGTACAACTCCTCCCCCTTCTGTCATGGGGCAGACCGACTGAGACTGGCCCCTTCTCCCTCCACAATCTTTGCACATCCCCAATCCTTTCCACTCCTCACTTCAATCTCATGTTTCATGTAGTTTGTGCTTTTATGACTGTTGCAGATCAATTTCCCTCCTGGGATAAATAAAGTTCTATTGTTTTAGTCTGGGGATTTTGGCCAAACATTTAATTTTGGTATTAAAGTCCTAGTTGCGTGAATCATTCTTCTCTCCTGCTCTGTCTAGGCTGGTATGACAGCCCCGGGTACCAGAAGACACATCTATGACCAAAAGGCGTCAACAGAGAAATGCGACACCTCCACAATATCGTTGCAGATGGGCACGAATAAAGGAGCCTCCCAAACGGGAATGACTGTCTACGGCCTGGGACGACAAGTGTACGACTCCAAGTACTGTGCCACCCCAACTGAGCCCCTCATTCACAATGGAAGCCAGGGAACAAATGGCTCAGAGTACAGTGATGGAGATTACCAAGGTGACTATGCAGGTGAATATCCAGACGAATACCCTGCAGGGTATCAGGATGAGTACCAAGGAGAATACCGCGGTGAATACACCGATCAGGGTGTTGATTATTAATGACCAGTATTACCAACTAGCTAGACAGCTTTTGATTTTGCTACAGTCTTCCATGAATTTTAAAAGGCCCTAAAGATTGGATTCCTGGCTTTTCTGTGCACAGCTAATCCATGAATCAGTATTTTGCTGTCTTGCTTTTCTAGTTTTCTTGCCACGTGCTGGTAACAGTAATCACCACTTTTAAGTACTGGAGATAATTGATTTCCACTAGAAGGAAAAAAAATTAAATCAATATTCAGAAATCATACCTAGCACCTTCCCGCTTTAAGATTTTGTGAATTGGTTTTATTTACCACCGACATACATGTTTTATTGAATTTTGGGAGGATTTGACATATTACTACATTAGGATTTCCTTTAAACAGTGCAACATATTTGTTGCACAAAGTTGCTGCCTATTATGACAAATGTGGCAAATGTTAGGTGCTGAAACCAATGTAATTGTGCATTTACAGTTAGTCAGTTGTCATATCCTTTAGTCTTATAATTTTTCTAATTTTCATAATCTAAATTAATGGGACTAATGCCGTTTCAAATACACAACCTTGAGTAAACGCAAAGCCAAGATAAAACTCTTGTCCACCAAGATGGACGATGCCCCATATAAGATTGAAAATGGACCGTTACAGCTTAAAATGTTTTTTAAAAGTGCCGTTTAACACACCTGTGATACTGAGATAAAAGCAAATGTACAGGGCACCTACCTTAAACGGTTAACCATGCCTTAGAAACATAGAAAATAGGTGCAGGAGTAGGCCATTTGGCCCTTCGAGCCTGCACCGCCATTCAATATGATCATGGCTGATCATTCAACTCAGTATCCTGTACCTGCCTTCTCTCCATACCCCCTGATCCCTTTAGCCACAAGGGCCACATCTAACTCCCTCTTAAATATAGCCAATGAACTGGCCTCAACTACCTTCTGTGGCAGAGAATTCCACAGATTCATCACTCTCTGTGTGAAAAAAAACGTTCTCATCTCAGTCCTAAAAGACTTCCCCCTTATCCTTAAACTGTGACCCCTTGTTCTGGACTTCCCCAACATCGGGAACAATCTTCCTGCATCTAGCCTGTCCAACCCCTTAAGAATTGTGTAAGTTTCTATAAGATTCCCCTCAATCTTCTAAATTCCAGCGAGTACAAGCCGAGTCTATCCAGTCTTTCTTCATATGAAAGTCCTGCCATCCCAGGAATCAATCTGGTGAACCTTCTCTGTACTCCCTCTATGGCAAGAATGTCTTTCCTCGGATTAGGAGACCAAAACTGCACGCAATACTCCAGGTGTGGTCTCACCAATGCCCTGTACAACTGCAGCAGAACCTCCACTTCACATCCTAGAATGCCAACAACAAACTAGTTATGCAATATGTAGGATCATTTTAACATTTTCCATTATTAAATGACGCATTATTGGGGCGTTGTGTGTATGAAGAGGCCAGAACTCATGATTGAAAAACCGAACTTGTTCCTTTCACTACATTAACCAAATGAAATGGGCAAAGCAATTTGCAAATTTAGGTGATTGGAATAAATATCTGTACTAAAAAGGGACTTTGCAAATGCTGTACGCTTTTTCATTTTTACTATAGATTAAATGTATTTTACTTATGTGCCATATTTTATCCATGTAGGAATTCTCTCCTTGTTTTTGTATTTATTGCCATTTTCTTTGGCATAAGTCTTTGTGTATGGTCCATTTTTGTGAATAAAAAAATTACTATAGAAACAACTTAACTGTACAAATAATTGTCCATTCCTTGCTTGTTTTTTTTTTTTCACTTTACCTTCTGAAAACCATTGGAACACATCTGAATGCTCCATTAGTTCAAGTTGTTTTATATTTGACGCACACAAGTAAATGATCTATTTTGCTACAAGTTCCAGCTTCCTTAACCATGAAGCTGGTTTTCACAGTGCTTTATGCTTCTCTGTAACATCTTCCATTGAAACTTATTTAAGATCTTCAGTCTGTGTGGCTTTACTACACTCAATAAATAGTCATCACTGCAGGCAGTTGATCGAGTATTAGAATTGCCTAGTTCCGATACAAATGGGAAGGTTGGGTTGTTTAGAAGTGTCCTTTTTAATTTCCTAGTTAGTATGAAGGTTCATTCATCTGAAAAGTTGATCCAATGTACTCTCCACAGATGCTGCTTGACCTGCTGAATATTTCCAGTATTCTGTAAAAATTGTTAGCTTAATTTGTAGAATTTAATTTGTACTGTAGGGGTTGTATTGTTAAGCAGCATTTGCTCTGCATGATGCATTTTGAGTGAGGGGAATAAGATCAGAGGTTGGCATAGAATCATATACAAGGATTTCCCTTTCATTTAGCACTTTGCTTGCAAGGACATCCTTGTAATTGAGGCAGTGCAGCGTAGGTTCACGAGATTGATCCCTGGGATGGCGGGACTGTCATATGAGGAAAGATTGAAAAGACCAGGCTTGTATTCACTGGAGTTTAGAAGGGTGAGAGGGGATCTTACAGAAACATATAAAATTATAAAAGGACTGGATTAGATGCAGGAAAAATGTTCTCAATGTTGGGCGTGTACAGAACCAGGGGCCACAGTCTTAGAATAAAGGGGAGGCCATTTAAAACTGAGGTGAGAAGGAACTTTTTCACCCAGAGAGTTGTGAATTTGTGGAATTCTCTGCCACAGAGGGCAGTGGAAGCCAAATCACTGGATGAATTTAAGAGAGAGTTAGATAGAGCTCTAGGGGCTAGTGGAACCAAGGGATATGGGGAGAAGGCAGGCACGGGTTACTGATTATAGACGATCAGCCACAATGAATGGCGGTGCTGGCTCGAAGGGCCGAATGGCATCCTCCTGCACCTATTTTCTATGTTTTGTATGACATTCCACACACAGCCCAGGACTTCATGGGAACTTTATCAATTAAAATCATGGCACTTAGCCACACGGTAATGATGGGGGTAGATACCAAAAGCTTGGTTGGAAAAATCTAAGGGCAATTTTTCAACAATGATATTTTGGGTTGAGACCCTTCTTCAGACTGATGGTGGGGCTGTGGAAGAAAGCTGGAAGAGATGTGGGGTAGGACAAAGCCTGGCAGGTAATGGGTCAGAACGGGGCGGCAGTAGAATTGCTGCCTTACAGCGCTGGAGACCCAGATTCGATCCTGACCATGGGTGCTGTCTGTATGGAGTTTTGTACGTTCTCCCTGTGATCGCGTGGGTTTCCTCTGGGTGCTCCGGTTTCCTTCCACACTCCAAAGATCCACAAGCTTGTAGGTTAATTGGTTTTGGTAAAATTGTTTCTAGTGTGTAGGATAGTGCCAGTGTATGGGGTGATCGCTGGTCAGTGCAGACAAGGCCGAAGGGCCTGATTCCACACTGTATCTCTAAAGTCTTAAGTATAAAACATGGTTGTGGAGCAGGAGTGCTTCAGGAATCGAGAGGCAGAGCAGTGAGGAACGGTTCACAGAACCACCTTCGGAGAGTGGAGGAGAACCTCTTGGAAGTAGGCACACCGTGAGGGTATTTCACAGTGGAACAGTTTAAGCCCCAGTTGGTAATGCTGTGCCAACTGGCATTCCAATACGTTGTTGGGTGAATAATATTGTTAAAATAATCAGACAAAAGAATGGATGCAAGGTTGATGTACAAAACGGGCATCATAAGCAAATGTAAGGGCAAGTTTCTGGAAATACTGATTCAAACAACTTTGTGTAGGCAGATCTGCGGTACAGTCTTGCATTCAACTACTACACCTCATTGTGCTGCACCATTGTATAAAGGATGTAGAAGATTAAGAGGATATAATGCAAATTGCAGATTCAAGGCTGTCTAATATTATGACTTAGCAAAAAAAATAGATTAACAACATGGATGAGGGGAGAAGTTTGGAAATTCATTTTTACGATCTGGGTATCATTGTCAGGGCCACGTATTTATTGCCCATTCCCGAATTCAAAAGGTAATCTTGGGCTTGAACTGTTTTGGGTGTCCCGTGTTGCTATTGGAGAGGGAGTGCCACGAGTTTAGATTTTTAGATTTAGATATAGAGATACAGCGCAGAAACAGGCCCTTCGGCCCACCGAGTCCGCGCCGCCCAGCAATCCCCGCACATTAACACTGTCCTACACCCACGAGGGACAATTTTTTAAAACATTTGCCCAGACAATTAACCTACAAACCTGTACAGCTTTGGAGTGTGGGAGGAAACCGAAGATCTCGGAGAAAACCCACGGGGAGAACGTACAAACTCCGTACAGTACAGCACCCGTAGTCAGGATCGAACCTGAGTCTCCGGCGCTGCATTCGCTTTAAGGCAGCAACTCTACCGCTGCGCCACCGTGCCGCCCTTATCGTTTGACCCAGCAACAATGCAGGAATGGCAATGTGTTTCCTAGTGATGGTGTGTGACCAGGAGGTGAGGGTGCAAGTGGGTGGTGTTCCATTTGCCTGCTGTCCTCCTTGGTAGAGGTATGGGAGCTGTTTTGGTTTAGTTTAGAGATACAGTGCAGAAACAGGCCCTTCGGCCCACCGAGTCCACGCCGACCAGCGATCCCCGCACATTAACAGTATCCTACACACACAAGGGACAATTTACACTTTATACCAAGCCAATTAATTTACAAACCCGTATGTCTTTGGAGTATGGGAGGAAACCGAAGATCTCGGAAAAACCCACGCGGTCACGGGGAGAACGTACAAACTCCGTACAGACAGCACGGGCCGTCGGGATCAAACCGGGATCTCTGGCGCTGCATGCGCTGTAACATAGAAACATAGGTGCAGGAGTAGGTCATTCGGCCCTTCGAGCCAGCACCGCCATTCAATATGATTATGGCTGATCATCTAAAATCAGTAGCCCGCTCCTGCTTTTCCCCCCATGCCCCTTGATTCCTTTAGCCCGAAGAGCTAAATCTAACTCTAATTCTCTCTGTAAGGCAGCAACTCTACCACTGTGCCACCCTGTTCTTGCAGTCCAGGCAGGTAGATCGTACAGACTTGAGTCACTGTAATGGTAAGAATGTTTCCAGTAGTTAAGATGAGAACGATGATATAACAGGTATGTCCTCTGTCAGAGTGAGGCTAAATTTCAGATTGCCCCGGCATTCCCTCTGCATGCCTTCCCCACCCAGGTCACACTAGCTTCTCATTTTCATTCCACAAACAGCTAACAATAGCCTGTTTCCTTTATCATCGTTACTTTTTTGCATATTGTTCTTTATCTCTCCACATCTCCGTCTATATCCCTTATCCCTAACCAGCCTGAAGAAGGGTCTCAACCCGAAACATCACCCATTCCTTCTATCCAGAGATGCTGCCTGTCCCGCTGAGTTACTCCAGCTTTTTGTGTCTATCACAGGAATGCATGACTGCAGTTAGATATGATTGATGATGGGGAATTACTGGGAACCAAGCTGTGCACATGGGGCTGTGACAGCTGGTCATGAAATGTTAATCTTGTTTCTGTATTGAAATTCCTTTTTAATACTTTCATGTAAAAGCACAAACTTGGCCCGTGTCATGCTCTCGTGTGTACATAGTATTGGGCAGGAATTCAGTGAGCAGATATAAATCTTAATCAGTTACTTCCACAAAGGCAAAATGAATCATTGGCTACAAATGTAGTTCCTTTACATTGAGCAAAGAGGTGGAAAGGCAATGAACTTTGAATCTCTTGGCCAAGAGTAATACTTAATGTTTCCCACCAAAAGAATGAAGAATGTTGGCGTTTATTTTTAATCAATACTTTGCGGTAATGATAATGGGTACAGTGGTGATGCAGCAATGCAAGCAGCTGTTAAGAGTTGTACAATGCATTTTACATGATGAAAGCCTCTTGCAAATGTTCCCTTTGAAGATTTCCTCCCCCCCCCCCCCCCCCCTAAACTACCCTTCAAGACTTCAAATGGTCAGGGCTAACATGAAAATGCTACCTTTCCAAGTTGGGTACTAGGATTTTAATTAAGGCTCGCCATCCAATACCGAATATTTTCCGAGTTCTGGTTGTGCTTCATGTTCAGTAGCACAGTTGGACCTTTGTTGCCGCTGAGTGGCTGCACGCCAATCAACTCTCTGCTTTACCAGGCAACGTCGTAAAATTAGAGTCCCATTTTCAGTCTGATGCTTTGATCATTATGGAGCCTAACAATGGCCTGACTGTAAGTACTTATCACAGCCTGGGATAATTTAACAGCTGAGCTCCTGAATATGACACGAAACACTGTATATGGATTCCTGCATAAGAAAAACGATTAACTTTTGTTAACTGAAATGCTTATGGATAGTCACCGTTTGTAAAAGGTGTGTAGGAAAATAACTGCAGAGGCTGGTACAAATCGAAGGCATCACAAAATGCTGGAGTAACTCAGCGGGTCGGGCAGCATCTCTGGAGAGAAGGAATGGGTGACGTTTCGGGTCGAGGGTCACCCATTCCTTCTCTCCAGAGATGCTGCCCGACCCGCTGAGTTACTCCAGCATTTTGTGATACCTACATTTGTAAAAAAGTGCTTATTGAATGGTGACGAAGTCTCCAGCATCTGAGTTTCCTAATCCTATTTTGTTTGGTGAAATTGTAAATTGTCCACAGATCTTACCACAGATCTTATCAACGGGAGGTATGAAGAAGGATCCTGACCTGAAACGTTGCCAATCCATTCTCTCCGCAGATACTGCCTGACCTGCTGAGTTACTCTTAACACTTTTGCTTATCATCTCTTTGCCATGTTTGAATTATCTTATGAATTCCAAAGACGAGTGGTGCATTTCATAAAGAAAGTGGATATTGTGCTTAAAAAATGGTGCACTTGCCTTCATTGGTTAGGGCATTGAGTATAAGAGTCAGGACATTATGTTGCAGCTTTATTAAAACTTTGGTTAGGCCACATTTGGAGTACTGACTGCAATTTCTGTTTGCCGGATTGCAGGATGTGGAGACTTTAGAGAGGTGCTGAAGAGGTTTAGCAGAATGATGCCTGCATTAGAGGGTATTAGCGACAAGGAGAGGTTGGACAAGCTGGGATTGTTTGTTTCTGGAATGCCAGAGATTGAGAGAGGAGACCTGATAGAAGTATTTCAAAATATGAGGGGCATAGATTTTTTTTTAGATTTAGATTTAGAGATACAGCACAGAAACAGGCCCACCGGGTCCACGCCGCCCAGCGAACCCCGCACATTAAAACTAGGGACAATTTAAAAAAAAAAACATTTGTCCAGCCAATTAACCTACAAACCCGCGCGCCTTTGGAGTGTGGGAGGAAACCGAAGATCTCGGAGAAAACCCACGCAGGTCACGGGGAGAACGTACAGACAGCACCCGTAATCAGGATCGAACCTGAGTCTCCGGCGCTGCATTCGCTGTAAGGCAGCAACTCTACCACTGTGCCGCCTGATATTAGATATTAGATAGTGTGGCGGCTCCCAAGGGTCGGGCCATACTTCTACCGACCCCTCGGCACGGGAATGGACCAGTCCAGGGAGGCGGTCCGGGACCAGGTATATAAGGACAAGGTTTGGGCGCCAAGCCATTCCGGCAGACTAGACCCGTCTGATAACCGAGGTACAATAAAATATAACGTTCCCGAAATACCTGGCTCCTTGCCTTTATTTCGGGCCTTTATCGACGCGCTACAATAGGGTAGATTGTCAGGACCTACTGTCCAGGATGGAAATTAGACTGGAGGGCATAATTTTAAGGTCAGAAGGGGAAAGTTTAAAGGAGATGTGTGGTGGGGCGGCCCCTGGGGATTAGGCCACTCCCTGGGTCGAACTCCTCGGCACTGGATGGACAGGTCTGGGACGCCCTTAGGCCACGGGGTTTCCCGGAGGGGTTTTGGTTCAGTCCTTTGTCTGTCTTGTGGCGTGTGGGTGCTTGAACGATTATTAAAAGACCTTCTCGGTACTCTCTTGGCATCTAGCCTTATTTCAGGTCCGGACATCCACACCACCACAGGGGGGCAATTCTTTAACACAAATTGGTGGTTGCCTGGAACACGCTGCCATGTTTGGTGGTGGAAGCAGATACAGTCGTGATGTTTGAGGCTTTTAGATAGGCACATAGATATGTTGGGATATGGATCACATGCAGGCAGAGAAGATTAGTTTAGGTTGGCATCATGTTTGGTCCGAAGAGTCTGTTTCTGTGTTGTTCTGATTCCACAGGTGGACAGCTGTGTTATCCAGTTAATAATTGTTTCAAGGGGAGAAATTAATATCAGATATGCTCATTTAAAAAAAATTGTATTCTTATTTTCTGTGGACCTCTCCAGAGAAGACACTCAAGATTTTACTGCGGTTAAATTATGAGAAAATTAAATATTACACAGTTCCTACTTCTGACCTATTTAATAACAGTTCATATTTTCCAAGCAGAACAAAAACTCGGCCAGTACATATTTGTATACACAAGCTTATTACCACAACCAAACTCTAAAATCTGCAAGACAGTGACTTTGGCACTATTCCAAGAATAGCTGGGGTTAGTATTTGCACATTCTAGAAGTTTCACTTGACCATTTGAAAACAAAAATCACATTTAATGTTTAAAACCTTTAATTCTGAGATTTGCAGTATTCTAAAATGGTTTAAAATATTATGATCTTCCATGACAATGGATATTGGAAATGTATTTAGCCATTCAATGTGAGCTACAAGATGTTTCATCTAATTGTGTTTATAAAATGGTATCATGATTCATAATGGACTTCCAGTTTATTAAAATGCACAAAACATTCAAACTCTTCATAATATTTACATTTTAAGGTTTGTATCCTAACTCTCAAAATGGATTGATGAAGATCGTGGAATCTAATATTTCTTTGCTTATGGAAAATGAAATATTGCAATAGACTGTCAGAAATAAGCAAATCTTTTGTTTTTGCTGCAATACCCCAGCAGCAGTCGATGATCTGTTGAAATCACAGCCAAAAGAAAATACTGGAGGCAATAGGTGCAGGAGTAGGCCATTCGGCCCTTCGAGCCAGCACCGCCATTCAATGTGATCATGGCTGAGACTACAAGTCTGCAATAGCAAATACTGCAAAGCAACAATTTTAAGTTAAAAGAACTTACTGAAGACAGGTGAATACGTGAAGTATTAACTTTGCAACTTCTGCAGATACCATGTGATCTGCTAACATTTATCGAGGCTTCCGATTTAACTGAAATTTAACATAATCTAAAAGTTAGTCTTCGTATTGTTTACCCTAAGACGTATAAACAGGATGAGAACCAGCACTGTACATTACCACTGACATTTCATAAATTTATGAAATTCGGGGCAGATTTTGATCTAAACATAACACAAAAAGTAAGGAAATTTGTGTTTGGTAGATTATTTATTTGTTGTAACAATGCTTCTTGGCAATAAATCTTATACCGTTGGAAAGCCTGTTTATTTCCCTTTTAAATGGTGCCACATTTGTAAGGAACATGCATTTGTGGGATGAGCAGCAGAGCTGAGTATATGGGTTGCGCCCATGAAAAATGTGCCAAATCCTCTCTGCCAATGCCAAACAGCTTATTCTGCTGTTGCTATTGACTCTTGTTTTGAGCTTCTGGTACCCCCAGGTGCTGACAATCAGGTCACTGATTGGCACCTGATTGGCAGCATCTGTGAGCATGGGCCCTGCTACAGTGGTCAGTAGGTGTCTGCTCCAAGAATCGGCATGCCACGTTTGACTGATCTGGATAGGGCCCGTGCAATAGGGCAACTTCAAGCTGGTGTTCCGCAAAACCAAGTTGCGGCATTATTTGGAGTGAGCCCTAGTACCATCTCCAAAGTGAAGGTCAAGTTCCATATAACGGGGGATGACAGAGACAGGCCGCGAAGTGGGCGTCCCAAGAAGACGACACCCGAAGAAGACCGTTTCCTCACCCTGTCAGCACTTAGGAACCGTAGGCTGTCTTCTACAGATTTGCAGTCAAGGTTTGCAGGACGATATGGCCGACGGCTCTCTGCCCAGACAATTCGGAACAGACTGCACGCAGCCGATCTCTGGTCTCATAGGGCTGCCAGGAGGCCTGCCATGACTGCCCTTCACCGTCAGGCCCGTTTGCGCTGGTGTCGGCAACACGTGCACTGGAACCTGAACATGTGGAGGAACGTTATGTTCAGCGATGAGTCCAGATTCTGCCTACGGCAGTTGGATCATAGGGTCAAAGTGTGGAGAAGACACGGAGAACGCTATGCTGATTGCTGCACCGATAGAGTAACATCTTTTGGTGGAGGCAGCATGATGGTGTGGGGCGGCATCTCCCTCACTGGAAAGATGAGGCTTGTCATCATTGGAGGCAATCTCAATGCAGAGAGATATCGAGATGAGATTCTGCAACCAGTGGCAATCCCATATCTCCACAGTCTGGGACCGAACTCTATCCTCCAAGATGACAATGCTCGCCCCCACAGAGCAGGGTTTCTCAGAGACTACCTCCAGAATTTGGGAGTGGAGAGGATGGAATGGCCTGCCAGCAGTCCTGAACTCAACCCCATTGAACACTTGTGGGATCAGCTTGGGCGTGCTGTTCGTGCCAGAGTGACCAACACAACCACGTTGGCTGACTTGCGACAAATGCTGGTTGAAGAATGGGATGCCATCCCACAACAGTGTGTGACCAGGCTGGTGACCAGCATGAGGAGGAGGTGCCAGGCTGTTGTGGCTGTGTATGGTTCTTCCACACGCTACTGAGGCTCCTGTTTATTAAATGAATAAATTGTTAAATTGCCAATATGTCTTGTTTCTTCAGACTTCAATCATCCAATCCACCAAACAACACCGAACAAGAGTCAATGGCAGAATAAGCTGTTTGGCATTGGCAGAGAAGATTTGGCACATTTTTCATGGGTGCAACCCATATACTCAGCTCCGCTGCTCGTCCCACAAATGCATGTTCCTTACAAATGTGGCACCATTTAAAAGGGAAATAAACAGGCTTTCCAACGGTATAAGATTTATTGCCAAGAAGCATTGTTACAACAAAGAAATAATCTACCAAACACAAATTTCCTTACTTTTTGTGCTATGTTTATTATATTGAATTTACTGCGCTGAAGTTAGCCATTTGGCCCATACTGGTCATTGGTGATGTTTGTACTGCTTAAGGCCTCTTGGTTACCCAATCTTAACATATTAACAGAGACTCCATCAAAATATTTATTTCACTACTGAAATCACAATCAAGAATAAGATTTAGCTTTTTTTAAATTGCTGCAAGTGCTAACTTGGTATCTCCTTGCTATAGATTTTTGCTCTACTCGCAATTTAGGATACTGTCTTTAGTGCTTTTGATGTCATCTCTATACCAGAGAACCCAAACTCTGAGCTGCTCTACAAAACACTTCTGTTCAAGCTGGAAGCTTCCAGTTGCCTCTCCTTCCAATTCTCCATGCTGTCTTTCGTTTCCTATACTTAGTTTAGTTTCGAGATACAGTGTGGAAACAGGGCCTTCGGCCCAACGAGTCCACACCGACCAGCAATCCCCGCACACTATCCTACACTCACTAGGGACAATTTACAATTTCACCAAACCAATTAGGCTGCAAACCTGTACGTCTTTGGAGAGTGGGAGGAAACCGGAGCTCCCGGAGAAACCCACACAGATCACGGTGAGAACGTACAAACTCCGTACAGACAGCACCCATGGGCGGGATCCAACCCAGGTCTATGGCGCTGTAAGGCAGCAACTATACTGCCCCTGTTTCAATAAAAACCCCCACGTAATCTGGAACATTCCATTTAGGAGGCTCATGAAACCATTTCAGATAACCAGCCTTTCCAGTTTTTGAAAGATGAATCCAATTCTAAAAGTAATCTGTAACATTAATTAGGCTTGTATACACTGGAATTTAGAAGGATGAGGGGGGATCTTATTGAAACGTATAAGATTATTAAGGGGTTGGACACATTAGAGGCAGGAAACATGTTCCCAATGTTGGGGGAGTCCAGAACAAGGGGCCACAGTTTAAGAATAAGGGGTAGGCCATTTAGAACGGAGATGAGGAAGAACTTTTTCAGTCAGAGAGTGGTGAAGGTGTGGAATTCTCTGCCTCAGAAGGCAGTGGAGGCCAGTTCGTTGGATGCTTTCAAGAGAGAGCTGGATAGAGCTCTTAAGGATGGCGGAGTGAGGGGGTATGGGGAGAAGGCAGGAACGGGGTACTGATTGAGAGTGATCAGCCATGATCACATTGAATGGCGGTGCTGGCTCGAAGGGCTGAATGGCCTACTCCTGCACCTATTGTCTATTAACTTCATTCATGTCTCTCTGTCTGCATTTATAGTGGGGTCATTTTTTAAACTTTTCCTCATTGAAAGATATTCAACCAGAAATGTTGATCTGAGTCTTACTTTCCACAGATGCTATATATTCTGTTTTTAGTTTAGTTTGCAGCATCAACAGATTAAAAAAAAAATGTTTTGCTAAAAGAGTGATACGGTGTGGAAACAGGCCCTGTGGCCCAACTTGCACACACCGGCCAACATGGCCCAACTACACTAGTCTCACCTGCCTGCGTTTGGTCCATATCCCTTCAAACCTGTCCTATTCATGGACTTGTCTAACTGTTTCTTAAATGTTGGGATAGTCCCAGCCTCAACTACCTCCTCGAGCAGCTTGTTCCATACACCCACCACCCTTTGTGTGAAAAAGTTACCCCTCAAATTCCTATTAAATCTTTTCCCCTTCACCTTGAACCTATGTCCTCTTTGGTCCTCGATTCCCCCACTCTGGGCAAGAGATTCTGTGCATCTACTCGATTTATTCCTCGAGATTTTATACACAGTCAGTAATCAACATTTGAAATTAGCCGTGTAAAAATGCACTAGTCTGAAGAAGGGTCCTGACCCGAAACACCACCTATCCATATTATCCAGAGAATGCTGTCTGACCCACTGGGTTACTCCAACAGGACCAGAGGCCATAGTCTCCAAATAAAAGAGCGCACCTTTAGAAAGGAGACGAGGAGGAATTTCTTTAGTCAGAGGATGGGGAATCTGTGGAATTCATTGCCACAGAAGGCTGTGCAGGCCCTCAATGGATTTTTGTAAAGCGGAAATTGACAGATTCTTGATTAGTAGGGGTGTCAGGGATTATGGGGAGAAGGCAGGAGAATGGAGTTGAGAGGGAAAGATAGATCAGATAGAATGGCGGAGTTGACATTATGGCTCAAATGGCCTAATTCTGCCCCTGTAACTTATGAACAGGAGGACTTTGTGTCCTTTTGTGCAAACCAGCATCTGCAGTTCCTTAGTTTGACATTGTTTTCTAAAAATGCAATCAATCAGCAAGAAGACAGAAAAAATGGTGGTGTGGAGAGTATTTCCTTTAATCATTCCAAGACTTCTGGCTTTGTTGCTTTGCTTTTGGCAGTGGGCCTGATACCATTGTATCAAATTCCTTTTTGAAGGAGTTTGATACACAATGGAGGGACTTGAAAGTGCACCAAAGAGTCAAGCCCACAAGACTGGGTATGGAGTCACATCTTGACCACTGGTGAAGGATGGCCAAAAGACTCTCAAGGAGGAAGTTGCATCTATCTAGTAATTCAAGAGCTTTAAGGTCAGCAAGACTCATGTCAGCATTTTAATTCTGCATTTTGTTTAAAGAGGATAATACTGTAGGGGTCAGAATTGGAATCCAACTGAGCAACGGACTTGGAACAGGGAGTGAATGTTTGTGGGGGGAAAACAGTTTCCTGCGTTAAACAGGTATCAATAAGTAATGTTAAATATTCCTATACTATTACATTACATTTATCAAATATCTTTTGAAAACTTCCACTTTAAAAAAAATAATTGTATTATCTCTTGTGCATTCAAGATTTATTCACTTTAGAAAATAATTTACCACTGTGGTTTGTGATTTGGATTAGTGTTAGTTAATGCATTACAGTTTTGGCGATCTCTAGTTAGGGTTGCCAACTTTCTCACTCCCAAATAAGGGACAAAAGGTGGTGTCATTGTCCCATGTGACCTCATCCAGCTGTCGGCCACGTGCTCCCGCTCCACCAACGGAGGCCGCCCAGGCCGGGAGGCAGATTGCTATGCAACCTCCGTCAGGCGAACACACTCAGCCCCGCTCCACAAACGCACTCCGTTAACCTACAGCGCCCCCTGAGCCTAATACGGGACAAGGGCGGTCCTTATGGGACAAACCAATTTAGCCCAAAATACAGGATGTCCCGGCTAATACGGGACAGTTGGCAACCCTGCCTCTAGTATTAAGGGTTAGTAATATACAACCATCTGGTATTAATACGTTTTGACATATATACACTTAAAAAGACTTATCTCTCCAGTCATTCAATTTGAAACACAGATGTCAGCACTGGAATCCTTTGCAATCGTATCGGAAGGATTTGGAAACAAACTGCTTTTTCCATTTGGTGGAAACATTCACCTTTAAGGACAATTTCACTCAATGTTAGCACATGGGGGAGGGAATGGACAGGCAACATTCCAGGTCAGGATCCTTCCAGGTCAGCTGAAGAAGCCTCAATTGGAAGGACAGAGGTTTAGAGGGATATGGGTCAAGCGCAGGCAAGTGGGACTAGTGTAGACGGGGCATGTTGGTCGGAAATGCCTGTTTCCACACTGTATGTCTCTATAACAGTCCCCAACCTGAAACATCACCTGTTCATTCCTCCCTCGATGCTGTCTAACCCACTGAATTCCTCCAGCACTTATGCTTTGCTTAAGATTCCAGCATCTCCAGTCTCTTCTGTCTCAGTTGTACACAAGCTTGTGCACAGATGTAATTATAGGCCGAAACACTACGATTTGATTACTGGAGCCAAATCATATCATATCATATCATCATATACATACAGCCGGAAACAGGCCTTTTCGGCCCTCCAAGTCCGTGCCGCCCAGTGATCCCCGTACATTAACACTATCCTACACCCACTAGGGACAATTTTTACATTTACCCAGCCAATTAACCTACATACCTGTACGTCTTTGGAGTGTGGGAAGAAACCGAAGATCTCGGAGTAAACCCACGCAGGTCACGGGGAGAACGTACAAACTCCTTACAGTGCAGCACCTGTAGTCAGGATGTACAGAGAGAGACCAACAAGGGAAAATAAATAAGAATAATCCAAAAAAAAATATTAGATAATCCTTTTTACTTAAATATAGAAAAATACTTCCACATGAATCAAGCCATTCGGACAAACTTGACAGATGGCTCCACCCATTATCTTGCAGTTATTAAATATTAAAGCTTTTGATGGAAGATGAAGGCCCATTTCCAGTCCATTCGAGTCACATCATGTGGCATCTGTATCCTGCCAAATAAAAAGATTACATTGCAGTTTTAATTCTGCAGCTGTGATGTCCTGAATATTAACTACTGTGAAAATAATATTCATGTCAGCTAAACATTCTACCATGCTTGAGGCAAGATCTCTGAACTCAAGGGCTATGATTTCCTCTTGAGTTTAATGAGCAGGAAAATTAGAAACCGGTGCCCAGAAACTCTTGCCCATACAACATTATACAACAAGGGCAGCACAATGGCACAGCAGTAGGAGTTACTGCCTTACAGCACCAGAGACCCTGCAAGATGCTGATTACGGGTGCTGTCTGTATGGGAGTTTGTACGTTCACCTCGACACCTGCGTGGGTTTTCTCCAGGTGCTCCAGTTCCCTCCCACACTCCAAAGACGTAGAGGTTTGTAGGTTACTTGGCTTTGGTAATATTTTAAATTGTCCCTAGTAGATAATAGACAAAAGACAATAGACAATAGGTGCAGGAGGAGGCCATTCGGCCCTTCGAGCCAGCACCGCCATTCAATGTGATCATGGCTGATCATTCTCAATCAGTATCCCGTTCCTGCATTCTCCCCATACCCCCTGACTCCGCTATCTTTAAGAGCTCTATCTAGCTCTCTCTTGAATGCATTGGCCTCCACTGCCTTCTGAGGCAGAGAATTCCACAGATTCACAACTCTCTGACTGAAAAAGTTTTTCCTCATCTCCGTTCTAAATAGCCTACCCCTTATTCTTAAACTGTGGCCCCTGGTTCTGGACTCCCCCAACATTGGGAACATGTTTCCTGCCTCTAACGTGTCCACCAACCCCTTAATAATCTTATATGTTTCAATAAAATCCCCTCTCATTCTTCTAAATTCCAGTGTATACAAGCCTAGTTGCTCCAGTCTTTCAACATGTGACATTCCCGCCATTCTGGGAATTAACCTAGTAAACCTACGTTGCACGCCCTCAATAGCAGCGTGCTATTGTAGGATAATGTTAGCGCGTGGGGATCGCTGGTCGGCGTGGACTCGGTGGGCTGAAGGCCCTGTTTCCCTGCTGTTCCTCTAAACTAAACACTAGATGTTGCTGTATAATTCTGATATTTCTCAAGACATTAAGTCAGCCCAGGTTCTCGCCCTTGATACATTCACCCCACAAAAGAGTGATATTTGAGGCTTCTCTTTCCCTCCCAATGCAGACCTGTGTGTAGTCTGCAGGGTTACATGCTGGCATGCAGTAGATGAGATTGCCATGGTTATTAACTGTCAGGTTTCGTTTGTTTTCAGCAAACACTTGTCCTCTTGTTGCGGCTCACCTTGCAGGTCCAATACACCACACGGCACAGGAGCAGAATTAGACCATTCGGCCCATCGAGTCTACGCTGCCATTCAATCATGGCTGATCTATCTTTCCCTCTCAACCACATTTTGCTACCATCTCCTGCAATCCCTGACGCCCTAACTAATCAAGGACCGATCAATCTCTACTTTAAAAACACCAAATGTCTTGCCCTGCACAGCGGTCTGTAGCAATGAATTCCCACAGATTCACCACCCTCTGACTAAAGAAATTCCTCCTCATCTCTGTTCTAAAGATACGTCCTTTTGATTCTGAGGCTGTCCCCTGTAGTTCTATACTCTCCCATTACTCGAAACATCCTTTCCATGTCCACTATATCCCACTCTAAGAACAAGGTCAAGGACTTTACTACTAGAATCCTAAACAACCTACCAATATTCTCCATAACCAATTCCTCTCTCCACTTCATGAATGAGTGTGAGTTGCTTATTTCTTTGCTTCAGATCCTTCCACTCCTAAGCCTTTGAATCTATAGGTTTGTGGTTTCTTTCCAACGTAGCCCATGATCCCATCAGGATTATCAGCACTAAGACACAATTACCGGTCATTCCCGGCTTCACAGAGTATGACAAGCATTTCCTCTTGAAGCAGTACTTTTCTTTGTGGACAAAAAAGAGCCAGTACACAAAATAGCCAAGAAAGAAACAAAGTACAGGTCAGGCAGCATCTCTGGAGACCATGAACAGGGTGCTATTTCGGGTCAGGAAGACTGAAGGTGCGTCCTAACCCCATTCATCGCCAAACCATGTTCTCCAGGGGTACTGCCTGACCCACTGAGATGCTCCAGTCCTTTGCTTCTGTTATTTTTCTTTGTAAACCAGCATCTGCAGTTCCTTGTGTCTAAAAATTAAGCTACATTTATCAACAATATTTTTCCATCAATATACCTCCATCTGTTTTGATTTTATGACCAATCAACTTCTAATTTAATAAACATGTGGAATTATTTTCCACAGAGGGCTGTGGAGGCAAAGTTATTTAGGGCAGAGATGGATAGATTCTGGATTAGTACGGGTGTCAGAGGTTATGGGGAGAAGGCAGGAGAATGGGGTTAGGAGGGAGAGATAGATCAGCCACGATTGAATGGAGGAGTAGACTTGATGGGCCGAATGGCCTAATTCTGCTCCTATCACTTATGATCTTATGAAACTAATAGCTAAAATAAACTCAAATTCTAAATATTTTGAAGGTTGAGTTTTTTTGTGTTTTAGAATCATTCTGGCATGCATCGTTTAAAAAAAAAAACTGTCTCCAAGTCATTGGGAAGACAAGTCAAATGTTGGCCTTAATTGCAAGGAGCTGGAGTACACAAGTAGGTTATAGGTGAGGTCAAGTCAAGTCAATCAAGTCAATTTTATTTGTATAGCACATTTAAAAACAACCCACGTTGACCAAAGTGCTGTACATCAGTTCAGGTACTAAGAAACGAACATACAATGGCACACAAACAAACATAACAGCACATACATAAACAGTTCACAGCGCCCCCTCAGAGGGCCTCAAACACTAGGGAGTAGAAATAGGTTTTGAGCCTGGACTTAAAGGAGTCGATGGAGGGGGCAGTTCTGATGGGGAGAGGGATGCTGTTCCACAGTCTAGGAGCTGCAACCGCAAAAGCGCGGTCACCCCTGAGCTTAAGCCTAGACCGCGGGATAGTGAGTAGCAGCAAGTCGGCCGACCTGAGGGACCTGGAGATAGACTGGTGGGTTAGATTTTTGATATAGGGGAGGGGCAAGCCCGTTTAAGGCTTTGTATGTGAATAGGAGGAGCTTGAAGGTGATTCTGTACCGTACTGGGAGCCAGTGGAGAGAGGCCAGAATCGGGGTGATGTGGTCCCTTTTACGGGTACCCGTTAGGAGTCTCGCTGCGGCGTTTTGGACCAATTGCAGGCGGGACAGGGATGATTGGCTGATCCCAGTGTATAGGGAAGTATAACAGTATAGTAACAACAGACGTACAGCATACAGTTATGGGAACCTTAATTAAGGAAGGAAATAGTTACAATGGGGGGCAGTTCAGAGAAAGTTCACAAGGTTGTTTCCTGAAATGAAGAAGGTGCCTTATGGGGAATAACAGCACATTGGGCACTGTTTATCTCATTTTTAGTTTAGTTTAGAGATACCGCATGGAAACAGGCTCTTCAGCTAACTTAAAACTAAAACTACTCCAATTTTCTTGTGTACTTCAACAAGATTGGCATGATTAAGTCCACAAAAATATTCCTTGTGATCATAGCCATAGTTTGTGAATCTTCTCTTAAGATAATTTTGACATTTTTAACCTAACTGTACAGCAGGGGGGTACGAAAATGAAAGTTGCTGTTGAATTCTGCATCTTATTTGTGCATTTTACTGGCCAACATCAGAAATACAACCTTTCATCAAAAGATTAGATGAATTCTCTGGCCCTTCAAATCATTCCGCGAGATGCAATATTTTCAAGTTAAATTTTAACTGAGTTTGGTTATGATGGGCAAGTTTCAAATCAGTCAAGCCTTT
This sequence comes from Rhinoraja longicauda, assembly GCF_053455715.1. Taxonomy (NCBI): domain Eukaryota; kingdom Metazoa; phylum Chordata; class Chondrichthyes; order Rajiformes; family Arhynchobatidae; genus Rhinoraja; species Rhinoraja longicauda. Next base: position 11,668,458 of record NC_135963.1, on the reverse strand, counting down.
AGAAAATGCGCCTCATGTTTGTAAACACAGGGAACTTTTGAGTCGTTGGACACAGATATTTTAAAGTGGACAGATTTTGAGACATCCACAGGAGACTGAATTGAAATGAGCACTATTCTGCAACAGCTTAGAACACGTATTACTGTGACCGTTCTCCACACTGACCATTGGCTGCAGTTCTGCCACGTAGCTGTTATTTTCCTCGTTTGCTTTGTTACTTCCACTTTTCCTCTTCGCCTTTTCGTTGGCTTTGCCTATAAATTTCTAGAGAGAAACAATAAAGAGTTATTCTGGCAGTGTTTAACGAAAGCATCGTTCTATGGTAATAGGATCTCTGAGAAAAGTGAAACTAATGTTGGTAACAATGTGCACAGACAAACGGACAAGCAGATACACAGACAACACACACGGACAGACACAGACACACGGACAGACACACGGGCAGACACGGACAGACACACGGACAGACACAAGGACAGACACAGACGCACGGACAGACACAGACACACGGACAGACACATGAACAGACAGACAGACAGACACACGGACAGACACAGACACACGGACAGACACAGACACACGGACAGACACATGGACAGACACAGACACACACACAGACACACGGACAGACACAGACACACGAACAGACACAGACACACAGACACAGACACATGGACAGACACGGACAGACGGACACACACACACACATGGACAGACACACACAGACACATACACATGGACAGACACGGACAGACGGACACACACACACACATGGACAGACACACACAGACACACGGACAGACACACACATACACACACACACACAGCCACACAGATAGACATGGACAGACACACACAGACACTCGGATACACATGGACAGACACGCACACACAGATACACACGGACATACAGATACACATGGACAGGCACACACAGACACAGAGTCAAATATTAAGCTAGCATGAAAGGTCTTCACGACTGATGCATCTGTTCTTTAGATTAGACCAATGTGCAAATACTGTATTTCTCAAACGTAGGAACCATCCTTGTTGAGCAAAGAATAAAAGAAGAGCAAGTTATTTACTACAAAGCAGTTGACAGGTCAGGCAGTCCCCAAGTATCTTCTCTCTCTCCTTGTGAAGAAGGAGACCGTCAGATTGGTATTTGTCAACAGTAGCTGTTTAGTGCCGGTAGTATTGTCCAGGTTACTGAAGTAATGTGCCAAATTGAACTGAAACAAAAAATGTAGAAGCACATACCAAGTCAAGCAGCATCAAAGCGGGGGGGAGAGACAAGTGCTGACATTTCAAGTCGACGACACTTCATCAAAAGTAAAGAGTGAGAAGAGAAGTGTGGAGGGAATGGGTGGAATTTCTGTTATGGAATGCAGACTTAAAGTAAGAGATATAATGTCATAGAGCTGGCTGTACAGCACAAAGACAGGTCCTTCAGTCCACCGTGACCATGCCAACCAAGTTGAAATATCGGGCTAGTCCCACATGTCTGCATTTGTCTCCGTTAGAGACAGAAGCAAAAGAAAAGGAAGAAATTGAAAAAGAGGCGGCCACACCTGTGGAGAGACGGACTGAGGAAAAATTAGATACAGTAAACCCTCGTTATTACGGACCTCTTTAAAACGGATTTTTGGTTATAACTGACGGACCTGCCTACCTTCGGCACTAGGCCGGGCTGCTGACACCAGCCCTGGCTAGCACTGCCTCCCTCCCCTGCTGCTTCAGTCCATAAAGTCAACTCCAGGCTTCTATTAGTAGATACAAATCTGCAGATGCCAGTTAATATTAAAGATAGGCACAAAGAGCTGGATTCAAGAGAGAGCTAGATAGAGCTCTTAAGGGTAGCGGAGTCAGGGGGTATGGGGAGAAGGCAGGAACGGGGTACTGATTGCGAATGATCAGCCATGATCACATTGAATGGCGGTGCTGGCTCGAAGGGGCCGAATGGCCTACTCCTGCACCTATTGTCTATTGATTCCAAGCCAGGCTGCCGACCCAAAACATTGCCCATCCTTTTTCTCCGTTGACGCTGCCTGACCCGCTGAGTTACTCCAGCTCTTTGTGCCTATCTTTAATATTAACTAGCATCTGCAGTTTTGTACCTACTAATAGAAGCTTGGAGTTGACTTTATGGACTGAACAAAGGCAGGCTGCAAAGTAGTGACCCCCATCTGTGTTTGGTTTCACAATGCATGGAAACCATATTGTGGACACCAAATGCATGCCACAAGGGATATGAGTAAAATGAGGCCATTTGGCCCATCAAGTCTACTCCGCCATTCAATCATGGCTGATCTATCTTCTCCTCATTACCTCGGACACCGATACAATACAATAGAGGTCTTATATAGGTGCATAAACTCATGAGGGGAATAGAATGGGTAGAAACACAGAGTCCCTTGCCCAGAGTAGAGGACATGTGTTTAAGGTGAAGGGGGAAAGATTTAATAGAAGTATGAAGGGTAACTCTTTCTCACATAGGGTGGAATGAGTTGCCAGGTAGTTGAGGCAGGGACTATCGCAATGTTTAATAAACAATTAGACAGGTGTGTGGATAGGACAGGTTTAGAGGGATATGGGCCAAACACAGGCAGTTGAAACTAGTGTACCCCGTTCCTGCCTTCTCCCCATACCCCCTGACTCCGCTATCCTTAAGAGCTCTATCTAGCTCTCTCTTGAATGCATTCAGAGAATTGGCCTCCACTGCCTTCTGAGAATTCCACAGATTTACACCGCTCTGACAGAAAAAGTTTTTCCTCATCTCCGTTCTAAATGGTCTACCCCTTATTCTTAAACTGTGGCCCCTGGTTCTGGACTCCCCCAACATTGGGAACATGTTTCCTGCCTCTAACGTGTCCAACCCCTTAATAATCTTATATGTTTCGATAAGATCCCCTCTCATCCTTCTAAATTCCAGTGTATACAAGCCTGGTCGCTCCAGTCTTTCAACATAGACAGTCCTGTCATTCTGGGAATTAACCTAGTAAACTTATGCTGCACGCCCTCAATAACAAGAATATCCTTCCTCAAATTTGGAGACCAAAACTGAACACAGTACTCCAGATGTGGTCTCACTAGGGCCCTGTACAACTGCAGAAGGACCTCTTTGCTCCTATACTCAACTCCTCTTGTTATGAAGGCCAACATTCCATTGGCTTTCTTCACTGCCTGCTGTACCTGGATGCTTCCTTTCAGTGACTGATGCACTAGGACACCCAGATCTCGTTGTACGTCCCCTTTTCCTAACTTGACACCATTCAGATAATAATCTGCCTTCCTATTCTTACCACCAAAGTGGATCCACACTTATCCACATTAAACTGCATCTGCCATGCATCCGCCCACTCACACAACCTGTCCAGGTCACCCTGCAACCTCATAGCATCTTCCTCACAGTTCACACTACCACCCAGCTTCGTATCATCTGCAAATTTGCTAATGGTACTTTTAATCCCTTCATCCAAGTCATTAATGTATATTGTAAATAGCTGCGGTCCCAGCACCGAGCCTTGCGGTACCCCACTAGTCACTGCCTGCCATTCTGAAAGGGACCCATTTATCCCCACTCTTTGCTTTCTGTCTGCCAACCAATTTTCTATCCATGTCAGTACCCTACCCCCAATACCATGTGCTCTAATTTTGCCCACTAATCTCCTATGTGGGACCTTGCCGAAGGCTTTCTGAAAGTCGGGGTACACCACATCCACCGGCTCTCCTAGTTACATCCTCAAAAGAGAGGCTGCAACCTCACACACTCCATATACACGTGGAACACAGAGTCCTCCAGCCCGCTGTGTGTGAACATTGGTGGGCGGGAGTGTGAGTTGAGCTGGTGGTTGGCTCCTTGCACCCTGCCTCAGGGGCATGCAATGTACCCACTGACCGGAGTTGTCTGCATGCACTTTGCATCTAGTCGCCAACGTTATGCCGGTGAGGTTTGGCAGCTCACCAAACGTTTGGAAGAAGATAAATGCAGATAAACGACAATTGTTTTGCTTTAAAACCAAATATATTTTTTAAAAAAACATTCGCATTCTTTCAACTTTAACGGGCGCAGCACGATGACTGAGTTACTGTCTCACAGCCAGAGTTCCGGACCATTGATCGAGAGGCATGAGTTCAAATCCCACCATGACAGCTGAGGAATTTAAACTGGAGTAATTAAATAAATCTGGAATTAAAATTAGCCTCAGTAATGGGAACTATGAAAATGTATGTAAGCAATCTAGTGCACTGAATGTCTTGTCCTCTCTGTTCAGGGGTAATTCAAATGGGCAATAAATGCCAGTGTTGCTGGCGTTGTCCATATTGCCAGACCAAATGAATGGCCTATCCAATCCTCGAGAGACAGGGAAATAAGAGCTGGCAGGGCAAGAGTCAAGAGAGCCAGGAGTGCTTTATTGTCATACTTGACCTAGTGGACCCGTTGGGCCCAAACCTCTCCTGCATTGGTGCAGCACCCTCTCCTCCTCCCCCTCCCCTCCCCTCCACCCCACTTCCACCTCCCCCCACCCCCCTCCCTTCTCCCCTCTCCCTCCTCCCCTCCCATCCCCCTCCACCCCTCCCCTCCCTCCCCCTTCTCCCCCTCCCCACCACCTCCTTTATCCTCCCACCTCCCCTCCCTCCCCCACTCCATCCCCCTGAACCCCCCCCTTATCCTCCCTCCACCCCCACCCTCCCCCCTCCCAAGGAGATAGATTTAAACTTTAAAATGTGAATAACTTTAAAAATATAACACACATTTCAATTAAACTTCTTTCATTAGCACCAAAGGGATGATGGCGAGTAAGATGGGCCTAAAATTGTCGCGCTATCGTGTACCGTTTTGTCTGTAGTTCAGGGACAAACTAACGAGAGTTTTAGTATATTGATGTCACCGGAACTGAACAATTAAATTCTTACTCGCAGCAGCACAACAGATATGTTCACATAGCACCCTGTAAACACCATAATTTACAACGAAAAAAGTTCAATATATATAATTTTAAAAAAACCAGAGACCCAGGTTCGATCCTGACTACGGGTGCTGTTTGTACGGTGGTTGTATGTTCTCCCTGTGACCACGTGGGTTTTCTCCAGGTGCTCCGGTTTCCTCCCACACTCCAAAGACATACAGGAGTATGTCAAGTATGTCAAGTATGTAAGTTAATTGGCTTTAGTAAATTGTCCCTAATATGTAGGATTGCGCTGGTGTGCAGGGATCGCTGGTCGGCGCGGATTCGGTGGGACAAAGGACCCATTTCCGTGCTGTATCTCTAAAGACCAAAACTAGATAATGATACTGCAAAGACAGGAAGTACACAGTGGTCGAGGGTGACCTGTCCCAGTAGGTTATTGTTTACACAGATCCGTTGATTGCTAATATGTTCATCTGGTAGGAAAACCCAAAGGAGAAATAAAACAGTTTTACTTTGTTGTCTTTCATGAAATTCCATGAGATTGAGTGATGGAAGTGAAAACTCACACCAGAAAGATAAAGTTGGACATGGTGAGCTCTCATAGTTTAGGAAAGTAACTCGAGGAGTGCAATGTGCAACGTCTGTGACTATATAAAAAAACACAAAAAAGCAGGAAATACTTGGCAGGTCGGGCAGCTCCCAGGGAACAGAAATCTTTCCTGAAACAGACCCGCCAAAGATGGCAGCACACCATTACACAGGCAAGAGGGAGTCGTCTTTGGGATGTCTCATCAGATCAAAGACAGGCAAAAAAAATCCTCCTTGCTTTAGACACAAAATGCTGGAGTAACTCAGCAGGTCGGGCAGCATCTCTGGAGAGAAGGAATGGGTGACGTTTCGGGTCATGTGTCTATAATAATAATAATAATAATGCATTTTATTTATATAGCGCTTTTCATATACTCAAAGACGCTTTACAGAGATTTTGAGAACATAGGGAAATTAATAAATAGATAAATAAGTAAATAAATAAATGAACAGAGAAAGGAGACAGTAGGTGAGGTGACCTTCAGTGGTTGAAGGCAGTGCTGAACAGGTGGGACTTCAGCGATGTTTTGAATGTGGTGAGTGTGGGGGAGTCTCTAACGGTTTGGGGTAGTGAGTTCCATAGGGTGGGAGCAGCGATGGAGAAAGCCCTGTCCCCCCAGGATCTGAGTTTAGTCCGGATGTGGGGGGATAGGAGATTGGCAGCGGCAGAGCGGAGGGTGCAGGTGGGAGTGTGCCTGTGGAGGAGGTCGGTCAGGTAGGATGGGGCCAGGTTATGGAGGGCTTTGTAGGTTATGAGGAGGATTTTGTACTGGATTCTCTGGGGGATGGGGAGCCAGTGGAGTTTATAAAGGACGGGGGTGATATGGTCACGGATCGAGGTGTGTGTGAGTAGACGGGCAGCGGAGTTTTGAATGTATTGAAGTTTATTGATGATTTTTGAGGGTGCGCCATAGAGGAGGCTGTTGCAGTAGTCCAGACGGGAGGTGATGAAGGCGTGGATGAGGGTTTCTGCAGCTGTGGAGGAGAGGGATGGACGGAGACGGGCAATGTTTTTGAGGTGGAAGAAGGCTGTCTTTGTGATGTGTTTGATGTGTTTGTCGAAGGAGAGGGTTTGATCAAGGATGATTCCAAGATTCCGGATGTGAGGTGAGGTGGATACTGGGAGACCATCAATGTTGAGGATGAAGTTTTGGGTGGATTTGGTGAGCATTTTTGGACCAATGATGATGATTTCAGATTTGTTGCAATTGAGTTTGAGGAAGTTTGATTGAAGCCAAGATTTTATTTCAGTAATGCAGTTTGTCAGTGTAGAGTGTGTGGTGGAGGAGATTGACTTGGTGGAGATGAGGAGCTGGATATCATCGGCGAAGCAGTGGAAGTTGAGACCATGACGGCGGATTAATTGACCAAGGGGGAACAGGTAGAGGATGAAGAGGAGGGGGCCAAGGACTGAGCCTTGGGGGACACCTTGGGGGAGGGGAGCGGTGGGGGATTTACAGTTGTTAATGGAGATGAACTGGTGTCTGTCAGAGAGGTAAGATTTAAACCAGGATAGGGCTGTGCCGGTGATGTTAAGGGAGGTTTCAAGTCGGGTGAGGAGAATGGAGTGATTTATGGTGTCAAAGGCGGCGCTGAGGTCAAGTAGGATGAGGATGTTGAGGTTGCCAGCGTCGGAGGAGAGGAGAATGTCGTTTGTGATTTTGAGGAGCGCAGTTTCAGTACAGTGGTTTGAGCGGAATCCAGATTGGAAAGTTTCATACAGGTTATTGGTAGAGAGGTGGTATTTTAGTTGGGAAGCTACAGCACGTTCCAAAACTTTGGACAGAAAGGGTAGGTTGGAGATTGGTCTGAAGTTGTTTGGGGTGTCAGGGTTTAGACCAGGTTTTTTCAGAATGGGGGTGACAGCAGCGATTTTGAGGGATGGCGGGACGATGCCAGTGGACAGGGAGGAGTTTATTGTTGCAGTGATAAGTGGAGAGAGAGCAGGAAGGCAGGCCTTGACAAAGCTGGAGGGGATGGGGTCCAGAGAGCAGGTGGCAGTTTTTATTCCTGTGAAGAGGTCAGAGAGGTTGGTGGTGGAGATTGGGGAGAACTGAGGCAGGGGCTGACAGGATAAGGGGGGGCAGGTGGTTTGAGGGGGAGCAGGTGCGTTGGTGGTTAAGGTGCTGTAGATGTTGTCTATTTTGCTTTGGAAGAATGAAAGGAAAGTGGTGCATTTGTCAACTGTGAATGATTGGGAGATGGTGTCCAGGGGGCTGAGGAGTTTGTTTATTGTAGAGAAGAGTGTTTTGGGGTTTCCGGAGCCAGAGTGAATTATTTGAGAGTAGTAGGTGGAGTGGGCATGGGAGAGGGCATCTTTATAGTGCTGTATGTGGTCTTTGTAGGCTTGGGAGTGAATTGTGAGACCTGTTTTGTTGCGGAGTCTTTCAAGTTGACGGGCATGAGTTTTCATCACGCGGAGTTCAGGGGTAAACCAGGGAGCAGAGTGGGTGAAGGAAACTGTTTTGGTTTTTATAGGTGCAAGCTGGTCGAGGCAGGAGGAGAGAGTGCGGTTGTAGTAGTCAGTGAGGTCAGAGGGGCTGTGGAGGTCAACGAAGGGAGAGGCGGACATTATTTCAGAGAGGGAGGATGAGAGCGAGGTAGGTGAAACAGAGTTCAGCTTGCGGAAGTTTATTTTGCGTTTTTGCTTTGGAGCTGGGGTGGGAATGTTGACGGACATGGTGATGGCTAAGTGATCAGAGAGGGTGGGGTCGGAGCCAGAGAGGTGATGTAGATTTAGTCCAGTGGAGCAGACAAGGTCCAGAATGTGCCCACGGTTATGGGTGGGAAAATTTACGTGTTGAGTGAGGTTAAAGCAGTTGAGTATTTCAGTGAAGTCAGCGGTTATTGTGGAGTCAGTGGAGTCCATGTGGATGTTGAAATCACCGAGGAGGAGGATTGAGGGGGAGAGAGAACAGAACTGGGTCAGAATGTCAGAGAAGTCAGAAAGGAATGATGGGTGTGGTTTGGGAGGGCGGTAGACACCTGCCATGACTAATTTTGTGTGGCCAGAGAGTTTGAAAGCCAGGTGTTCAAATGACGGAGCAGATGAGATGGAGATGAGGTTGATCTTGAAGTCCTGTCGGTGAATTACGGCAATCCCACCACCTCGGCCTTCCGAGCGTGGTTTATTGATGTAGGAGTATCCATTGGGTGTAGTGAGGTTGAGTGAGAGGTAATCCAGAGGTTGTTGCCAGGTTTCTGTCAGACAGAGGAAGTCCAGTTTATTTTCCAGGATGAAGTCATTTAGAATGAGGCTTTTATTGTTGAGGGACCGGATGTTGAGCAGAGTGAGCTTCATGTTGCTTTGTATGGTGTGGATGGACACGGGTGATTTAGCCAGAGCTTGTAGACAGGGGGCACGCTCGTGTGCGTTGTTGTGATGATGTAATGGACGAGTGGAAGTCCGATCAGCTGACCAGAGTGTAGGGATGGAGTGACCGGTCTGGGAGTAGACAAACTTGTGACCGGAGCCTCTGTGGATGTATTTGGGTCGTCGTAGAAGTCCGTGGTTGATGATGGCAGAGATGCATGGCGGAGTGGAGTGGTTGTTGAGCTGGAGCAGCCTTGCAGCAAAGTACTTCAGTGCCATGCCAGGCAGGAGCGAAGGAGCATAGAGCCCAGAGAGATCAAAAGGTCACAGCAGGCACAACAGGCTGATCCAGAGCAAGGCCTATGAGGATCGAGGAAGCTGAGCAGCCTGAGGGTTAATACTGAGCTGAGGATGTGCAGGCAGAGGAGGTAGCCAGGCAAGCAGGCAAGCAGGCAAGCAAGCAGGCAGCCAGGCAACTGTTAGCGTTAGCGGTAGCGTTAGCGTTAGCGTTAGCGATTTGATGACGTCAGCGCTAGCTGTCAGGTAACCCACAGGGGAGCAGTCCAAGCCAGCAGAGACAGGAGCACAGACAGGAGTGAGAGGTCCAAGGGTGCGGAGTCCAAGGGTGCTGGGCAGATGATACCAGGTCAAGCAGAAGGATTAGTTTAAGTAGAGGGATTTTTTCAAATCTGAGAAATCTATCTTCGGTGGACACCAGCATCTGCAGTTCCTTCTTGCTTAACACATACCGTCTCCCCGTCAGCTGATGGATCGGTGCTTCTCCATGTTTAGCAACACTTTGAAGAAGCAAAGCGCAGAATCCAGACAGGATCTTCAGTGGTGATCACCGAGAGTGTCTTGGTATCTGAGCTGGTCCAGTCCGAAAGGGCTCTGCTACCAAACCAGGTAGTGAGTGAATTGGCACCTATAAGAATGCCTACTTGACCTCGTCCTTGCCAATCATCTTGTGGACAGCAGCAACTGGAATTCATTCCCACAGAAGGAGGCCAAGTCAGTGGATATTTTTACGGCAGAGATAGATAGATTCTTGATTAATACGGGTGTCAGGGGTTATGGGGAGAAGGCAGGAGAATGGGGTTGAGAGGGAAAGCAAGATCAGCTATGATTGAATGGTGGAGTAGACGACGGGCCGAACGGCCTAATTCTGCTCCTATCCCTTATGAACTTAAGAACTGCCTATAATAGCATTGGTGGAAGTGATCACCACACAGACCTATCTTTATACAGAGGACACCGTCCAGTGTGTCGTATTGCAACAAACAAGCAATGCATCAGATCAAAGCTTTTGGAGCCTTGCCACATCTAGTTGCAAGAGTTGATGGACGATTAATCAGCTCCTGTGATGAAGGGGCTGCAAGAATGTCTTATTTTACAACAATGGACAAGCCCAGTATGCGAGTGTCAAGGACAAACTGATGCGTTTACATCCACATTCAGCTAGAAGTGACAAATAGATCCATCGTGTTCTGATTTGTCACAGAACCCAGTCAATAGACAATAGACAATAGACAATAGGTGCAGGAGTAGGCCATTCAGTCCCTCGAGCCAGCACCGCCATTCAATGCGATCATGGCTGATCACTCTCAATCAGTACCCCGTTCCTGCCTTCTCCCCATACCCCCTCACTCCGCTATCCTTAAGAGCTCTATCCAGCTCTCTCTTGAAAGCATCCAACGAACTGGCCTCCACCGCCTTCTGAGGCAGAGAATTCCACACCTTCACCACTCTCTGACTGAAAAAGTTCTTCCTCATCTCCGTTCTAAATGGCCTACCCCTTATTCTCAAACTGTGGCCCCTTGTTCTGGACTCCCCCAACATTGGGAACATGTTTCCTGCCTCTAATGTGTCCAATCCCCTAATTATCTTATATGTTTCAATAAGATCCCCCCTCATCCTTCTAAATTCCAGTGTATACAGCCTAATTGCTCCAGCCTTTCAACATACGACAGTCCCGCCATTCCGGGAATTAACCTAGTGAACCTACCCTGCACGCCCTCAATAGCAAGAATATCCTTCCTCAAATTTGGAGACCAAAACTGCACACAGTACTCCAGGTGCGGTCTCACCAGGGCCCGGTACAACTGTGGAAGGACCTCTTTGCTCCTATACTCAACTCTTGTTATGGCCAACATTCCATTGGCTTTCTTCACTGCCTGCTGTACCTGCATGCTTCCTTTCAGTGACTGATGCACTAGGACACCCAGATCTCGTTGAACATCCCCTCTTCCTAACTTGACACCATTCAGATAATAATCTGCCTTTCTATTCTTACTTCCAAAGTGAATAACCTCACACTTATCTACATTAAACTGCATCTGCCATGTATCCGCCCACTCACACAACCTGCCCAAGTCACCCTGCAGCCTTATTGCATCTTCCTCACAATTCACACTACCCCCCAGCTTAGTATCATCTGCAAATTTGCTAATGGTACTTTTAATCCCTTCATCTAAGTCATTAATGTATATCGTAAATCGCTGGGGTCCCAGCACCGAACCTTGCGGTACCCCACTGGTCACTGCCTGCCATTCCGAAAGGGACCCATTTATCCCCACTCTTTGCTTTCTGTCTGTCAACCAATTTTCTACCCATGTCAGTACCCTACCCCCAATACCATGTGCTCTAATTTTGCCCACTAATCTCCTATGTGGGACCTTGTCGAAGGCTTTCTGAAAGTCGAGGTACACCACATCCACTGACTCTCCCCTGTCAATTTTCCTAGTTACATCCTCAAAAAATTCCAGTAGATTTGTCAAGCATGATTTCCCCTTCGTAAATCCATGCTGACTCGGAATGATCGTTACTGCTATCCAAATGCTCAGCAATTTCGTCTTTTATAATTGACTCCAGCATCTTCCCCACCACTGATGTCAGACTAACTGGTCTATAATAACCCGTTTTCTCTCTCCCTCCTTTCTTAAAAAGTGGGATAACATTTGCTATCCTCCAATCCACAGGAACTGATCCTGAATCTATAGAACATTGAAAAATGATCTTCAATGCTTCCACTATTTCTAGAGCCACCTCCTTAAGTACCCTGGGATGCAGACCATCAGGCCCTGGGGATTTATCAGCCTTCAGCCCCATCAGTCTACCCAAAACCATTTCTTGCCTAATGTGGATATGAATGTAATATGAATGTAATGTAGTACCATGACATGGTGACCTGCGGCGTACATGAAGAGGCTGTGATCTGTCCACCACACCACCATTCCAACAGTAGGATAATTGCCCTAGTTTGGCTATTTCACACAGACTCTTACTGTGATAAACACAAAATGTCGGAGTAACCCAGCGGGACAGGCAGCATCTCTGGAGAGAAGGAAAGCGTGACACTTCGGGTCGAGACCCTTCTTTTCCGACCCGAAACGTCACCCATTCCTTCGATCCAGAGTTGCTGCCTGTCCCCGCTGAGTTACTCCATCGTTTTTTGGTGTAAGCCACCATCTGCAGTTCCACTCAACACATTCTCTTTACCGTGATAACAGCCCCAACCACCAACCAATCCCTTCAGACCTACACGACGGTGACATTATTAAATGATGTTATTGAAGAACAAGTTAATTTACACGCAAAATGGAACATTTTGATCCTCCCTCCCTCCCGCCACTCCTGCCTTTCATTTGCTTGCTACAGAAAGAGGGGATGGAAGTGGAGACCGGAAGGGTCAGTGCACCCCTTGAGCTTACCATTAGCTCCTTGTCCATGAAGTATGGTTTCTCTGGAGACCCATCGTTAGTTGCCAGATCGACAGCATAGCACAGGAACAAGACATCCACCACCATCTCAAACACCGACAGGAAGCAATGGGCCACCAAATAGGCAAAAAAGGCCACCATGATGAGAGGGATCGCCCAGAAGTTCAGGTCGCGGGTGTAGTTGAAAGCCATGAGTCCTCCAAAGACTGTGAAACACACAATGAACACCTGAAAAGAACAAGTACTGATGTACATCACATTCACAAAGATCAAGCAGAACAACCACATCCAAACCCGGGCCGTGTATCTTGTCAACCCTTAGGGTGGCACAGCGGTAGAGTTGCTGCCTTACAGCGTTTGCGGCGCCGGAGTCCCGGGTTCGATCCCGACTACGGGCGCCGTCTGTACGGAGTTTGTACGTTCTCCCAGTGACCTGCGTGTGGGTTTTCTCCGAGGACTTCGGTTTCCTCCCACACTCCAAAGACCTACAGGTTTGGAGAAGGGTCTCGACCCGACCATTCCTTCTCTCCCGAGATGCTGCCTGACCTGCTGAGTTACTCCAGCATTTTGTGAATAAAAACCTTCGATTTGTACCAGCATCTGCAGTTATCTTCTTATACTGCAGGTTTGTAGGTTAATTGGCTTGGGTTTGTATAATTGGTATAAGTGTAAATTGTCCCTGGTGTGTGTAGGCTTGTGTTAATGTGCGGGGATCGCTGGTCGGTGCAGACTCGGTGGGCCGAAGGGCCTATTTCCGCACTGTATCTCAAAACTAAACCCGTTTACATGATAAGGTTTTTACAGCCAATTATTTCCCCTCCGTTTCTATTTGCTCCAACTCTTTACCAGGATATGAAATCAGGGTGTGCAGGAAGGAACTGCAGATGCTGGTTTACTCCGAGGATAGACACAAAATGCTGGAGTAACTTAGTGGGACAGGCAGCATCTCTGGGGAGAAAGAAGAATGGGTGACAGACAGCGCCCATAGTCAGGATTGAACCCGGGTCTCTGGCGCAGTAAGGTGCAACTCTACCGCTGCACCACTGCGCCGCCCTGATTAAGGAGTGGAGTGTATTGAATTGAATTGGAAAAACTGCTGCCGTGTTAGAATGAAGCAATATAAATTTCAGATGGATGGATTGACTGATAGTAGTTACATGCATGACCCACATCATCTTCAGAGCCCTCCGTCTGAAGAAGGGTGTCGACCCGAAACGCCACCCACTCCTTCTCTCCGGAGATGCTGCCTGTCCCGCTGAGTTACTCCAGCATTTTGTGAAATCAGGGTGTCACACCTCACCTTGGCGGCTGTGTTCAGATGTGAGATTGTGAAGGGAGTATTTGGAGACAATTCATTCAACAGAAGCAACACTGCCACGCGATCTATTGCTCAACGAGTACATACAGTGGAACTATTCTGACTCGCATTTCAAAGGTTTTCCAACTTCTGTTGAGCTTTTTAGTTTAGTTTAGAGACACAGTGCAGAAACGGACCCTTTGGCCCACTGAGTCCATGCCGACCAGTGATCCCCGCACACTAACACTATCCTACACACATTAGGGACAATTTACAATTTTACCGAAGCCAATTAACCTACAATCCTGTAGGTCTTTGGAGTGTGGGCGGAAACCGGAGCACCCGGAGAAAACCCACGCAGGTCACGGGGAGAACGTACAAACTCCGTACAGACAGTGCCCATGGTTAGGATCGAACCTGAGTCTTTGGCGCTGTAAGACAGCAACTCTACCGCTGCGCCACCGTGCCGCCTCTTAAAAAACATTAAAGTGCTCACCTTTCCAAGGAACAACAGGAAGTCTCCAAAGCAGTTGATTGCGGCTACATTCAGCGCATTATTGACAATGAGAAAGAAGGCGTCTTTGCCAGAGGTACAGAAATTTGTCCCGTTGATCGCAGTTGCGATGTATGCATTCTGAAAGAGAAAGTGAAAGGTTTACATTGTACATCTGGGTGAGTTACTGAGCATTGCTCAGGGGACCATTTTGCAACCTCCTCTCTTCCCCTCCTTGCAGCATGGTGGCACTGCCGTAGAGCTACTGCCCTACAGCGCCAGATACCCGGGTTCAATCCTGACACCGGGCGCTGTCTGTACGGAGTTTGTACGTTCTCCCCGTGACCTGCGCGAGTTTTTTCCGAGATCTTCGGTTTCCTCCCACTTTCCAAAGACGTACAGGTTTGTAGGTTAATTGGGTTGGTATAAATGAATAAATGTAAAATTGTCCCTGGTATGTGCAGGGCAGTGTTAGTGTGCGGGGATCGCTGATCGGTATGGACTCTGTGGGCCGAAGGGCCTGTTTCCGTGATGTCTCTCTAAACTAAAAACTAAACTTGTGGCTTTCTTCCAACTACATATAATAATAATAATAATAATAATAATAATTCATTTATTTTATATAGCGCCTTATCGCATGCTCAAAGCAATTTACAAAAGCAATTAACATAGAAACAAACAGACAAACTATCCTGTTGGAAAAGCGGCGAATACACAACGCCAGCGTCCTCTCACGTCAGGGTCCGGCAGTAGACATTAAAAAGCACAAGACACACAGATATAATTTTTTACACAAACAGCCATCACAGTGATTGCTCTAGGCACACCCTCACTGTGATGGAAGGCAAAGTCTTATCTCCTCCTCATTTTTCTCCCGTGGTGCCACGAGGTGATCGAGGCTCCCAACTTTTTGAAGCCCCCACCGGGCGATGGAAAGTCCCAGGGCCGAGCCGAGCAGGCCGATGAAAGTCCTGAGCCCCCACCGGGCGATGGAAAGTCCCAGGGCCGAGCCGAGCCGAGCAGGCCGATGAAAGTCCTGAGCCCCCACTGAGCGATGAAGAGCCTGCGAGCGGGTCGATCGTACCTCGCGCTTCGGGGCGGTCAAAGCTGCTAAGGCTGGAGCTCCCAAAAGCCGGTCGCCTGCCAGGGACCTGCGAACTCCCGATGTTGCGGTCTGCAGGGCCCACGGCCGAAGCCTCCGAGATGGTAAGTCCAGGCCCTGCGACCGGAGTCTTTGAGGTCGATCCCAGCTGGAGGCCGCCGACTCCACGATGTTAGGCCGTAGCGCGAACGGAGATACGACACGGTAAAGGTCGCATCTCCGTTGAGGAGGAGATTTGAAAAAAGGTTTCCCCCAACCCCCCCACCACCCCCCCACATACACAGAGTTAAAAATAAAACAAAACGTACATTTAACGACGACAATGACAAAAAAACAACAAAAAAAACAGAGAGGCTGCCGGTGAGCCGCAGCTGCAGAACACAGCCACGCCCCCTATTAGGAATTCCTCATTTCTTTGCAAATACAACAAATGCACCTGCTCAGTGTTCCCGATTTGATCCTCACAACATCGTATCAATTAATTGACATCACATCAGCAGATCAATTGAGTGTTCACCTTCAACACCAACAGGTGGATTCTGAATGACAATGGGCAAATTGAAAGTCCACAGCGTTGATATGAGAAGACACAAAAAGCTGGAGCAACTCGGTGGGTCAGACAGCATCTCTGGTGAAAAGGAAAAGGTGACGTTTCGGGTCGAGGCCCTTCTTCAGACTGAGAGTCGGGGGAGAGGGAACCGAGAGATATGAAAAGGTACATAGAACAAATTAATGAAAGATATGCAAAAAGACAAATTATAAGCCAGCAACGAAGATCAAGGAAAGGTGGAGCCCACAATGGTCCATTGTTGGCTGTGTGGAAGGTGATAACGAGCGATACAAACAGTGAAACTCAGCAGGAGTTGATATATGAATTGTGTCCTCGTTGAGTTGCCAGAGAGCAGTGGTGGATGTCAGTCTGCAGCGGGACGTGGGCTGACTGGAATGTCTTTGCACATTGAACCTTCCAGCCGTGCAAACAAGCCCCGTTTCCAATCAGAAATGTGAAGAATGCATTTCCCTCGGTTTATTTCCAGCAAAAATATAGTTCGAAGAATGAAGCTAACTTCCCTGCTCAGATTTCCATTAACACCAGCAAGCAGGTTAACACTGGCCCCAATAATAATACCATGAAAAGTCATAGTTATTCTGCACAAACAGACCTTTCAGTCCAACTTGCTCTTGCCAACAAGTTGCTGAGCTTAGTTAATCCATTTGCTTGAACATGGCCCATATCTCTCTCTGAACCTTTTCTTTTTCTTCCATGGATTTGTCCAAATGTCTTTTAAATGCTGTAATTATATCTGCCTCTTCCAAATCCTTTGGCAGCTCGTTCCATATACCCACCTTGTATTGTGTGAAACAGTTGACCCTCGGGTCCTTTTTAAATCTTTCCCCTCTCACCTTAAATCTTTAATCTTCTATTTTTAGACTCCCCGAACCTTGGAAAAACACTGACCACTCACCTTGTCCATCCCTTCATGATCTTATACTGTAGAAACATAGAAAATAGGTGCAGGAGGAGGCCATTCGGCCCTTCGAGCCTGCACCGCCATTCAATATGATCATGGCTGATCATCCAGCTCAGTATCCTGTACCTGCCTTCTCTCCATACCCCCTGATCCCTTTAGCCACAAGGGCCACATCTAACTCCCTCTTAAATATAGCCAATGAACTGGCCTCAACTACCTTCTGTGGCAGAGAATTCCACAGATTCACCACTTTCTGTGTGAAGAAATGTTTTCTCATCTCGGTCCTAAAAGACTTCCCCCTTATCCTTAAGCTGTGACCCCTGGTTCTGGACTTCCCCAACATCGGGAACAATCTTCCCGCATCTAGCCTCTCCAACCCCTCTCCACCTCTATAAAGTCATCCCTCAGCCTCAAACACTCTATACTTATAACTCAAGCCTCAATATAACCCAACTACATGGATAGGACAGGTTTAGTGGGATATGGGCTAAACGCAGGCAGGTGGGACTTGTGTAGATGGGATAAGTTAGCCAGAGACGGACACAAAAGGCTGGAGTGAATCAGTGGGGCAGGCTGTATCTCTGGAGAGATGGAATGGGTGACGTTTCGGGTCGAGACCCTTCTTCAGACACGGTGTGGGCAAGTTGGGCCAGAGGCCCTGTTTCCACATTGTATGACTCTAAGCCCTTCCGGTATCATCCTTGTGTATTTTTTATGG
The DNA here is from genome assembly GCF_053455715.1 of Rhinoraja longicauda. Classification (NCBI taxonomy): domain Eukaryota; kingdom Metazoa; phylum Chordata; class Chondrichthyes; order Rajiformes; family Arhynchobatidae; genus Rhinoraja; species Rhinoraja longicauda. Next base: position 11,650,843 of record NC_135963.1, on the reverse strand, counting down.
GGTGATACAGCGTGGAAACAGGCCCTTCGGCCCAACTTGGCCAACATGTCCCAACGACACTAGCCCCACCTGCCCGGGTTTGACCCACATCCCTCCAAATCTGTCCAATCCATGTACCTGTCTCACTGTTTCTTAAACGTTGGGATAGTCCCAGCCTCAACTACCTCCTCTGGCAGCTTGTTCCGTACACCCACCACCTTTTGCATGAAAAAGTTACCCCTCAGATTCCTATTAAAGATTTTCCGCAACCTTCCCAAGTTAATGGAATCCTCCTCCAGCTGGGTGACCAGAACTGAGCACAGCGCTCCAAATGTGGTCTCAATATCCAATAACCTCAGCATCCAAAAGCTGGCTCCCATGGTGGTTTTACACTGACATAACACAGCTACAGAAAATGGCTTGGTTAGAGGGAAACCAATCTGAATGTGTATTTCATTCAATGTTTATTTGGGATCCCAGCCCATGGAAACACAGTAAATTGAATAAAATACTTGCCAATTTAAAGGTAATATATAGAGAGTGTAGAATGACACATGATCACAGGGTACGGAGAGACATTGACCATGTGCAGGCAGATGGGGGTAGTTTGAAATTGGCACCATGGTTGGCATTGGCTTTGTGAGGCAAAGGGTATGTTTGTGCGCTGTTCTATGCACTTGCAGGAAAAGCCTTACCAACAACATGAATTCAACCTCCTTAGCTCAAGTTGAATAACAACACCCATTAAAGATGGACACAAAATGCTGGAGTAACTCAGCGGGACAGGCGGCATCTCTGGAGAGATATGAATGGGTGACGTTTCAGGTCGGACCCTTCTTCAGTCTCGACCCAAAACGTCACCCATTCCTTCTCCCCAGAGATGCTGCCTGGATTACTCCAGCATTTTGTGCCTATCTTCAATGTAAACCAGCATCTGCAGTTCCTTCCTAAACAACAACCAGTCATTGTTTCACGACACCGGAGCTCCACATGTGGAAGATCAATAGTCAGGGTGCATTGACACGACTCTTGAGGTACATTTTGTGCCTCTGCCTAACCTCGCGGCTCACCACACTGCTGCCTACCCACCATTGGGACGAGGTGGGGTTTAGATCATGGTGAGGAGTTGATTAACTTTCAATGCCCTCAATAAAGTTCTCATGTATTGGAAGGAACTGCAGATGCTGGTTTACACCAAAGATAGACACAAAATGCTGGAGCAACTCAGCAGGGCAGGCAGCATCTCTGGAGAGAAGGAATGGGTGACGTTTCGGCTCGAGACCCATCTTCAGACTGGGAGTCAGGGGAGAGGGATACACAGAGATATGGATGGGTAGGGTGTGAAAACGACAGATCAAAGGGGATGATGATGATCAAGGAAAATGTAGAATGGTTCATTGCGGAGGGGAAGGTGACAACGAGGCATACAATCAGTAAAATGTAATCAGGAGGACAGTTAAACTAATCAGAGAACTAGGATGGGGGAGGGACAGAGACAGAGAGAGAGACAGAGACAGAGAGACAGAGAGAGAGACAGAGAGAGAGAGAGACAGAGAGAGAGAGAGAGAGAGAGAGAGAGAGAGAGAGAGAGAGAGAGAGAGAGAGAGAGACACAGAGAGAGAGAGAGAGAGAGAGAGACAGAGAGAGAGAGAGAGAGAGAGAGAGAGAGAGAGACAGAGAGAGAGAGAGAGAGAGAGAGACAGAGAGAGAGAGACAGAGAGAGAGAGAGAGAGAGAGAGAGAGAGAGAGAGAGAGAGAGAGAGAGAGACAGAGAGAGAGAGACAGAGAGAGAGACAGAGAGAGAGACAGAGAGACAGAGACAGAGAGACAGAGAGACAGAGAGAGAGAGAGAGAGAGAGAGAGAAACAGAGACACAGACAGACAGACAGAGACAGACAGACATGCAGACAGACTTGAAGTTAGAGAAATTAAACTCATACTGCTGGGGTGTAAGCTGCTCAAGTGAAATATGAGGTGCTGTTCCCCCAATTTACATTGGGCCTCACTCTGACATTGGAGGAGGCCCAGGACAGAAAGGTCAGTGTGGGAATGGGAGGGGGAGTTAAAGTCTTTAGCAATCGGGAGGTCACAAAGGCCAGGCGAATTGAATGGACGTGTTCAGCTGAATAGTTGCAAATAGTCTCTCCCAGCCAGGAGATGTCCTAGCTAACTTCTTAGGATCCAAATACACATTTTAAGCATAGGGTCACAGTTTAAGAATAAGGGCAGGACCGTCTTAACGCATGGGCCTGATGGGCACTTGTCCGGGGGCCCACGAGCATAGGGGCCCCATGCTGATCTGAGTTTGTTAAGTGACTTGCAATAAATAAATACTACTTTAAAAATGTAGGTTCAATAAGTGCTTTTTTCGCAACATTTTCGGTCACTAAGTGCTTCTCACAGCGATCTGTAAGTGCTTTTCGCCGGCACGACAGGGGGGGGCTGGTAGGGAAAGGGGGGTGGGGGAGAGTAACGGGAGGGGCCCCAGTACACTGCTTTGCCCGGGGGCCCATAATGCTGTAAAAACAGCCCTGAATAAGGGGTAGGCTATTTAGGACTGAGATGAGGAAAAACTTTTTCGCCCAGAGAGTTGTGAATCTGTGGAATTCTCTGCCACAGAAGGCAATGGAGGCCAATTCACTGGATGTTTTCAAGAGTGGGGTAAGATTTAGTTCTTCGGGCTAACAGAATCAAGGGATATGGGGGAAAAGCCAGAAGGTTGTACTGATTTTGATCATACTGAATGGTGGTGCTGGCTCGAAGGGCTGAATGGCCTACTCCTGCACCTGTTTTTCTATGTTTCTAAATGTACACACAAGTTTAATAGCGTGTTGAACCTTTGGTATCCTTAACTCAAGAGTCATTGAGTGTGGAAACAGGCCCCATCTACACTAGTCCCACCACCTTACATTTAGCCGATATCCCTCTAAATCTATGCTCTCCATGTACCTGTTCAAATGTTTTTTGTAAAGCGTTGTGCTAGTACCTGCCACAACTGCCTACCACCCTTTGAGCAAAAAGGTTACCCCCTCAGGTTCCTATTAATCTCTTCCCCTCACCTTAAACCTGTGTCCTCTGGTTCTTGATTCCTGTTCTCTGGGTAAAAGACTGTGCATTTACCTTATCTATTGGTCTCATGATCTTGTACACCTCTATAGGATCACCCCTCATCCTCCTGCGCTTCAAGGAATAAAGTCCTCGCCTCCTCAACCCTCAAGTGCTGGCAACATGCTCGGAAATCATCCTGCACCCTTTCCAGTTTAATGCACCCTTTCCAGTCCTTAAAGGCAACTTGCATCAATCTCCAGAAGCCAAGGTTTAGAAATTCAGGCCAAATGCCCCAAATTTACCTATGAAGTGGCTGGGTCAATGTTGCTTTTGCCTCACAGAAGGCTGTGGAGGCCAAGTCAATTGATATTTTTGTAGAGGTAAGGCAGAGATAGATAGATTCTTGGTTAGTACAGGTGTCAGGGGTAATGGGGAAAAAGGCGAGAGAATGGGGTTGAGAGGGAGAGATGAGACTAGGTCAGGGAGAATGGTCGGCGTGGACTGGTAGGGCCGGACAGGCCTGTTTCCATGCTGTAGTTGTTATATGTTATAGATCAGCCGGGATTGAGTGGCAGAGCAGACGATGGGCCAAATGGCCTAACTGCTCCCATCACTTATGAACTTTTCGTTTCTGCCCTGTTGCTGCCCTCTTTTCTGACTTTTTGTACAAACCTTTTATCAACATAATACCCAAAAGCATTGACACAACCTGCAATAGGCAAGCAAGACGAATCAAGAGTCCAGTGAGTGTGCCTCGCACAAGCAGCTCTTTCTAATGCTGGGACGTTCCTGTCAGTGGGAACATTCAATTATCTATTGAAAGGCCGCGCGCCAATTGTCATGCGTGCCAATTCTCTAAATGTTTTGCATTCAAGTCATGGCGAGGTCTGCTCCAAAAATGAGCTGCTCCAGGAACCTCTCTCGTTATCACCCACGCAAACCGCCGATCGGTACAAATTGTTCCACACAGGCGTCGCACATTGCCTGAAAGACCCGGACCCCACCGCCATTGTCCATGAATGTGCCTTTGTGAACGGTTGGCATGGGGATGGTGCTAATGTGCTCGGTGAGGAAGGAGTCTGCGAGTCTGCTTGGTGCAGTGAGGAATCACGGAAAAAAAACCCCACACTCATCAAGTCAACGCCTCTGCCAGGAAACATTCCAGCCACCCGAGGTGCAAGATGTTTGTGCCAACGGTTTCGGCGGTCGAGATGCCGTGGAGAGCCTTGTGCCTGGGACACAAAGCCGAAGCCCTCTTCTAATAGCCCCCCGCCGCTGAGATAATCGCTGGTCTCTGTGACTTGCTGAACTACAGTACTTTTCCCTCATACGCAGACTAATAACCCGAGATTTCAAAACCTGCACCCGATGATATCAGCCGAACGAAACCTGCACTGACCCCTGACAGCCATTCAATCTTTCCTATGTACGATCGCAAACAGTGCTGTTGTTCTAAAGTGGCATCTGATTATAAGGCTGCTGAGCCTCTCTCTCACTCTCTCTCTCTCTCTCTCTCTGACCCCCCCCCCCCTCCCCCCGGCCACTGACGGGATCTGCATTGTGTCACAGGAGACTGAGAGACAGAGGTGATGTTCGCCGATTATCAGGAACCTACAGCTAATGCAAATTTAAAGCATCATTTCCTCGTTCCACACTATGCCCACTTTTGCACCTAATTTGAGGAAGGACATTCTTGCTATTGAGGGAGTGCAGCGTAGGTTCACGAGGTTAATTCCCGGGATGGCGGGACTGTCACATGATGAAAGAATGGAGCGACTGGCCTTGTATTCACTGGAATTTAGAAGGAAGAGAGGGGATCTTATAGAGACGTATAAAATTATTAAAGGATTGGACTCGCTAGAGGCAGGAAACATGTTCCCGATGTTGGGGGAGTCCAGAACCAGGGCCACAGTTTAAGAATAAGGGGTAGGCCATTTAGAACCGAGATGAGGAAAAACTTTTTCACAGAGAGAGAGTTGTGAATCTGTGGAATTCTCTGCCACAGAAGGCAGTGGAGGCCGATTCACTGGATGCATATCATATCATATCATATCATATCATATATATACAGCTGGAAACAGGCCTTTTCGGCCCACCAAGTCCGTGCCGCCCAGCGATCCCCGTACATTAACACTATCCTACACCCACTAGGGACAATTTTTACATTTACCCAGCCAATTAACCTACATACCTGTACGTCTTTGGAGTGTGGGAGGAAACCGAAGATCTCGGAGAAAACCCACGCAGGTCACGGGGAGAACGTACAAACTCCTTACAGTGCAGCACCCGTAGTCAGGATCGAACCTGAGTCTCCGGCGCTGCATTCGCTGTAAAGCAGCAACTCTATGGGCGTCACACATCGGGAAAGCATTCAAAAGAGAGTTAGATAGATCTTAGGGCTCGCAGAATCAAGGGATATGGGGAGAGGGCAGGAACGGGGTACTGATTGTGGATGATCAGCCATGATCACATTGAATGGCGGTGCTGGCTCGAAGGGCCGAAGGGCCGAACGGCCTACTCCTGCACCTATTGTCTATGTATCTATGGGCGTCACACATCGGGAAAGCGATCATGACCATTTAGAGAGCGTAGTCTGGATTCAACAGAATTAAATGAGAGAGAGAAGGGACTCACGTTAAATGGGGAGTGGGGAGCATCTGACGAGGCAGAAATGGAAAGATGTAATTGAGAAATTATATGGTATGGGAGGCTCTGATGGCATAAATTTTCGACTGGAAGGACGTTTGATAACTAGAGATCGTTGAGTAACAAGGGCAGGTAAAAGGACTACAGAGAATGATGAGAACGTTTTCGTCCGCACTCCGACATTCGATCTGGAATGCAATGCCTGAAGGGGGTTGCATCAGCAGATTCAACGGCACACTTCAAAAGGGAACTAGATGTATACTTGAAAAGGGAATATGTGCAGGTGTCCATTCAAAGATCCAGCACAAGCACCTTGCAGTAAATGACCTCCATCTGTCCATTGGTTCTATGGATAAACTTCAGGCGTACCGGAAAAAAATAATCAGATCAGGGAGGTTCATTGAACCACTTTCAAAAACTGCATTTACACCTCACGCTGCCTCGGCAAGGCCACCAGCATAATCAAGGACGAGTCTCACCCTGGTCACTCCCTCTCCCATCGGGCAATAGATACAGAAGTGTGAAAATGCACACCTCCAGATTCAGGGACAGCTTCTTCCCAGCTGTTATCAGGCAACTGAACCATCCTACTGACAACTAGAGAGCAGTCCAGATCTTCCTTATTGGAGACACGGACTATCTTTGATCGGACTTCATTGGACTTTATCTTGCACTGAACGTTATTCCCTTTATCATGTATCTGTACACTGCTGATGCCTCGATTATTATCATGTATTGTCTTTCCACTGACTGGTTAGCACGCAACAAAAACTTTTCTCTGTACCTCGGTACACGTGACAATAAACTAAACTGAGATAAAACCTGTGTGGATAGTTCTATCTTTCCCCATCTTGGCTAATACTGTCAGTCTCCTTTTACACAGCAATGGGATAAAAGAATATTCAACAAGCCACTAAGCATACTGTGCCCTCCATAATGTTTGGGGACAAAGACCCATCATTTATTTATTTGCCGCTGTACTCCACAATTTGAGATTTCTAATAGAAAAAAATCACACATGGTTAAAGTGCACATTGTCAGATTTGAATAAAGGCCATTTTTATACATTTTGGTTTCACCATGTAGAAATTACAGCAGTGTTTATACATAGTCCCCCCATTTCATGGCACCATAATGTTTGGGACACAGCAACGTCATGTAAATGAAAGTAGTCATGTTTAGTATTTTGTTGCATATCCTTTACATGCAATGACTGCTTGAAGTCTGCAATTCATGGACATCACCAGTTGCTGGGTGTCTTCTCTGGTGATGCTCTGCCAGGCCTGTATTGCAGCCATCTTTAGCTTATGCTTGTTTTGGGGGCTAGTCCCCTTCAGATTTCTCTTCAGCATATAAAAGGCATGCTCAATTGGGTTCTGATCAAGTGATTGACATGGCCACTCAAGAATTAACAATTTTTTAGCTTTGAAAAAACCCTTTTTTGCTCCAGCAATATGTTTGGGATCATTGTCTTGCTGTAGAATGAACCACCGGCCAATGAGTTTTGAGGCATTTGTTTGAACTTGAGCAGATAGGATGTGTGTATACACTTCAGAATTCATTATGCTACTACCATCAGCAGATGTATCATCAATGATGATAAGTGAGCCAGTACCTTCAGCAGTCATACATGCCCAGGCCATAACACCCCCACCACCGTGTTTCACAGATGAGGTGGTATGCTTTGGATCTTGGGGAGTTCCTTCTCTCCTCCATACTTTTCTATTGACATCACTCTGATATAAGTTAATCTTCGTCTCATCTGTCCACAAGACCTTTTTCCAGAACTGTGGTTGCTCTTTAAGTACTTCTTGGCAAACTGTAATCTGGCCATCCTATTTTTGCGGCTAACTAGTGGGTTGCATCTTGCAGTGTGGCCTCTGTATTTCTGTTCATGAAGTCTTCTGTGGACAGTGGTCATTGACAAATCCACACCCGACTCCTGAAGAGTGTTTCTGATCTGTTGGACAGGTGTTTGGGGATTTTTCTTTATTATAGAGAGAATTCTTCTGTCATCAGCTGCGGAGGTCTTCCTTGGCCTGCCAGTCCCTTTGTGATTAGTAAGCTCACCAGTGCTCTCTTTCTTCTTAATAATGTTTGAAACAGATTATTTTGGTAAGCCCAAGGTTTGGCTGATGTCTCTAACAATTTTATTCTTGTTTCTCAGTCTCATAATGGCTTCTTTGACTTTCATTGGCACAACTTTGGTCCTCATGTTGATAAACGGCAATAAAAGTTTCCAAAGGTGATGGAAAGACTGGAGGAAAGACTAGGTGCTGAGAGCTCTCTTATACCTGCATTAAGGAGGCAATTATACACACCTCAGCAATTACAAACGCCTGTGAAGCCATGTGTCCCAAACATTATGGTGCCCTGAAATGGGGGGACTATGTATAAACACAGCTGTAATTTCTACATGGTGACACCAAAATGTATAAAAATGGCCTTTATTAAAATCTGACAATATGCACTTTAACCACATGTGATTTTTTCTATTACAAATCTCAAATTGTGGAGTACACCAGCAAATAAATAAATAAATTATGAGTCTTTGTCCCAAACATTATGGAGGGCACTGTATCCACTTTATATCCTGGGTATTTACTCGGACAGTGTGAAGTAAGGAGTTTAGATTATATTGTTGATGTTGCCTCACACTAGACTCTATTCCCAGGGTTGTTGTTTCTAGTTCAAAGATGTAGCATGTATCTTTGCTTCCCAGTCAAATAAATTTATAAGATGCTCAAGAATTCCAATCGATATCGCGGGCAAAATTAATTTTTAAATCAACGGATTACAAATCTTGTGATTCGGGGAGCAAGGTAACCATCAAATGTCACACCACGCTAACCGAGTCTTTCAAGTGCAAGAGATCAAGGGGAGAAGGTTCGGTGGGAACAGAGAAAGAATCCTGCAGTTTCAGTTGGAGAAACCAACTCCTTATTTCATTACCTGTAACATCTGTTGACCTGCAACGATTGAAGAACTATTTGATGGGCAGATTAACAATAAACTAAAAAGAAATGCAGATGCTGGTTTAAACCGAAGATAGACACAAAATGCTGGAGTAACTCAGCGGGTCAGGCAGCATCTCTGGAGAAAAGGAATAGGTGACGTTTCGGGTCGAGACCCTTCTCGACCCGAAACATCACCTATTCCTTTTCTCCAGAGATGCTGTCTGACCCGCTGAGTTACTCCAGCTTTTTGTGTCCATCTAACGTTAAGCTGAAGATGTTTAAACAGAATGAGTGGGCTCTTTTTTCAGAGCTTCTGCTTGGAAGAAAACAAGTCTGAATTATTAAAGCAAGCTGCCCACCGCAAAGTAAAGGGTAGCTGGGCGAATGATTTCTTTGAAAACGAAAATGGGTCAATTGTCTTCGATCCATTTCACTTTCAATAGAAACAGCTTTGTTCAAATCCAAACTGGGCTCAAGCTAATCCTGAACAACAAACGCTGTTAGGAACAAACGCAGGACTAGCGACGTTACAGGGTAAGGTTTGAGAAACGGTATCATTGGATATTTTATTAGTAAAAGTATGGGGATGTTTATGGGCAAAATGATTTTCTGGCCAGCCACCAGTGATGACAATGGCAGCTGAGTCATGAGAACAGCACTATGGCACGTATCCAATTCCCCTTTTTCCACGGACGGCTTGCTGTGAATAATCACTGCTTTGTGCAGCAGTTGAACTGTGTGGTAAAATGAGAGATACTTTGCAATGCACTGAGGCCATGGGTCGATGGCTGCCATGGCAACCGCGGGACCCTGCCTTTAGCAACGAAGGGCCTGTGCCAGATGTCTACCTGGGAACGGCCGAAAGGGTAAGAAGGCGCTTCAGCTTGCCATCGTCCGAGATACTACATTTCGCGAGGGAACTGTGCGTCAGCCTTAAGCACCAGGCAGAAAACATCCCGGGACGTCTAAAAGCTCAATAGCAAGTGAGCTTCAGTAGTTTTACAGCTGTCATTTCCAACTCAGTACTCTGCCAACAAACCGTTGGGCTATCGTGCAACTAGTTTTTTCACTGATACATTCATCCCCTCTGTGCCTCCATTGTAGCAATGGCACTCTCCTCATTTGTGAAGTCTCACTGACATAGAAAATAACAACACAAGGAAAGGTGAGTACCAGCAAAGGCACGATGTGAAGAAAAAAAACCCATCCAGGACTGGTTGCAAAACTTAAAATGCTCTAATAAAAAGGAGGAATTATGACAATAAGTCTAACTTCAAATAGGTTTTTTAAAAATGTTTTAATTTTTTAATTAAAAAAATTGGGGTTAATGTAATTAATTAAGAAAAAGGAATGAATTGCATTTTGAAAACTGAACATTATGGTGAAGCTACCTTTAAAAAAAGGTTACCAAAATTATAGAAGGATTTAATTTCAAAGAATGTCAAGATTTTTTCTTAATATTTAATTTTTTTGGATACTTTTCCTAAATAAAGCAGAAAATTGTAATGAGTTTTTGAAGCTGTAAGTAGGGGCGTGACAGATTCCCCTCCTGTTATTCAGATGGTCCCTCTTCCCCCTCGCTCCCCCCCCCCCACCCCCCCCCCCCCCCACTCTCTCTGGCTCCCTGATAAACCTTTGCCCTTCTCCCATTCAAGCTGGTTCCTCCCCGCCATGAAAGGCAGAGCCGGATCAATAGGCCTGCTTTGTGCACTACTCAAACCCCGGACAAAGGCAGCTGGCCTTGAAGTCTCAGCAATGGCAACAATTCCAATGAAAAAGCAGAAATTTCGCTCTCAGCGTTGCGAGGCAAGTAGGTGAAGGGTCGCCATTGTTTTCTGAAAAACATCTTGGAAAGAGGCCGTCACAGTGGAGGGACTTGTCTCCAACCTAAAGGGCACAATTAGGGATTTTGTGCTCCAGAGGGATTACCAAATGAGTGTGCATGGGGTGTGACCAGTTCTGGAAAAGATTCCAGTGACTTTCCTCCCTCACTTCTTCAAATAAAACCCATCTTGTTGTTATCGTGTACGTATTTAATTTGTACGCCGATTTTTGAAAGGATGAACTGCACTTCGATACATTTGTATCCTCTGATCCAGAGGGCAAATCTTCACCCACTGACTGCCACTGTCTCGAGGAAATAAATCCCAGTCGGGAGGTCATGTGGCAGTTGTACGAGACGCTGGCGAGACCGCATTTAAAATATTGTGTGTGTTCAGGGCACCATGTAATAGGAAAGATATTGTCAAGCTGGAAAGGGTTCAGAGAAGATTTACAAGGATGTTGTCAGGACTAGAGGTTCTGAGCTACAGGGAGAGGTTGAGTAGGCTGGGTCTCTATTCCATAGAGCGCAGGAGGATGAGGGGTGACCTTATAGAGGTGTATAAGATCATGAGAGGAATAGATCGGGTAGATGCACAGAATCGCTTGCCCAGAGTAGGGGAATCGAGGACCAGAGGACATAGGTTCAAGGTGAAGGGGAAAAGATTCAATAGGATTCTGAGAGGTAACTTTTTCACACAGAGGGAGGTGGGTGTATGGAACAAACTGTCAGAGGAGGTAGTTGAGGCTGGGACTATCCCAACGTTTAAGAAACAGTTAGACAGGTACATGGATAGGACAAGTTTGGAGGGATGTGGACCAAACGCAAGCAGATGGGACTAGTGTAGCTGGGCCATGTTGGCCGGTGTGGGCAAGTTGGGCCGAAAGGCCTGTTTCCACACTGTATCACTCTATGACTCTAAAGCAGCATGGACAGGGTGGGCCGAATGGCCCATTTCTGTGACGTCCCTTTCATGTTGTCCTAACTAAAGATTAGTGCACCAACCCCCGTTTCTTGATTCGCGGTTCTTTCAGGAGAGAAGTACCTGGTTCAAATACTGCAGACATTTTTCCCAGCAACACAGACAGCACTGGCAACACTTGAGCAGGCACCTGGCACAGGTATTTTCCTGAAAGAGATGGTTGAACAACGCGTCAGATTAAAATCACCAACAAATCCAAAACAATCTCCACTCCGACTCTGAGGGGCATCTGGGAACCTGAGGGGCATCTGGGAACCTGAGGGGCATCTGGGAACCTGAGGGGTATCTGGGAACATGAGGGGCATCTGGGAACATGAGGGGCATCTGGGAACATGAGGGGCATCTGGGAACCTGAGGGGCATCTGGGAACCTGAGGGGCATCTGGGAACCTGAGGGGCATCTGGGAACCTGAGGGGCATCTGGGAACATGAGGGGCAACGTTTCCACTCAGTGTGGAGAGTATCTGGGATAAGCTGTGAGCGAGGTAGTCGAGACAGATTTCCAACAGATAAAAGACATTTGGACAGGTACATGGACAGCAAAGGTTTAGAGCGATATGGCCCAAACACGAGGTAAATGGGACCAGTTTGATGGGGGCATCTTGGCTAGAATGGACGATTTGGGCCAAAGGGCCTTTCTTTGCGCTGTATGACTATGGCCATGTTGCTCTTCCAAACTTTGGTTTATGTTTTGTATGATAGTTCATTCAAACTCTCTTTAAGATGGTGATACTTTAATGTCACTTGTACCTAGCTAGGTGCAGTGAAATTCTTTGTTTTTGTTTCTAAAGTACACAAAAGAATCGCCACAAAGCAAAGTGACAAAAAGTACTCATCCCTACTTCGTCCCCCCTTTAGTTCTCGGCGCCTCCCATCCCCATGCTGGGTCCCCCTTAGTTCTTGGTACACGCCCCGCACTCCCCCACGCCAGCTACCACTGTGTTCTCAGTGGCCCCCGCTCGCCAGGTCCCCCTTGGTTCTCAGCATCCCCCCCCCCCCCACCATACTGGGCCCCCCTTAGTTCTCAACGAAGCAGCCCGTCCGCCCCGGCCCGACCAGAAAACCTCAGCAACCAAGATTCAAAGTTGTTTATGATTCAGATCACCAGTGCGTTTCAACATATTAAAGGTAGTGCGGCCTGCCAATTGTTAAGACACTGGCAAGGCCTTTGGAAATACTCAAACCCAGTGTCACGGCTGCAGAGCCCATCCACCAGGAGCACAGTTGAGTAGGAAAAAAAAACTGCAGATGCTGGTTTAAATTGAAGGTAGACACAAAATGCTGGAGTAACTCAGCGGGTCAGGCAGCATCTCGGGAGAGAAGGAATGGGTGACGTTTCGGGTCAAGACCCTTCTTCAGACTGATGTCAGGGGAGGGGGTGGGATGGTGCAGCTTGTAGACAGCACCAGAGACCCGGGTTCGATCCTGAACTTGGCTGGTGTCTATGTGAAATTTGCATGTTCTCCCTGTAACCTCATGGATTTTATCTGGCTGCTCCAGTTTCCTCCGAAATCACAAAAATGTGCGTATTTCTACGTTAATTGGCCTTTGCAAATTGTTACTGAGGGGTGTGTAGGGAGTGAATGAGAAAGTGGGAATAACACAGAATGCTAATTGATCGCTTTTGTCCAAACTGTTGTTTAAATGACAACACACATTGACAAGAAAGGACAGAAAATATCATCTTGCCCTTGGGCAAGAACATTTGCAACCACACACACTGGGCCAGAGCTCACACTGGGAACAATACTGCAAATCCCGTGGCAAATACTCTCCTCTCTGACGAGAATTCAGCAACACTGTCCCTCGCTGCTCCCACTCTGTGATTCTTGTTTTCACGCCTTGCTTTCCCTCTCTCTCTCTCTCTCTGTCCCTCCCCCATCCTAGTTCTCCGACTAGTTGCACTTTCCTCCAGATTAAATTTTACTGATTGTGTGCCCTTCAGCTAACAATGAACCATTCTACATTTTCCTTGATCAGCGTCCCTTTTGAACTGTCCTTTTCACACCTTACCCTTCCATATCTCTGTGTCTCCTCTCGCCCCCCCCCCCCCCCGACTCTCAGTCTGAAAATGGGTCTCGACACAAAAGTTGTATTCAATTAAATCCAGCTGCTAATAATTTATTTTGTCTTCGATTTTGAAAGCTTAGCTTTAACCCAGCTCACCCATTCCTTCTCTCCAGAGATGCTGCCTGTCCCGCTGAGTTACTCCAGCATCTTGTGTCTATTTTCGGTTTAAAGCAGCATCTGCAGTTCCTTCCCATACATGAGAACTTTAATGAGGGCACTGAAAGCTAATCAACTCCTCACCATGATCTAAACCCCACCTCGTCCCCAGGCAGTAGTGTGGTGAGCCGCTAGGTTAAGCAGGGGCACAAAATGTGCGCCTCAAGAGTTGTGGATATCTGGCGGTCAATGCACCCTGACTAGAGGGCATGCAGCATAGGTTAATTCCCGGAATGGCGGGACTATCATATGTTGAAAGACTGGAGCGACTAGGCTTGTATACGCTGGAATTTAGAAGGATTAGAAGAGATCTTATCAAAACGTATAAGATTATTAAGGGATTGGACACGTTAGAGGCAGGAAACATGTTCCCAATGTTGGGGGAGTCAAGAACAAGGGGCCACAGTTTAAGAATAAGGGGTAGGCCATTTAGAACTGAGATGAGGAAACACTTTTTCAGTCAGAGAGTTGTGAATCTGTGGAATTCTCTGCCTCAGAAGGCAGTGGAGGCCAATTCTCTGAATGCATTCAAGAGAGTGCTAGAGCTCTTAAGGATAGCGGAGTCAGGGGGTATGGGGAGAAGGCAGGAACGGGGTACTGATTGAGAATGATCAGCCATGAACACATTGAATGGCGGTGCTGGCTCGAAGGGCCGAAAGGCCTCCTCCTGCACCTATTGTCTATTGTCTATAGAGATCTTCCATTTGTGGAGCTCCGGTGTCGTGAAACAATGAAAGGGGTGTTGTTTAGGAAGGAACTGCAGATGCTGGTTTACATTGTAGACACAAAATACTCGGAGTAACTCGGCAAGACAGGCAGCATCTCTGGGGAACGGGTGACGTTTCGGGTCTGGTTTCAAAGATGGGTGCCTATCTCATTCACATTGAAAGGGCAGCACAGGCATCTCGCCTTTGGAAAACTTTTCAGTTCCTCGTCTCACAACGGCTGAGTAGCCCGTTTCTGAAGTCATCTCACTGGACACGATGTTCCCATACCAGAAGCAGATGATGATAAGCTGCTGCCTCCCAAAACACAGCCACAGTCCACAAGCAATAATTGATCTCACAGCCAGATGGGGAGCTGTGCTGCCAGCAACATTACTGGAACCGAAATGAGCTGGATTAAAGCTAAGCTTTCAAAATCAAAGACAAAATAAATTATTAGCAGCTGGATTTAATTGAATACAACTTGCCTTCTTTTAAAATAAAAAACATTATAGTTCATAAAGATCTTCCAAATTGCATTCCGGTAAAATGCACTCTTCTGAGTCACAGGACACAAAATGTTTAGTGTGAATGGCAACATTTCCTTTCAAATGGACAATGGAAAGATCAAAAAGGACTGGAAACGAATCCCATTCCTGGCACTGTGTCTTACCTTGCCTTTCAGAACGCTGTGAATGTACAGAAGAACAATCCGTGGAATTCGGACGAGTGTGATAATGAACGAGCCCTTCGCAACTGTTCCCAGATGGTAATTAAAGAACCTCGAAATAGAACTGAGGATTGGGTAGCTGGGCAGATTATGCTTGTCCCTGAGGAGAGAGAATCCAGTGATCATGCATGAGTTGGAGGCCTGGAGTAAAACGAAGCAGAGACAATGCCCGATGCATTAAATGTGGGCAATGTTATTCCAGCAAAGGCTCGAGGTCCAAAAGCCCAGCGAGATGTGGGTCTTCAGCCTGAAGCATAGCCGCACCTATCCTAGAGCAGTCTAATGAACACTGCTGGAATTGGGCTCACAATTAAACTCAAGCCCCAGGGTGCAAATGACACTACAGCGGGTAGTCCATAGAGCTCAGAGGGCCATCGGAACACAGCTACCAGACTTGGAGGGCATCTACAACACACGATGCCTCAGAAAAGCCACCAGCATCCACAAAGACTCTTCACACCCCTGCAACAGTCTGTTCGAACTCCTTCCATCGGGCAGACGATACAAGGCCTTCTACGCCCGCACCTCCAGACTCAGGAACAGCTTCATCCCCAGGGCCATAGCTGCTATGAACAGGTCCTGCTGAGCCGGATGGCCACAACGCATAGATCAACTTGCACTTTACCCTGTCTAAAAACTGTTACAATTGTTTTGTTTCGTTGGGTTGCTGTTAATTACTTAAATTATTGCATCGTATGGGAGGCGCATTCCCAATCTCGTTGTACCCCTGGGTACAATGACAATAAAGATATATTGTATTGTATTGTATTGTATTCAAGATAGAGGTAGATTTAGCTCTTAGGGCTAAAGGAATCAAGGGATATGGGGAGAAAGCAGGAACAGGGTACTGATTCTGGATGATCAGCCATGGCAGGATGGCAGGCAGTGACTGGTGGGGTGCCGCAAGGCTCGGTCGGTGCTGGGGCCGCAGCTATTCACAATATACATTAATTTTGATGATGGAATTAAAAGTATCATTAGCAAATTTGCAGATGACACAAAGCTGGGTGGCAGCGTGAACTGTGAAGAGGATGCTATAAAGATACAGGGTGATTAGGACAGGTTGAGTGAGTAGGCAGATGCATGGCAGATGCAGTATAAATGGATAAATGTGAGGTTATCCACTTTGGTGGCAAGAACAGTAAGGCAGATTATTATCTGAATGGTGTCAGGTTAGGAAAAGGGGAGGTACAATGAGACCTGGGTGTCCTTGTACATCAGTCACTGAAAGGAAGCATGCAGGTACAACAGACAGTGAAGAAAGCTAATGGCATGTTGGCCTTTATAATGAGAGGAGTTGAGTATAGGAGCAAAGAGGTCCTTCTGCAATTATACAGGGCCCTGGCGAGTCAACACCTGGAGTATTGTGCGTAGTTTTGGTCTCCTAATTTGAGGAAGGACATTCTTGCTATTGAGGGAATGCAGCAGAGGTTCACGAGGTTAATTCCCAGGATGGCGGGACTGTCATATGATGAAAGAATGGAGCGACTGGGTTTGTATTCACTGGAATTTAGAAGGATGAGAGGGGATCTTATAGAAACATATAAAATTATTAAGGGATTGGACACACTAGATGCAGGAAACATGTTCTCGATGTTGGGGGAGTCCAGAACCAGGGGCCACAGTTTAAGAATAAGGGATAGGCCATTTAGAACTGAGACGAGGAAAAACTTTTTCATACAGAGAGTTGTGAATTTGTGGAATTCTCTGCCTCAGAAGGCAGTAGAGGCCGATTCACTGAATGCATTCAAAAGAGAGTTAGATAGAGCTCAGGGCTAGCGGAATCAAGGTGTATGGGGAGAAGGCAGGAATGGGGTACATATTGTGGATGATCAGCCATGATCACATTAAATGGTGGTGCTGGCTCAAAGGGCCGAATGGCCTACTCCTGCTGCCATTTTCTGTTTCTAGAGTTCTTGTGGCCAAGATGGCACCAGAACTACCTATCATTCGTCAAACAGATCAAACACTGCTCATAGGAACACAAAGCGCTGGAGTAACTCAACAGGTTGGGCAACAGCCCTGGAGAACATGGACAGGTGATGTTTAGGGTCGAGGCCCTTTTTCAGACCGTTCTCCAGAGATGCTGCCTGACCCATTGAGTTACTCCGGCACGTTTGCGTCCCTCTATTTATTAACAAGCATCTGCAGTTCTTGATTTAAACAATTTTCGAACAAGATGCAATGTTAAAATCGGCCCGAGGTCGGAAATAACCCAAGGGGTAGATCCCAGTCTGGCAGCATCTTAAACGGGATCCCAGCTTGATCTGCACCCATGGAATCGGTCCCAGTCAGCCTGGGTAGAACCAAGGCATGAAAATGGGAAGGACCAGCAATCAACAGGAGAAGCCACAGCTCCCAACCCAGAACCTAGTCTGTGAGCCTCCCACATAAAGGGAGATGTGAGAGACCAGCAACATGCTCAACTGCATTCAAACACACTTTCCTCAAGCAAGTGGTCCAAGCACTCGCTCAATGGACAATCACGGCCCAGCTTTTGTTTAGTTTGTAGTTTTAGAGATACAGCCCTTCGGCCCACCGAGTCCGCTCCGACCAACGATCCCCACACACTAACACTATCCTGTACAAACTAGGGACAAATTTTACAACTATACCAAGCCAATTTAACCTACAAACCTGTACGTCTTTGGGGTGCGGGAGGAAACCGGAGATCCCGGAGAAAACCCACTCAGGTCACGGGGAGAACGTACAAACTCCCTACAGACGAGCACCCATAGTCAGGATCAAACCCGGGTCTCTGGCGCTGTCAGGCAGCAACTCAACCGCTGCGCCACCGTGCCGCCCAGTTGAGGAACAAGGAACGTGAGGGAACGCTCCTTTCCTATCCTGGCCGGTTAGTGGTTGGCTTTTTCTGACCAAATAATACTTGGACATGAGCCCTGTTAAACAGGACGTACAACTCTCCACCTACCTGTTGAAGTAACAACACACCACAGCTCCGGCAATGGTCATCTGCTGACAGGCAAGCAGAAACTCACTGGTCCAGATCAGGCCGATTAAGTGATACCACCACATGTAGCGAATGGCATACAGAGATCTGTACTCTACTTGGTCATCTGCGATTACGTAGGCATTACCTGCAGGAGATTAAATAAAACATACCTATAATACAGGAACATTGCAATCAGAAATACAGCTTACACTGCCAATTGCATTCTGATGTCCATCTTATTGCATTTGATAATGAACAATGTTACATCTTGCACCAAATGTTCTCTTTATCCTTTACCTGTGCACTGTGATCGGCTGGATTGCATTCATGTATAGCCTTTTATTCGACAGGTATAGCAGGCACATAAAAGCTTTTCAGGGAGGGGGAGTCATGATGAGAAAGTAAAACAGGAGAGAGAGAGAGAGAGACAGAGAGACAGAGAGAGAGAGAGAGAGAGAGAGAGAGAGAGAGAGAGAGAGAGAGAGAGAGAGAGAGAGGTTGTGTTGCTCTCTGCTCCGGTGGCTGAGAGGATTGAAGCAACCTTTGAAGAGTGTGTCGAAGGAAGAGGGACAGAGGCAGTGGGAGTTCGAAGTTTGAGTGAACGTTGGACTTCGGAAACTTTCCTTTGTCGAAGGATTTCTCCATTTAGTGAGGAACTCCAGCGCTTGTCTGCAGAGCTGTGGGAGCGGCAGTGGCTGGCGGATTGCCAATCGTACCTGGAGACTGGGAGTTGGGAAGATGTGGTGTTTGTGGCGATTCTAGCTCCACAATCCAGCTTCCATAACATTGTGCCCGGACTGGGACTTCGGGCTCAACAAAGTGAAGGTACTTTTCAAAATCTGGCAGATTCCGGAGGGGCTCGAAAGGCCTCAGAAAGCCCCAAAAGCTGCACTCGGCGGTGAGGATAAGCGTGGGCGTGTTCCTTTGCTCGACTGGAGAGAACTGCTTCTGCCGCTCTTCAGACTGAGACTGACTCTGAGAGCGTTTTTGTGCGAGGACTGCTGTTGTTTCGGGTGTTGTTCTGTACCCCTGTCAGGATGGCAGCAGCTCGGGGTCGGGGTCAGGGTCGGAGCTACGCAGGTGTGGCTTCGGCTGCGGCTCCGGAGTCACTCGAGGAGGAGCCCTATGTCAACTTGGGGGGGCTCGAGTACGGGATCACGGTCCAAACTGGGGACCGGTGGTCCAAGGAGGAATTAGCGGAGAGCCTGTTTGATCTCTTCAAGAAGGACGAGATTGCCTCTGCTGAGGTTGGATGGGGTAAATGTCAGTTCATCCTAAAGGAACAGCAGGATGTGGCCCTAGCTTTGGAGAAGGGGCTTATAGTGAGGGGGATCTTTGTACCGGTGGAACCATGGGTGTCCACCGTGCGACCGGTTCTCCTGCGCAACGTTCCCACTTTCATCCGGGATGCGCTCCTTGGCCCACACCTGGCAGAGATTGGGGAGGTGCGGTCCAGGCTGACTAGGCTTAAGCAGTCCTGGCGCAGCAGCACTCGTCTCCAAAGGAGCTATACATTTAAGAGGCGGGTGTACATGGAAGTAGGATTAGGGATGGGCGCGGAGGGAAGTTTTGTCGTTAAGAATGCGGGGCTCCAATACCACGTGTATTGGAGTTGGGGGGAAGCACGGTGTCATGCGTGTAAAGAGTTCGGGCACTTCCGCAGGGATTGTCCCAATGGCCGGGGTGCTGCGAGAAATCCCAACGCTGCAGCCCAGGAAAACACTGCTGGCCCACCCAGGGCTGCCAGTTCCACCTCGGTGACCCGGGGAGACACTGCTGGCCCACCCAGGGCTGCCAGTTCCACCTTGGCGGCCCAGGGCAGCACAGCCCCTCGACCCCCATGTCCTGTACCTGCGGCGGAGCTTGGCGGAGAGGTGCAGGGGGAGGGCGAGGAGGAGGAGGGGGAATGGCACGTGCAGAAGGGGAAGAAGCCCAAGAGGAAAACGAGAAATCTTAAAGCGAAACAATCGCAAACGGATGGGCCCACGCCCACACCTGAGCCCACCCAAAGGGTGCCTGTTGGGCCCGGAGAGGTCCAGGGGGCACCTGGCGGGGCTCAGCAAGGAGCTGAGGAGGTACGGGAGGGGGCGGGGGAGTTCCTGTTGGGATCTGCGGTGGCTGATCAAAGGGATGAAAGAGAGGAAGCTGGCAGTGTGGAGGTGGAGGACTCCTCCTTTATGGAGGTCACCGAACCACCGCCCGCCGTGGGGGTAAAGAGGAGGCGTGTGTCTGGTGAGGAAGAGGATGGCCCTGGGCATAAGGCCAGGGGGCTGCCTGCCCCGAGACCCTCCACTCCGGTAGAGGATGGTGATCCACGACTAGTGTCCTCTAGGCCGGGGGTTGCCCTTTCGTCCCAGGGGCCTTCAGAGGGTGATATCTCACAAGATGTTGGGGTTGGCTGCCCTGGGAATGTGTCCCCTGGGAGGGAGGACGAGCAGGGACAACCCGAAGGGGGGGTCTCGGTTGTAGGGGTGGTTTCCCAGCCTATGCTCCTCATTAGAACTATGAGAGTAACTGAGGGGTGTGCTGCCCCACAGACTGAGGAAGTAGGGGAGAGTCCAGAAACACTGGCTCCTTCAGTGGGCCCCAGTGAGGGTACTCCCCTGGTGGTGGAGGATGGAGACTCTCTGGGTGATGCTGGGGGAGTGGGTTCCCTGGATGCGGAGGGGGACGGGGCTGTTGCGGGTCGTGTCTCTCAGTCAGATTCCGGGGGTGAAGGTGGACCGCGGGCCCTGGGGGCGTCCCGTTTTTGTTCTTCCCCAGGCCCAGTTGTAGAGGGCGGGGAGAGTGTGCAGGAGCCTGGCCATACACTGGCCGGCTCATCGCTGTTGGAGGTGTCAGGACTCTCCCTCGACATTGATCCCGGGGGTGGGATCATGCCGGAGGGGGGGGAGGGTGTAGGAGCCAGCTTACACAGTGAAGAGAGCGAGCTGGCAGCCAGTGGCAGTCTGCCAAATCTGGGCCATGACCTTGAGTGCAGGGAGGAGGAAGATGTTGCTTCAGGTGTCAGTGGGTTGGCAGAATGCCAGGACTCCAGTGCTGTGGCTCAAGCGGCCGGCATCATTGAGATTCGAGAGTTTTTGCATGAACATCAGCACAGTAGGAACAAAGTCCGGCTAGCTACCGAACGGTGGCCAGACCTGGGGGGAACTATCCGGACACTTAGTGCTATCCTTAACAGTAGGGATAATGCTCTAAGTGCTTGTGATAAGCGTCAATTCGGGGAGTTTTTGAAGCTCCTAAAAGAGCGGGGCTTCACTCCCACAAGGAGCTTGAGGAATAAGTCCAGTGAGCGTTCAAGTTCACAGTAGCTAGCCTAAATATAAACGGTGGAAGGGGGTACCTTCGTAGGTTTCACCATCTATCGGTCCTCAGAGAGGGGAAGTATGCAGTGAGCTTTCTACAAGAGACGCACACTGTTGTTAGTGATGAGCCCACCTGGGTCCTGGAGTGGGAGGGGGGGGTCTACATGAGCCACCTCAGTACAAAGTCAAGTGGGGTGGCTTTCCTGTTGGCCCCGACTTTCCAGCCAGAGATTGTGAAGGTGCAGGAAGTTGTGCCAGGCCGTTTGCTCTATCTGGCCGTGATCCTGGATGGCGTGCCGTTACATTTTATTAACGTGTACGCCCCCAGCACCGGCACGATGCAAGCGCGGTTACTTCAGGAGGTGACTGCTCTGCTGAGCACCATTGATTGCGGAGAGTGTGTCTTCCTTGGGGGGGATTTCAATTGTACCCTTGAGACGCGAGATCGCTCTGGTATTCAGTGTGCCCCTGCAGTGGCGAAGAAGTTGAGAGGTGTGATTGAATCTTTCGAGCTGGTTGATGCGTGGCGGAATCTCCACCCTGATTCCAACGCGTTTTCGCGGAGGTCTGAGGGGGGTGGTTCCCGTATCGACCGTGTGTACATCTCCAGAGCGTATGTCTCCCGGGTCTCGGCGGCCTCTATGCGGACGGTGCCATGTTCGGACCACTGCCTGGTGCGAGTGGATTTTATTCCAGCGCGCACGCGGGCTGGGTCCGCGTACTGGCACTTTAATAACCAGCTGCTGGAGGATCGCCGATTCCGGGAGTCTTTCAGGCGGTTCTGGGTGAAGTGGAGAGAGAGGCAGAGGGGCTTCCCTTCCCTTAAGCAGTGGTGGGATGTGGGGAAAGCTCACATCCGTCTTTTCTGTCAGGACTACACGGGAGGGTCGACCAGAAGGCGGGACGCGGCAGTCGAGCGACTCGAGAAGGAGTTACTCGACGCAGAGTCTCGCTTGGGCCGGGTCGGTGAGGACTCCTGTGAGTGGGGAGAGTTTCAGGAGAGGAAAGAAGCGCTGAGGGACCTGCAGCTTGAGCGGTCCCGAGGTGCTTACGTGAGGTCGCGAGTCCAGATGCTGCATGATCTGGACCGGGCTTCACCTTTCTTTCTCTCTCTGGAGAAAGGGCGAGGAGCCCGCAAACAGCTCGTCGAGCTGCTCGCGGACGATGGCTCCTCGGTCACAGACCCAGTGGGGATTAGTGCATTAGTTCGGTCCTTTTATGGAACGCTTTTCTCTGCGGATGGTGTCAGCGGAGAGGCTCAGCGGGTTCTGTGGGAGGGGCTACCGACTATAGATAGAGGGGTGGTTGAACAGCTTGATGACCCCTTATCATTGGAGGAGGTGACTGGTGCCCTGCACCAGCTCAGAAGGGGTAAGTCCCCTGGGCTGGATGGGCTGACGGTTGAGTTTGTTAGAGCCTTCTGGGATGTCCTGGGGGGTGACTACATGAAGGTTCTGGGGGAGAGCCTGGCGACCGGGGAGATGCCCCTCTCGTGGCGCAGGGCAGTCGTTGTCCTGCTACCCAAGAAGGGCGAACTCCGCCTGTTGAAGAACTGGCGCCCGGTCTCTCTCCTCTGTACAGAGTATAAAGTTTTTGCACGGGCGATGGCAAATCGCCTGGGCTCCGTACTATCCCAAATGATCCACCCTGACCAGTCCTATACAGTCCCTGGTCGGTCCATCCAAGATAACATCCATTTGGTTAGGGACCTGATCCATCTGGCCCAGGGCACTGGTCAGTCAGCTGCCTTTCTATCCCTGGATCAGGAGAAGGCTTTTGACAGGGGTGGACCATGATTACCTCTTCGGGACACTGCAAGCGTTCGGTTTTGGACCGCATTTTGTGGCCTGGGTCCGGCTTTTGTACACCGCAGCAGAGTGTCTCGTGAAGATTAACGGTGCATTGTTGGCTCCCATTCGCTTTGGGAGGGGGGTACGCCAGGGGTGCCCCATGTCTGGGCAGTTGTACTCGGTCTGTGTGGAGCCATTCCTGTGTCTTCTTAGGAGGCGGTTGGCAGGCCTGGTTCTACCAGGACCGGGGGTGGAGGTGGTTCTCTCGGCCTATGCCGATGACATTCTCCTTACGTTCACTGATCCTGTTGACCTGCGGAGGATGCACAAATGCCAGCAGGTGTTCTCAGCTGCTTCGTCCGCTAGGATCAACTGGAGTAAGTGCTCCGGACTTCTAGTGGGCCAGTGGCAGGTGGACTCTCTGCCGGAAGAGATGAAGGATTATGCGTGGAGCACCACGCACCTCCTCTACCTGGGGATCTACCTGAGTCCCACTGAGGATGCTTGGCCGGCGAACTGGCAGGAGCTAGAGACGAAAGTCGTCGCCCGGCTGGGACGCTGGTCAGGCTTGCTTAGGGTTATTTCTTTCCAGGGTAGGGTGCTGGTCATAAACCAGCTGGTGGCCTCAATGTTATGGTACCGGCTGGCCACTCTTGTCCCGCCCTCTACCTTTGTAAATGCTGTACAGAAGAGGTTAGTGGATTTCTTTTGGGGAGGGAGGAAACACTGGGTCTCAGCTGCAGTCCTGAGTCTCCCGCTAGAGGAGGGTGGCCAGTCCTTGGTATGCATGCGTACCCAGGTGGCGGCTCTCCGTCTCAGGACTCTGCGGAGGTACGTGTACGCGGAGCACCCTCCCACGGGACATGCCAAGCTTTTACCGCGATGTGTTGAGAGTGAGGAATTTGGTCATCTTCAGTCAGCGCGTTGCTCCTCAGGGGGAGGGGGGTGTTGTGGCTGTGGTGGGGGCCGGTCCTCACGCTGTCGCGGTGGGTGTTGGGGAGCGGCGTGAGCTTGGAGTGATTCCGGCCGAGCTTACCCCCGCTCCGCCGGAACTGCTCATCGGGCCCAGGCTCCGGAATATTTCCCGGGAGCCGGCCCCACACAACTTGAGCCGCCTCTCCCAGATGCCCAGCGTGCCGTTCCGTGATGCAGGCAGACGTTTACTGTATAGGATTCTCCTGCACACTCTGCACCTCCTCGCCTTCGTCTTCCGTCCGGATACGCCGTGGCGATCCGTGTTACCACCTGATGGCGGGGGTGGTCCCCAGTGGAGGTCTCTCTACAAGGGTGTCCTCCCCCTTTACATCGGGGACCTGGGGTGGAGAGTGTTGCACAGAGCCGTTGTGTGTAATAAATTTTTGAGCCGGTTCACGGACAAGCCGGCCGCCTGTATTTTCTGCGGCGAGGAAGAGTCCGTGTTCCACATGTACATGGAGTGTGTGAGGTTGCTGCCCCTGTATGAGTATCTGAAGGGGTTGCTCCTCAAGTTTTGGCTGCATTTCAGTCCTACGATCCTGGTGTTTGGGCTCGGGGCTGGGAGTGGGGAGGGCCGGTCAGGAGGGTGGGATTTCCCTGTCGGTTTGCTCCTGGGCCTGGCCAAGATGGCCATTCGTGGGTCCAGGCAGCGGGCGGTCGATGGTCTTGCCAGAGTCGGCTGCCTCCCCCTCTTCCGGGCCTACGTCCGTGCGCGTGTGTCCCTAGAGAGGGAACACGCGGTGATCACGGGGACTATGGAGGCCTTCCGTGAACGCTGGTCACCACGGGGGGTTGAGAGCATTGTAAATAATGAAGGCAATGTTGTATTATAATGATTACCTGATGTTTTGTAACCTCTGATTGTGGTTTTGATGTGATGTATCATGTGATTGTGCAGAATAAAGTCTTTGAAAGAAAAAAAAAAGAAAAAAAAAAAAAGAGAGAGAGAGAGAGAGAGAGAGAGAGAGACCATGAGTGAGTCAGGGTGTGAAAGAGAGAGTGAACGAGTCAGGGTACGAGAGAGAGAGAGAGTGAACAAGTCAGGCTGAGTGAGAGAGAGTGAGCAAGTCAGGATAAGAGAGAGTTTGAATGAGGACAAAAGAGTGTGCAAATCAGGGTGTGAGAGAGAGAGAGAGAGAGAGAGGGTCAGAATGAGAGAGAGCATGTGGGTGAGTAGCGAGAGTTTGGTGGAGAAAGAGAACAAATAAGTGACATGGGGAAGTGTAGAAATACCGTGGACAAACGTCAACACAGTGAGAGGCAGCGGAAAAGAGAACACATGCTGATTTTACTTCCATTCATGCAGTTACATTGGGAGTATGCTCACAGGTGAAGTAAAAAATCACTGGCAGTGTTAATATACCACAAATTTATGGCAATATTTCCAATCTGCTGAAGGCTCCTTGCATGGATCTGTGGACAATCAGCACTTACTGCATCTACACCTTGTATGCATACGCCATCTTGTGGAGTGTGATGTGCGGGCCACTCTCACAACATCCAGGGGGCATTTTTAAGTCCAAACATGAATCATATGGCCAAGTGAACCAATGTGGAGGGAGAGGGAACACTATCTAACTAGAGTCAGCAATGAAGCCTAGGTTTCTTCCTTAGAGTTATAGGTACAAGTGCACTTTTGTATTAGACAATAGCGGCCATTCGGCCCTTCGAGCCAGCACCGCCATTCAATGTGATCATGGCTGATCATTCTCAATCAGTACCCCGTTCCTGCATTCTCCCCATACCCCCTGACTCAGCTATCCTTAAGAGCTCTATCTAGCTCTCTCTTAAATGCATTCAGAGAATTGGCCTCCACTGCCTTCTGAGGCAGAGAATTCCACAGATTCACAACTCTCTGACTGAAAAAGTTTTTCCTCATCTCAGTTCTAAATGACCTACCCCTTATTGTTGTGTGAGTGTGAGTGAGAGTATTTGTGTGTGTATATATACACACACATACATACACATATGGACACATATATCTATATACATACACGCACACATATATGTACACACACACATATATACATATATACACACACACATATATACACACACACACATATATACACACACACAAACATATATACACACATATATACACGCACATATATAAATACACACATATATATATATACACACACACACATATATATACACACACACATATATACACACCCACACATACATATACACACACACATTATATATACACATATATACACACACATACATATAGTGTAGGAAGGAACTGCAGATTCACCAAAGATAGACACAAAATGCTGGAGTAACTCAACGGGACAGGCAGCATCTCAGGATAGAAGGAATGGGTGACGATTCGGGTCGAGACCCTTCTTCAGACTGATGTCAGGGGAGGGGGCGGGACAAAGATAGGACGTAGACGGAGCCAGGAAGACTAGTAGGAAAAGGGGAGGGGGGGGGATAGAGGGGAAGCAGAGACTACCTGAAGTGGGAGAAGTCAATGTTCAAACCGCTGGGGTGTAAACTGCCCAAGCGAAATAGGAGGTGCTGTTCCTCCAATTTGCACTGGGCCTCACTCTGACAATGGAGGCCCAGGTCAGAAAGGGAAATGGGAGGCCAGCGGGAGATCACGTAGGTTAAGACGGACTGTGCGGAAGTGTTCAGCGAAATGATCGCCGAGCCTGCGCTTGGTCTCGCCGATGTAGAGAAGTTGACACCTTGAACAGCGATGAGTTTGGAGGAGGTGCAAGTGAACCTCTGCCTCACCTGGAAAGACTGTTTGGGTCCTTGGATGGAGTCGAGGGGGGGAGGTGTTGCATCTCCTGCGGTTGCAGGGGAAAGTACCTGGGGAGGGGGTGGTTTGGATGGGAAGGGACGAGTGGACCAGGGAGTTTCAGAGGGAACGGTCTCTGCGGAAAGCAGAAAGGGGTGGAGATGGGTTCCCTGAGTTCCGCGGCATCATGTATTTTGTCGCAGTAATTACAGACAATAAATATTAATTTAGGACGCTTTAGTCTTGTGAAGAATAAGCAGTCTGACACACACTATCAAGGACAACACAGCCTGTTTGGTTGATCATCCGACCTGAACTCCCAGTTACCAAACAGTTGAATTCCCCTTCCCATTCCCACACTGAGCTTTCTGCCCTGGGCCTCCTCCATTGTCAGAGTGAGGCTAAACGCAAATTGGAGGAACAGCGACTCATATTTCGGTTGGGCAGCTTACAGCCCGGTGGTATGAATATTGATTTCTCTAACTTAAAGTAACCCCTGCATCCCTCTCTCCCCTTCCCTCCCCCACCCAAGTCTCACCAGGTTCCCGTTCTCACCTAGCAAACAGCTGGCCTTTACCATTGTCACTTTTTTCTTTCACATCTTTCATTCATTTGTTCTGTATCTCTCTACATCACCGTCTCTATCTCTCGGTTCCCTTTCCCCTGACTCTCAGTCTGAAGAAGGGTCTCGACCTGTAACGTCACCCATTCCTTCTCTCCAGAGACGCTGCCTGTCCCGCTGAGTTACTGCAGCGTTTTGTGTCTAACTCCATCCTACACTGCAGATCCCCCTTCAGGCTGCACAGTTGAGAATGTGTCACCTTTCATCATCCCTCCATCTTCCTTCCTATCAGAGGGACTGCAGCAGATCAAGCAAGTGGCTGGCCACCACCATTCCAAGGACAATTAGGGGTTTCTTTCAAAAGAGCTTAGAGACGCAGCATGGCAACGGACCCTTCCACCCGCCATGTTCACACCTGTTCAAACTAGTTCTACGTTATCCCACTTTTCACATCCGCTCTCTGCACGCCAAGGGCAACGGTAGAGTTGCTGCTTTACAGCGAATGCAGCGCCGGAGACTCAGGTTCGATCCTGACTACGGGTGCTGCACTGTAAGGAGTTTGTGTGTTCTCCCCGTGACCTGCGTGGGTTTTCTCCGAGATCTTCGGTTTCCTCCCACACTCCAAAGACGCACAGGTATGTAGGTTAATTGGCTGGGTAAAGGTAAAAATTGTCCCTAGTGGGTGTAGGATAGTGTTAATGTGCGGGGATCGCTGGGCGGCACGGACTTGGTGGGCCGAAAAGGCCTGTTTCCGGCTGTATATATATGATATGATATGATATGATAACTCACAGAGGCCAATTAATCTACACACCTGCATGAATTTGGGATGTGGAGGGAAACAGGAGCGCCTGGAGGAAACCCACGTGGTCACAGCGAGAACATGCAAACTCCAACACAGACAGGCAATAACTGCTGGCTATGTCCAAATTCTCCCCCCCCCCCCCCCCCCCCCGTCCATTTTCCATTTCTCCATTTCCTTCAGGGATGCTGCCTGACCCGCTGAGTTAGTCCAGCACTTCACGTCAATATTTTGTAAAACGGCTTCCGTCCTCTGCTCCTCGAGTCTTGGATACGGTGAGAAGAGGCAAGTTATAGTACCACAGCCACCCACCTGCAGTGCCCAGGCTTAGAAGCACAGCCACCCAATAGGTCCAGAACAAGGCGAGCATCAGGAAGGTCCAGAGAGGCTGGAGGAGCACCAGAGGGACGTTCCGGATCAGGCTGCTGGCCATCCGGAACAACTGAATGGTGAGATTGACCCTTTTCCGCATCACCAGTGTCAGCACCATAATGATGACCTATAGAGGCAGGAAATCTGTCAGCACGCAATAAAAAAACTCTGAATCTACAAATGCCATTTCCGCGCTGTATCTCCAAAAATAAACTAAACTAAATTAAACTCCAAAGACGCACGGGTTTGTAGGTCACTTGGCTTAGTTTCATTTCAGAGCTTAACCTTGGCTACACATGAACACACAGGCAGAGAGATAAACAGTGTGGAACATACACTTAATAATGTCAGTAAAGCATAGTGGGATCCAGGGAGTTAGAGATATTTAGAGGTAGTTTCATGCCCACCTTGATGGGTAATTGCAGTCCCAAGGCCGCTAGTGATCTTGAACTGGTTCTTGAATAAATCTTATCCAAACCAAGCTGAATTTGATCGCTTTAAGTAATCCAGAAGGGATTGGTTTTACGGTACTTACCGAAATGGTGGTGGCAACAATAGCGAAGCCCAGAAGTGCTGCAGTGTTTTCCATCTCTGTCTCCAAGATTATGTTGGGGTCATGCGACTTGTCATAGTACAGCCACCATAGTACTCCCGATACAACTAGAAAGGGGGGGAGGGGGGGGGCAAAAAAAAAAGCAATCACTGAAAAATGGTAATGTTCCCGAGAGAAAACATTGAAGGAAAGGAGGGCGGGGTGTCTTTAGAACGGGAGTGATAAGCAAGGTGAAGTCTCACATTGGGAGGGAGGAAGCTTTTAATGTTTACATCCAGCTTCCAACTAAGTTTAAGCTGGAGGCTGACGGCATTCACCGAAGGATGTTGGTTGCAGAGATCCCCATTTTCAGTCTGTCCCCTTCACACTTCCCCACTTCAAGTCAAGTCAAGTTTATTTGTCACATACATATACAAGATGTGCAGTGAGATGGGCGGCACGGTAGCGCAGCGGTAGAGTTGCTGCTTTACAGCGAATGCAGCGCCGGAGACTCAGGTTCGATCCTGACTACGGGTGCTGTACTGTAAGGAGTTTGTACGTTCTCCCCGTGACCTGCGCGGGTTTTCTCCGAGATCTTCGGTTTCCTCCCACACTCCAAAGACGTACAGGTATGTAGGTTAATTGACTGGGTATATGTAAAAATTGTCCCTAGTGTGTGTAGGATAGTGTTAATGTGCGGGGATCGCTGGGCGGTGCGGACTTGGTGGGCCGAAAAGGCCTGTTTCCGCGCTGTATCTGAAATATGAAATATGAAATATGAAATGAAAGTGGCAACGCCTGCGGATTGTGCTAAACTACAAAACAGAATAGATTTTTTTTTTTTTAACACAAAAAATAAATTAAACAGTAAACTAAATTAGTCCCTGGTGATATGAGAGTTAACAGTCCTGATGGCCTGTGGGAAGAAACTCCGTCTCATCCTCTCCGTTTTCACAGCGTGACAGCGGAGGCGTTTGCCTGACCGTAGCAGCTGGAACAGTCCGTTGCTGGGGTGGTAGGGGTCCCCCATAATGTTGCTGGCTCTGGATCTGCACCTCCTGATGTATAGGTCCTGCAGGGGGACGAGTGTAGTTCTTATCAACCTAGGCTTACTTAGCTTATCACTTGCAAAGCTTATCAAGATCCCGCTGTGATTCTTGATCTCCATCGTCACCACCTATTCTGAGCCCTTTTCACTTTAATATCATTCCATCACACTCATCCATGCATCTGAGGGACAAGTCACAAGTAAGGAAAAAAAACCCAAGCTGGTAAGCTAGAAACATTTCCCAAAAGTGGGCCGCCATCTTTATTCGAAGCACCGATCCTCCTACCTGGAGGCTGTGGGTCTGAACGTCTAATTGAGCGGCCTCCTCCAGGAGAAAAAAACCCCCACTCCTGTCACTACTGTGCAAGGAGTGAAATTGGATTAATGTGGACTCACTTACACAGCAATCCAAAAATGACCAGGGTGATGAAGATATGAACTAGGAGTTCAGCGATATATCTGAAGACTGCCACCATAATGAAGGCCAGAGCTGTGGAACAAAACAAAGAGAGAGATTCAATGTCACTGAGGGGAGTCATTCAAACTATTTGTGCTTGAAACATAGAAAATAGGTGCAGGAGTAGGCCACACAGTCCTTCGAGCCAGCACCGCCATTCAATATGATCATGGCTGATCATCCAAAAACAGTACTGGACGTTCCTGCTTTCTCCGCATATCCCTTGATTCCGTTAGCCCGAAGTGCTACATCTAACACCCTCTTGAAAACATCCAGTGAATTGGCCTCCACTGCCTTCTGTGGCAGAGAATTCCACAGAATCACAACTCTCTGGGTGAAAAAGTTTTTCATCATCTCAGTCCTAAATGGCCTACACCTTTATTCTTAAACTGTGACCCCTGGTTCTGGACTCCCCCAACATCGGGAACATTTTTCCTGCATCTAGCCTGTCCAATCCGTTAATATATCGGCATGACTCAGTTAATATTCCATTTTCCACTTATCTTCCTTACATTGGGAGGACTCATTTTTTTAAAATTTCCATTGGACAGCATGATTGAGGATGGCCAGCTCTCATACCAGGCCAAAAGGACAAAAAATTGCATTAATATTGCACTTTTAACAAAGTAAAACTTCCCAAAACACTCCAAATGGTGCTTCGTCAGATTGATGTACTTGACTCTGAGTGACCTGGAGTTAACTTCGATATTAATGAAGAGTCTAAAATTGGGAGAGAAAGACTGACACGTGTGTCCTTGATCAACTGAGGCTCCAGAGCGAGGAAGAACAGCCGGCAAACAGCTTTATGTACGTTTGCATTCATAACCCAAGGGCGCTCTCGGAATTTTGTCCGGATTAAGGAAGGTGCCGAACCATCAGTTGCCGGAAAATCGGTGGTGGACTCGAACAAGAGGTTCCTGTTTCTATCCCTTTCCTAGCTTCAGTTTTGGTCTCCTAATCTGAGGAAAGACATTCTTGCCATAGAGGGAGTACAGAGAAGGTTCACCAGATTGATTCCTGGGATGGCAGGACTTTCATATGAAGAAAGACTGGATAGACTCGGCTTGTACTCGCTGGAATTTAGAAGATTGAGGGGGGATCTTATAGAAACTTACACAATTCTTAAGGGGTTGGACAGGCTAGATGCAGGAAGATTGTTCCCGATGTTGGGGAAGTCCAGAACAAGGGGTCACAGTTTAAGGATAAGGGGGAAGTCTTTTAGGACTGAGATGAGAACGTTTTTTTTCACACAGAGAGTGGTGAATCTGTGGAATTCTCTGCCAGAAGGTAGTTGAGGCCAGTTCATTGGCTATATTTAAGAGGGAGTTAGATGTGGCCCTTGTGGCTAAAGGGATCAGGGGGTACGGAGAGAAGGCAGGTACGGGATACTGAGTTGGATGATCAGCCATGATCATATTGAATGGCGGTGCAGGCTCGAAGGGCCGAATGGCCTACTCCTGCACATATTTTCTATGTTTCTATGTTTCAGCGTCAAGCAGTTCACCGGAATGCCACGAATACAATCCAAACCCAGGGTGCCAAAGCAAAATCGTGATTTGCTCGTAACCTCAGAGAGCGTATTGGAATCCCAGCTGGTGAATTTAATCTCAATTAATTAAATAAAACAGAAACTAAAAGTCCGGTGTCAGTAACTGTAACCATGAAACCAGTGGACTGTTGTAATAACGTGAGTAATAGTGTGAAAATGAATGTGCTCATGAGGAATACACCTGTTGGCCTGTACTTGACTCTGGAGTGCAGTGTTGTTGGCTTTTAACTCCCCACCAAAATAGCAAGTCAAGTCACGTCAAGTTTATTTGTCACATACATATACAAGATGTGCAGTGAAATGAAAGTGGCAACGCCTGTGGATTGTGCTAAACTACAGAACAGAATAGAAAAAATATATTAAAAAAAAAATAAAAAAATTTAATACAGTAAATTAAATTAGTCCCTGGTGATATGAGGGTTAAGCCCAGCAAGATATCCAAGGAGGGGTGAAATTCGGATACAATTATTATGTTCAAGAGGCTTAGGCACTTAAATAGGCAAGACTCAGGATGCGGTCCCGGTATGGGAACATGGGATTTGTGAGGGTGGGCAGACACGGTCAGTAAGGACATGAAGGGCCCTTTCCATGATGTGCAACTCTATCATTCGCGGGCAAGGAACTCTGACCGTGTCAACAATGCCACCTTCCACTTACAAAGGGGCTTCACCGTAGCGCAGCGGTAATGGTGCTGCTTTACAATGCCCCAGAGACCTAGGTTCGATCCTGTCTGTATGGAGTTGGTACTGAGCACTGAGATGAGGAAAAACTTTTTCACCTGGAGAGTTGTGGATCTGTGGGATTCTCTGCCACAGAAGGCAGCGGAGGCCAATTCGCTGATTTAGCTCTTAGGGCCAAAGGAATCAAGGGATACGGGGGGAATAAAAACAAGAACGTGGTCCTGATTTTGGATGATCAGCCATGATCATATTGAATTGTAGTGCTAGCTCAAAAGGCCGAATAGCCTACTCCTGCAACTGTTTTCTATGTTTCTGTTTCTATGTTTCTCTGTTCTCCCCGTGACCGCGTGGGTTTTCATCGGGTGCTCTGGTTTCCTCCCACACTCCAAAGACGTG
The DNA here is from genome assembly GCF_053455715.1 of Rhinoraja longicauda. NCBI lineage: Eukaryota > Metazoa > Chordata > Chondrichthyes > Rajiformes > Arhynchobatidae > Rhinoraja > Rhinoraja longicauda. The sequence continues at coordinate 11,617,574 of NC_135963.1, read as the reverse complement.
CAGGTTTGTAGGTCAATTGGCTTCAGTAAAGATTATAAATAGTCTCTACTGTGTAGGATAGTGCTAGTGTACAGAGATTGCTTGGCGGGTTAGAGCCCGTGGTCAGCGGAGTAGACGAGGCAGGAGCCCTTGCGGGTTGGAGCCCGTGGTCAAGGGAGTAGCTGAGGCCGGAGCCCCTGCGGGTCAGAGCCCGCGGCTGGTGGGGTCTGCATGGCCGGAGCCCCTGCGGGTCAGGGGAGTCGGCGTGGCCGGAGCCCCTGTGGGTCAGATCCCGTGGCTGGGGCCTGTGTCGGTGCCATGGTGGCGTCCGGAAAGGACAGCGATTGTGGAGAGGTCGGTGCGGCGGCCGACGATGGACCGACGAGGATGGGCGCGTGGAAGTGAGGACGCCTCTGCCGAGGGAAGAAACGAAGGAGGGGCTGGCGTGGGGGGGGGGGGGGGGGGGACCGCTGTGAGGGAAGGGGGAGAACAAAGGGGGACCTGGTGTGGAGACTGTGCATACTTTGTAACTGTGTCAGCGCCCCTGTGTGGTGACTATTTGTATACCGTGGGTATGCAAGCAATTTCACTGTGACCCGTCACATGTGGGAATAAAGTATTCATTCATTCATTCATTCATTCATTCATTCATTGAGATACAACAGATATTCATTCATCCATCCATCCACTGAATGTCCTTACCTACTGCAAAAAAGCAGAGTCCTATAATGTACTCCTTGCTCATTATGATGCCACTGATGATGAGTTGGAAGAAGTCACTCTCGTTGACCATGTGGATAAGGGCCATGAGGAAGTGGGAGTAGCAGGCCGGGCTCCGTGGGACACAGCGATTGAAGAGAGGGAGCGGCTTGCTGGAATAACAAACAATCTCCGTATAAATAAACTCCAGAACCGGCGTGGGGAATTGATCAAACCTGCAATTATACGTCATTGTGACTTCAAGACAGTGCAACAACACCGTGGATGAAGTACAAAGAGTAGACGCTGTTGTGAGACTGCAGCGGTGGAGAAGAGAAATGAAACCATATGTTTCGTATGTTTGTGGGCGGCACGGTGGCACAGCGGTAGAGCTGCTGCCCTACAGCGCCAGAGACCCGGGTTCGATCCCGACTACGGGCGCTTGTCCGTACGGAGTTTGTACGTTCTCCTCGTGACCTACGTGGGTTTTCTCTGGGATCCTCCCACTCTCCATAGACGTACAGGTTGGTAGGTTAATTGGCTTGGTATAATCGTATATTGTCCCTAGCGTGTGTTGGATAGTGCAAGTGTGCGGGGATCGCTGGTTAGCAGAGACTCTCTGGGCCGAAGGGCCTGTTTCCGCGCTGCACCTTAAACTAGACTAAAAAGATCAATGACCTTTTACCTTCATTGACATGCTTCTGATTCAAATGTCTCTCCATCTTCTCCTTGAATATATTCACTAACTCCACCACCACAACTCAAAGGGCCCAAGAATACACTACCCTCTTCGAGAAGGAATTCCTCTCCATCTGAAAATGGTCAACCCGTTATTTTGAAAGAATGGCTCCTAATTCTAAATATCCCCACACCCTCTTCGCATCCACCCTGTCAATCCCCCCTTAGAATCTTGTTTGCTCCAACAGAATCACCTATTATTCCTGTAAACTCCAATGAGTTCAAGTCCAAGCCTCTCAGGCACTCATCAAACATCAACCTCTTCCTCCCAGGAATCACAAGATCATAAGTGATAGGAGCAGAATTAGGCCATTCGGCCCATCAAGTCTACTCCGCCATTCAATCATGGCTGATCTATCTCTCCCTCCTAACCCCATTCTCCTGCCTTCTCCCCATAACCCCTGACACCCATTCTAATCAAGAATCTATCTATCTCTGCCTTAAATATATCCACTGACTTATATCTACAGCCTTCTGCGGCAAAGAATTCCACAGATTCACCACCGTCTGACTAAAGAAATTCCTCCTCACCTCCTTCCTAAAAGAACATCCTTTAATTCTGAGGCCGTGACCTCTAGTCCTAGACTCTCCCTCTAGGGGAAACATCCTCTCCACATCCACTCTATCCAAGCCTTTTACTATTCTGCATGTTTCAATGAGGTTCCCCCCTCATTCTTCCAAACTCCAGCGAGTACAGGCCCAGTGCAGTCAAACGTTCCTCGTATGTTAACCTGCTCGTTCCTGGGATCATTCTTGTAAGCCTCCTCTGGACCCTCTCCCTGCATCATATGAGTCTCCTGAGCATTGCCTCCAATGCAATATTGACCCTTCCTTAAATATGGAGACCAAATTCTCTGTGGTTCTCCATAAAGTTGCGCCTCTTGCATATGGACTCAGTGGGCTGTTTCTGCACATTCTGTATTTAATCAGGGATTGTACTTATACATGGCAACAATCTTACCGGTCGTACTGTACGCAATTTTTGTTTTGTCACTGTACGTTGGTACACCTAATAATAACAAGAACCATTGAACCATGGATAATTAATAGAAGCAAACACAACAGCAAAAGGAGACCTCTCATCCACTCCCACAACGGGACACAACCCTTCATTACAGCTGTTTCCAATGGAGCATGGCAGCTTTAATAAGAGGACAAAAGATAGACACAGAGTGCTGTGACACAGGCAGAATCTCCGGGGAGACGGAATGGGTGACGTTTCGGGTTGAGACTCTTCTTCAGACCGACTAATCCCTGTTGAGTATGCCAATGCTTTCAAAGAGCAATTTGGTTTTCTAACTTTGATCTGTCCGGGAAGAATGTGGCGACTAAAGAGTAAATGAACCCGAATAGGAAATAGGAAGAAGTGAACCATCTCACCTTGGAGGGACAGGTAACGTGGGGCAGAGGCGTGCTGCTTTCAAAGGGTCCGTGTAGTCGGAAATGTTTAAGTTGTACAGGCACAAGTAGGAGCCTAAAACAGCAAGCAAAACAGCAAATTAAAATCACACCCACATTCAAAAAGGCGACACCAGAACTCAGTTTAAGGAGAAGCTGATACATTTTGCATTGATAGCGTAGCAGACGTCTAGGTCTCTGTAAATTGGTCCAAACGTGTCAGATAGAACTAGTATACGGACTCAATGGGACGAAGAGCCTGTTTCCATACTGTATCTCTAAACAATAGGCAATAGACAATAGGTGCAGGAGGAGGCCATTCGGCCCTTCGAGCCAGCACCGCCAGTCAATGTGATCATGGCTGATCATTCTCAATCAGTACCCTGTTCCTGCCTTCTCCCCATACCCACTGACTCCGCTATCCTTAAGAGCTCTATCTAGCTCTCTCTTGAATGCATTCTGAGCATTGGCCTCCACTGCCTTCTGAGGCAGAGAATTCCACAGATTTACAACTCTCTGACTGAAAAAGTTTCTCCTCATCTCAGTTCTAAATGGCCTACCCCTTATTCTTAAACTGTGGCCCCTGGTTCTGGACTCCCCCAACATTGGGAACATGTTTCCTGCCTCTAACGTGTCATATCATATCATATCATATATCTACAGCCGGAAACAGGCCTTTTCGGCCCTCCAAGTCCGTGCCGCCCAGTGATCCCCGTACATTAACACTATCCTACACCCACTAGGGACAATTTTTACATTTACCCAGCCAATTAACCTACATACCTGTACGTCTTTGGAGTGTGGGAGGAAACCGAAGATCTCGGAGAAAACCCACGCAGGTCACGGGGAGAACGTACATACTTCTTACAGTGCAGCACCCGTAGTCAGGATCGAACCTGTGTCTCCGGCGCTGCATTCGCTGTAAAGCAGCAACTCTACCGCTGCGCTACCGTGCCGCCAACCTCTTAATAATCGTATACGTTTCGATAAGATCTCCTCTCATCCTTCTAAATTCCAGTGTATACAAGTCTAGTTGATCCAGTCTTTCAACATACGACAGTCCCGCCATTCCGGGAATTAACCTAGTAAACCTACGCTGCACGCTCTCAATAGCAAGAATATCCTGCCTCAAATTTGGAGACCAAAACTGCACACAGTACTCCAGGTGCGGTCTCACTAGGGCCCTGTACAACTGCAGAAGGATCTCTTTGCTCCTATACTCAACTCCTCTTGTTATGAAGGCCAACATTCCATTGGCTTTCCTCACTGCCTGCTGTACCTGCATGCTTCCTTTCAGTAACTGATGCACTAGGACACCCAGATCTCGTTGTACATCCTCTTTTCCTAACTTGACACCATTCAGATAATACTCTGCCTTCCTATTCTTACCACCAAAGTGGATAACCTCACACTTATCCACATTAAACTGCATCTGGCATGCCTCCGCCCACTCACACAACCTGTCCAAGTCACCCTGCAACCTCATAGCATCTTCCTCACAGTTCACACTGCCACCCAGCTTTGTATCATCTGCAAATTTGCTAATGGTACTTTTAATCCCTTGTACACCACAAGCTAGTGGTAAATTTATTTTCCCTTTCGTCACCAAGCCAGGTGAGCAGTCAAGTACCCAAACAATGAGGCAAGAACCTGGTGAACCTAGAACTGGACTGCACACTAAACAGTGGACACATCGTGTGATGGAGAAAACAAAGCAATCCCACTGAACCCCCATGCTCAGGCTGCCGAGGCCCACGCCATCTCCCGGTTGCCAAGCACTTTAACGCCCCCTCCCATTCCCACCCTGAACTGTATGAATATTGATTTCTCTAACTTCAAGTAATCCCCAGAATTCCCCCTCTCTCCACCCAAGTCACACCAGCTTTTCGTTCTCACCTAGCAAACAGCTAACAAAGGCTGGTTTCCTTTATCGTGGTTACTTTTTTGCATATCCTTCGTTCATTTGTTCTATATCTCGCCACATCATCGTCTATATCACTCGTTACCCTTTCCCGTGACTTTCAGTCTGAAGAAGGGCCTCAACCCGAAACATCACCCATTCCTTCTCTCCAATGATGCTGCCTGTCTCGCTGAGTGTCTATCTCCAGCATGTGTGTCTATCTTCGGTTTAAACCAGCATCTTCAGTTCCTTCCCCCACACTGACCTTTCTGTCCTGGGCCTCCACTGCTGTCAGAGTGAGGCCCCATGGAAATTGGAGGAACAGCACTTCATATTTCGCTTGGGCAGCTTACAACCCAGCGGCATGAATCTTGATTTCTCTAATTTCAAGTAATCCTTGCATCCCCTCTCCGTCCTTCCCTCTCCATAGTTGTCTTGCTAGTTCCACCGTTCACATCCCGTCGTCCTCACCTCTTCACTGGCCAACAATAGACCATTGTGGGCTCCACCTTTCCCGAGTCATCGGTGCTGGCTCTGATTTGTTCTCTACCTTTTCATATATCTAGTTTGCCTCTCCCCTGACTCTCATTCTGAAGAAGGGTCTCGACCCAAAACGCCACCTGTTCCTTTTCTCCAGAGATGCTGCGTGACCCGCTGAGTTACTCCAGTATTTTGTGTCTACCCACCACCCAGGGATCAGGGCAAGGCTCTACAATCCTGCCGTAAATCGTGAAGGATAATTACGCGGCTAACCAGAGGAAAGACAATCCTGGACCAACCCATCCTTAGTAGCAACAATGGATCATCCTCTAACGCTGCTCTTTAAATTATGGGAGCAACCGCCCAATGGGATGACGAGATTATCTTCAACAGAAAGATGACGACCAGATCTAGGAGACCATTTATGATGGGCAATAAATAACCTTGCCAGAGATAAATGAATTTGAAAGAACATATTGTGAACGCTATATTTCAGAAAGCGCGAATATGGAACTGGACACAATTAGCCGAGAAGAAAAGCATAATGAATTTAAGGGGAATGGAATTAAGTACACAAATTTTAAAAAAGGACAAAACAATAAAGTGGCTGGGATGAACTAAATAGATTAGCTGCCTGATGAGGAACACAAACCTCACCGACTTGTCAGCATCAGCCAGTTAGAACCTGTGTCTTTTCCCCTCACCATAAACCTGATACAATTCTGAGTAGGCGCACATACCATTGTACTGAGCAAAATGTTTTATCTCTTGCAGTCCATTCAGTTCCTCTTGGGGACAACTGGATACACAAATCGACAGCGAATTTATTTTATGCTCCGTGAAGTCCATATTGCAGGTGTTCAGGAAGAAGACGTGTCTATTTGGGAATTTCAAAACAGCATTAAGGTTTTAGTTTATTTAGACCCCCGGAGGGCCTGTTTCCAAGCCTCAAATGTAGTTTCGTTTAGAGACACAGCATGGAAACAGGCTCTTGGGGCCCCTGAGTCCACGCTGACCATTGTTCACCAGTTCACACTCGTTATCCCACCACACACTACGGGCAATTTACACAAGAGGCCAATTAACCTACAAACCCGCACGTCTTTGGGATGTGGGTGGAAACTGGAGCACCCAGAGATAACCCAGGCAGTCCCAGGGAGAATGCGTAAAGTCCAAGCAGACAGGACATAAGCTCAGGTATTTATTCACAAAATGCTGGAGTAAGCATGTTAGTAGAGTGCTATATTTAAGTAGAGTGCTACATGTTAGTAGAGTGCTATATTTAAGAGGGAGTTAGATGTGGCCCTTGTGGCTAAAGGGATCAGGGGGTATGGAGAGAAGGCAGGTACGGGATACTGAGTTGGATGATCAGCCATGATCATATTGAATGGCGGTGCAGGCTCGAAGGGCCGAATGGCCTCCTGCACCTATTTTCTATGTTTCTATGTAACTCAGCAGGTCAGGCAGCATCTCAGGAGAGAAGGGATGGGTGTCGTTTCGGGTCGAGACCCTTCTTCAGACTGATGTCAGGGGGGCGGGACAAAGGAAGGATATAGGTGGAGACAGGAAGATAGAGGGCGATCTGGGAAGGAGGAGGGGAAGAGAGGGACAGAGGAACTATCTAAAGTTGGAGAAGTCGATGTTCATACCGCTGGGCTGCAAGCTGCCCAGGCGAAATATGAGCTCAGGATCAAACCAGGGTCTCTGGCGCTGTGCGTCAGCAGCTCTACCGCCATGCCACTCTGCCACCCTTGTGTAAAAGTTCCAATCTGGATCCAGATGAGACCCATAGTTGTCAGCAAGTCAGCTCGTTAGTAGAGTGTTAATTGACCATGGATAGAGCTCTTAAGGATAGCGGAGTGAGGGGGTATGGGGAGAAGGCAGGAACGGGGTACTGATTGAGAGTGATCAGCCATGATCGCATTGAATGGCGGTGTTGGCTCGAAGGGCTGAATGGCCTACTCCTGCACCTATTGTCTATTGTCTATTGACCAGGGCAATTGGGATTCGCTAGACCCAAACCAACCAATCGTGTCAATAATGGTGTTTTCTGCCACCTACCCATGTTCTCCTTCGAGCACTGCTCAGGTCTCTGCATAAGCTTCGTGAGTTTTAATCAGCATGGTGTCTAAAGGTCAGGATATCAGTGGCCCGGTTCAGGAAAACAGTCCATTGATCACGAGGCCCAGATCAGATCACTGGCCCAAGGACAAGGCAAATCAGACCATGAGAACCAAGGACTTCCCTGCTTCAGTAGCCACTGCCAGCAGAGTCATAGAAAGGGCGTTTTGGTTAGTGAAAGGCCACCAACACTACACATTACCTCCGTCTCCCTCTCTGCAGATCTGACGGACCCGTTGAAAAATTTCCGGCATTTCCACATTTGTTTTAGCATTCAGTGCAGGAAGGAACTGCAGATGCTTGTTTAAACCAAAGATAGACACAAAATGCTGGAGTAACCCAGCGGGTCAGGCAGCATCTCTGGAGAGATCCCCTCTCCGTCCTTCCCTCTCCATAGTCGTCTTGCTAGTTTCACCGTTCACATCCCTTCGTCCTCACCTCTTCACTAGCCAACAATAGACCATTGTGGGTTCCACCTTTCCCGAGTCATCGGTGCTGGCTCTGATTTGTTCTCTACCTTTTCAAACCTCTAGTTTGCCTCTCCCCTGACTCTCATTCTGAAGAAGGGTCTCGACCCAAAACCTCACCTATTCCTTTTCTCCAGAGACGCTGCCCGGCCCGCTGAGTTCCTCCAGCATTTTGTGCCTATGTTTAATATTCTGTATTCAGACGCAGAAGTAACACTTGGTGCATCTCAAGGAATTCAACATTTTGTTATCTCCAATATTTCACAGGGTCAGCCAGCATAGGAACAGGCCCTTCGGCCCACTGAGACCACGCTGGCCATCAATCACCCATTTGCACTAATCCCATTTCATTCTTCCTGCAGATTCAATAATTCCCAGCAGATTCCAGCATGAACACTCCAGACACAATTTACAATGGTCAGTTAACCCACCAATGTGCCTGTCTTCAGGATGTGGGAGGTAAAGCGGAGAGCCTTGGGTGAAGCCCATGTGGTCACCCAGGAAACAGACACAAAGTGCTGGAGTAACTCAACGGGCCGGGTAGCATCTCTGGAGAAAAAGGATGGGTGACGTTTCGGGACAGGCCTCGTCTTCTTACCCAGGAGAATGGGCAAAACCTACACAGACAGCACCAGAAGTCAGGACTGAACTGGGTTGGTGAAGCTATGAGGTAGCAGCTCTCCTAACCTCACCACAGTGGTGTACGTTAGTCAAGTCTCTATCTTAGCAGATCTCAAAACAGTACAGAGGGATGCCGCATTGATGGAGCTGTATAGTTTGGGGCACTTGATGTAAATTCTTGACTTTCCTTATCCATCGTTTATACATGATGTTAAGCAGTGATATACACAGTTATACATGATGTTAAGCACAGTGATATACACAGTTATACATGATGTTAAGCACAGTGATATACACAGTTATACATGATGTTAAGCACAGTGATATACACAGTTATACATGATGTTAAGCACAGTGATATACACAGTTATACATGATGTTAAGCACAGTGATATACACAGTTATACATAATAATAATAATAATGCATTTTATTTATATAGCGCTTTTCATATACTCAAAGACGCTTTACAGAGATTTTGAGAACATAGGGAAATTAATAAATAGATAAATAAGTAAATAAATAAATGAACAGAGAAAGGAGACAGAAGGTGAGGTGACCTTCAGTGGTTGAAGGCAGTACTGAACAGGTGAGACTTCAGTGATGTTTTGAATGTGGTGAGTGTGGAGGAGTCTCTAACGGTTTGGGGTAGTGAGTTCCATAGGGTGGGAGCAGCGATGGAGAAAGCCCTGTCCCCCCAGGATCTGAGTTTGGTCCGGATGTGGGGGGATAGGAGATTTGCAGCGGCAGAGCGGAGGGTGCAGGTGGGAGTGTGCCTGTGGAGGAGGTCGGTCAGGTAGGATGGGGCCAGGTTATGGAGGGCTTTGTATGTTACGAGGAGGATTTTGTACTGGATTCTCTGGGGGATGGGGAGCCAGTGGAGTTTATAAAGGACGGGGGTGATATGGTCACGGATCGAGGTGTGTGTGAGACGGGCAGCGGAGTTTTGAATGTATTGAAGTTTATTGATGATTTTTGAGGGTGCGCCATAGAGGAGGCTGTTGCAGTAGTCCAGACGGGAGGTGATGAAGGCGTGGATGAGGGTTTCTGCAGCTGTGGAGGAGAGGGATGGACGGAGACGGGCAATGTTTTTGAGGTGGAAGAAGGCTGTCTTTGTGATGTGTTTGATGTGTTTACATGATGTTAAGCACAGTGCCCCAGCCGTAGAGTTGCTGCCTTACAGCTCCCGAGACCTGGGTTCGAACATGACTAACATGACTTAAGGGGTTGGAGAGGCTAGATGCGGGAAGATTGTTCCCGATGTTGGGGGAGTCCAGAACCAGGGGTCACAGCTTAAGGATAAGGGGGAAGTCTTTTAGGACCGAGATGAGAAAACATTTCTTCACACAGAGTGGTGAGTCTGTGGAATTCTCTGCCACAGAAGGTAGTTGAGGCCAGTTCATTGGCTATATTTAAGAGGGAGTTAGATTTGGCCCTTTTTGCTAAAGGGATCAGGGGGTATGGAGAGAAGGCAGGTACAGGTTACTGAGCTGGATGATCAGCCATGATCATATTGAATGGCGGTGCAGGCTCGAAGGGCCGAATGGCCTACTCCTGCACCTAGTTTCTATGTTTCTAGGTGCTGTCTGTACGGAGTTTGTAGGCTCTCCCTGTGACCACGTGGGCTTTCCGCGGGTGCTCTGGTTTCCTCCCACACTCCAAAGACGTGCAGGTTTGTAGGTCAATTGGCTTTGGTTCCGGCACAGACCTACTTGCACTTTATTGTTTTAAAACTGTTCTAATTTGTTTCATTGGGTTGTTTAAATTAATACTGACTAGCTAATTAATTTATTGCATCGTATGGGAGGCGCATTCCCAATCTCGTTGTACCCCTGTACAATGACAATAAAGATATATTGTATTGTATTGTATTGTATTGTAAATTGTCCCTCGCGTGTAGGATGGTGCTAGTGTACGTGGTTATCAATGGTCGGTGCGGGACCCCGTGGGCCTGTTTCCACGCTGTGTCTCTAAAATAAAACCTAAGCTGAAAGAATAACTTAGTGATCCGCGCTAAAATGTTGCGTTTGTATACATAACTGCATCCTGTGCGTGCTGAATGCTGGTTAAATGGTACCCACTTTCTGCTGGTCATATCTTGTCCGGACAACGAGGCCCCTTTAATCGGAGAGTTTTTCCTTCCACAAATGTTTCCGTAGCTGTCATAGCCAAAGATCAGCCTTTCTGCAGCACCGACGGTCACGGCGTAGCCCGCAACAAACACCTGGGTGGGGAAACAACACAACCAGTCCGTCGTCAGTGAAGAGGCAAAGCAGGAACCAGACGGCTCAGTGTTCCCTATCAGAAATACGTTACAAACTGCATACTCTACACGCCAGAGTCCAATACAAATACAGCACAATCCTCAGTGTGTAGGAAGGAACTGCAGATGCTGGTACCCACCGAAGATTGTCACAAAATGCTGGAGCAACTCAGCGAGACACAAAATGCTGGAGTATCCGAGCAGGACATAAAATGCTGGAGTAACCGAGCAGGACATAAAATGCTGGAGTAACCCACCAGAGTGGGGCACATTTTAAAATCAATCCGATGAACCACACTTGCTGTTTTTAAATGAAAGCAGAACAATCTACATTACGATGATTATTTATTCACAAAGTGCTGGAGTAACTCAGCGGGTCGGGCAGCATCTCGGGAGAGAAGGAATGGGTGACGTTTCGGGTCGAGACCCTTCTTCAGACTGATGTCAGGGGGGGCGGGACAAAGGAAGGATATAGGTGGAGACAGGAAGATAGAGGAACTATCTAAATAGTTCCCCTGTCCCTCTCTTCCCCTCCTCCTTCCCAGATCTCCCTCTATCTTCCTGTCTCCACCTATATCCTTCCTTTGTCCCGCACCCCTGACATCAGTCTGAAGAAGGGTCTCGACCCGAAACGACACCCATTCCTTCTCTCCTGAGATGCTGCCTAACCTGCTGAGTTACTCCAGCACTTTGTGAATAAATACCTTCGATTTGTACCAGCATCTGCAGTTATTTTCTCATTCTACATTACGATGATATTTTTAAAATAAAAACTGAACGCTTGGATTATTTCTTTTTAACTCATCGTTTTAATATATTGGTGCTTTTGCAGAAGAAAGCGTACAGATTTCTGCAGGGAAGTCCTGACAAAGGGAAGTTTTTATTTGGTCCTAGCTGATGGCATTTTTGAGATTAAAATCTCAAAGTGATGCAAGCAAAGAATAAAGGCCTAAGGCGATTTTTTAGGCGACTATCATAGTCGTAGCAGGTCGCCAAAAATAATGGCGATTGGACAATGTCTACGACGAGCTACAAAAACCTACCACCTAGTCAACGTCAAGCTACGGACAACCGGCGACCCAATCGTCGCGACTTAGGACGCCCACCTATGACAACCTACGACCACGCAGGCGACAACCTACGGCAACCGAAGTCAACCTACGTCTACCCACGACAAGCTACGACCCTGTCGGCGACAACTGAAGACAATTCACCTCATTTTGGCCTCCGGTTTTGACGCCGGTACCTGTCGCCGGTTGACGTAAATAGTCGCCAATGGAATTCACCGAAGTCAGCACCGGCCACAACCTATGTCACCTGGCGACAACCTACGACAGCACCCATGTCAGGAGACGTCAAGCTACGATCATTGGCGTCAAACCAACAGCGGCCGGAAATTTTTAAACATTTCAAAATCGAGAGCGGACCAGAAAAACGCTATGCCCCTTTGGAGACTATACAGGCGACACCCTGGCGACCGTGTGGGGACAGCCTAATCGCCTGTAGTCACCTAAAAAATCGCCTAAGTGGGACAGGGGCTTAATGCTCCTGAATAATTGCCTCTTTAAAAAAAAGATAAATGCTGATTTAATGATAAAGCACAATGAGAGACAGTGGGGGTAGTTGGTTAATGTTTGGTTGCTTCAATGAACAAGCAGCACGGCAGATCTCATATCGGTCTTTCGTATTCACTACATCCACTAGATTGAAGTTTCATAATGCTGAATATCAATAGACAATAGACAATAGGTGCAGGAGGAGGCCATTCGGCCCTTCGAGCCAGCACCGCCATTCAATGTGATCATGGCTGATCATTGCCAATCAGTACCCCGTTCCTGCCTTCGCCCCACACCCCCTGACTCCGCTATCCTTAAGAGCTCTATCTAGCTCTCTCTTGAATGCATTCAGAGAACTGGCCTCCACTGCCTTCTGAGGCAGAGAATTCCACAGATTTACAACTCTCTGTCTGAAAAAGTTTTTCCTCGTCCCCGTTCTAAATGGCCTACCCCTTATTCTTAAAATCATATCAATGTAAAAAAAATGATCAGACATTTGAACGAAGAATGAAACAGGTTGGATATATTGAGAACCTTTTACACGCTCATGACAATACAAACAGCTTTGCAGTCTATGAGTTGAATGTATATAAAGACAGCAGCCAATAATTCCAGAGGCATGGTGGTGCAGCAGCAGAGTTGCTACCTCACAGCACCAGGGACAAAATGACGGAGTAACTCAGTGGACAGCAATAGATGGCAAATAAATTTGGACAAAACAACCCAGGAAATTCTGCTCTGATAAAGTGTTTGATCATCACCACAGTCAGTTCTTTATCCAGTTGCTGGATCTGATATACATTTCTGGTAAACATAGAAACATGGAAACATAGAAAATAGGTGCAGGAGTAGGCCATTCGGCCCTTCGAGCCTGCACCGTCATTCAATATGATCATGGCTGATCATCCAGCTCAGTAGCCTGTACCTGCCTTCTCTCCATACCCCCTGATCCCTTTAGCAAAAAGGGCCACATCTAACTCCCTCTTAAATATAGCCAATGAACTGGCCTCAACTACCTTCTGTGGCAGAGAATTCCACAGACTCACCACTCTCTGTGTGAAGAAATGTTTTCTCATCTCGGTCCTAAAAGAATTCCCCCTTATCCTTAAGCTATGACCCCTGGTTCTGGACTCCCCCAACATCGGGAACAACCTTCCTGCATCTAGCCTCTCCAACCCCTTAAGAATTTTATATGTTTCTATAAGATCCCCCCTCAGTCTTCTAAATTTGAGCGAGTACAAGCCCAGTCTATCCAGTCTTTCCTCATATGCAAGTCCCGCCATCCCAGGGATTAATCTGGTGAACCTTCTCTGTACTCCCTCTTTCCTCAGGTTAGGAGACCAAAACTGCACACAATACTCCAGGTGCGGTCTCACCAAGGCCCTGTACAACTGCAGCAGAACCTCCCTGCTCCTAAACTCAAATCCCCTTGCTATGAATGCCAACATACCATTCGCTTTCTTCACTGCCTGCTGCACCTGCATGCTTGCTTTCAATGACTGGTGCACCATGACACCCAGGTCACGTTGCATCTCCCCTTCTCCCAATCGGTCACCATTCAGGTAATACTCTGCTTTCCTGTTCTTGCCGCCAAAGTGGATAACCTCACATTTATCCACATTATATTGCATCTGCCATGCATTTGCCCACTCGCCTAATCTATCCAAGTCACGCTGCAGCCTCCTAGCATCCTCCTCGCAGCAAACACTGCCACCCAGCTTCGTGTCATCCGCAAACTTAGAGATGTTGCATTCAATTCCCTCGTCCAAATCATTAATATACACTGTAAATAACTGGGGTCCCAGCACTGAGCCTTGCGGTACCCCACTAGTCACTACCTGCCATTCCGAAAAGGACCCGTTTATTCCTACTCTTTGCTTCCTGTCCGCCAACCAATTTTCTATCCACCTCAAAACTGAACCCTCAATACCGTGTGCTTTAAGTTTGTACACCAATCTCCTATGTGGGACCTTGTCGAAGGCCTTCTGAAAGTCCAGATATAACACATCGACTGGTTCTCCCTTATCCACTCTACTAGTTACATCCTCGAAAAATTCTATAAGATTCGTCAGACATGATTTGCCTTTGGTAAATCCATGCTGACTTTGTCCGATGATTTCACCACTTTCCAAATGTGATGCTATCACATCTTTAATAACTGACTCTAGCATTTTCCCCACTACCGATGTTAGGCTAACTGGTCTATAATTCCCCGTTTTCTCTCTCCCTCCCTTTTTAAAAAGTGGGGTTACATTAGCTACCCTCCAGTCCTCAGGAACTACTCCAGAATCTAAAGAGTTTTGAAAAATTATCACTAATGCATCCACTATTTCTGAGGCTACTTCCTTAAGCACTCTGGGATGCAGCCTATCTGGCCCTGGGGATTTATCTGCCTTTAATCCATTTAATTTACCTAACACCACTTCCCGACTAACCTGGATTTCCCTCAGTTCCTCCATCTCATTAGACCACCGGTCCCCCGCTATTTCCGGCAGACGGTTTATGTCTTCCTTAGTGAAGACAGAACCAAAGTATTTGTTCAATTGGTCTGCCATCTCCTTGTTCCCTATGACCAATTCACCTGTTTCCGACTGCAAGGGACCTACATTTGCCTTAACTAATCTTTTTCTCTTGACATATCTATAAAAGCTTTTGCAATCTGTTTTTATGTTCCTTGCCAGTTTTCCCTCATAATCTATTTTCTCTTTCCTAATTAAGCCCTTTGTCCTCCTCTGCTGGACTCTGAATTTCTCCCAGTCCTCTGGTATGCTACTTTTCCTGGCTAATCTGTATGCTTCATCTTTTGTTTTAATACTATCCTTGATTTCCCTTGTTAGCCACGGATGCACTACCTTTCCTGGTTTGTTCTTTTGCCAAACTGGGATGAACACTTGTTGTAGTTCATCCATGTGACCTTTAAATGCCTTCCATTGCATGTCCACCGTCAACCCTTTCAGCATCAATCGCCAGTCTATCTTGGACAATTCACGCCTCATACCCTCAGTTACCTTTCTTTAAGTTCAGAACACTTGTTTCTGTATCGACTTTGTCACTCTCCATCCTAATGAAGAACTCTACCATATTATGATCACTCTTGCCCAAGGGGCCTCGCACAACAAGACTGCTAACTAACCCTTCCTCATTACTCAATACCCAGTCTAGAATGGCCTGTTCTCTCGTTGGTTCCTCGACATGTTGGTTTAGAAAACCATCTCTCAAACATTCCAAGGAATCCTCTTCCTCAGCACCCCTGCCAGTTTGGTTCACCCAATCTATATGTAGATTGAAGTCACCCATTATAACTGCTGCACCTTTAGTGCACGCATTTCTAATTTCCTGCTTGATGCCATCCCCAACCTCACTACTGCTGTTAGGTGGCCTGTACACAACTCCCACTAGCGTTTTCTGCCCCTTAGTGTTTCGTAGCTCTACCCATATCGATTCCACTTCCTCCAAGCTAATGTCCTTCCTTTCCACTGCTTTAATCTCCTCTCTAACCAGTAACGCTACCCCACCTCCTTTTCCTTTCTGTCTATCCCGGCTGAATATAGAATATCCCTGGATGTTGAGCTCCCAGCCTTGGTCACCCTGGAGCCATGTCTCCGTAATCCCAACTATATCATAATCATTAATAACTATCTCCACATTTAATTCATCCACCTTATTACGTATACTCCTTGCATTGAGACACAAAGCCTTCAGGCTTGTTTTTACAACTCTCTTACCCCTTATACAATTATGTTGAAAAGTGGCCCTTTTTGATTTTTTGCCCTAGATTTGTCTGCCTACCACTTTTACTTTCCACCTTGCTACCTGTTGCTTCTACCCTCATTTTACACCCCTCTGTCTCTCTGCTCCTGCTCCCATCCCCCTGCCACATTAGTTTAAATCCTCCCCGACAGCACTAGCAAACACTCCCCCTAGGACATTGGTTCCATTCCAGCTCAGGTGCAGACCGTCCTGTTTGTACTGGTCCCACCTCTCCCAGAACTGGTTCCAATGTCCTAAAAATTTGAATCCCTGCTTTTCTCTGCGTTTGTGTGTGTGTGTGCGTGTGTGTGCGTGTGTGTGTGTGTGTCTGTGTTTGTGTGTGTGTGCGTGTCTGTGTGTGTAACATAACATAACATAACATAACAACACTTTATTATCACTCGGCTTTTTACACCGAACGAAATTTCAGTGTGTGTGTCTGTGTGTGTGTGTGTGCGTGTCTGTGTGTGTCTGTGTGTGTGTGCGTGTGTCTGTGCGTGTGCGTGTGCGTGTGTGTGTGTGTGTGTGTGTGTGTGTGTGTGCGCGTGAACGTTACGAGGCCTCTCCTTGCAGTTGACCATGGGTGCAAGTGCAAGAATGTAAATATATGCTGGAAATTTACTTTGGCCATGAAGCATAATCATATTACGAAGGTGAAGAATGTTGCCACTGTTTGAGGAGGCTCGTGATCCATTGCTTTCAGGAAACCAGTAGCACAATCCCTAACTTTTCAAGCAGCACTCCTGAAATACTGGATTCTGGGGCACGCCTTATCCTCTGTAACCACCACCGTGGAATGGAATGGAATACTTCACTGTCACCTGTGACAAGGCACAGTGAACTTCTTTGCTTGCATACCTCAGGATTACAAATAGCAGCCACCTACCGCGCTGACAAAGTTACAACTCCTCCTTTGTTCTCCAACCCCCTCCCTCTCCCTCTCCGGTCGCCGTTGTTCTCCACCCTCCCTATCGTCCATTGCCCCCCCCCCCCTCCTCATTGTTCATCCCCCCCCTAATGGCACTCCCCCCACGCCGGGTCCTGCAGTGTTCTCCCTCCCCCCTCCCCTTTGTAATGCAAGCCAATGTAAACATGACCCACTGACCACGAGCAGCTTGATTCAACAGCCCCGAAGGCTTAGTGGACGGTGGGACTGGGAGAG
This sequence comes from Rhinoraja longicauda, assembly GCF_053455715.1. Lineage (NCBI taxonomy): Eukaryota > Metazoa > Chordata > Chondrichthyes > Rajiformes > Arhynchobatidae > Rhinoraja > Rhinoraja longicauda. The sequence continues at coordinate 11,600,441 of NC_135963.1, read as the reverse complement.
AGCTGGAGACATCGGACGCAAGGAGCGGGGGCTTGATTAGTACGGGCGTCAAGGGTTGTGGGGAGAAGGCAGGGGAATGAGGTTTGGAGGGAGAGATGGATCAGCCATGATTGAATGGCAGAGTAGACTGGCCTAAGTCTGTTCCTACCACTTATGATCTTATGAACACAGACACAAGAGACTGCAAATGGTGCAAAAGGGTTATCAGTCTGAAGAAGGGTCTCAACTCAAAATGAAGTTTGTCTATTTCCTTCCACAGATTCCGCCAAGTTCCTCCTACAGTTTCCAGAGATAAGGAATGGCAGATGCTGGTTTACACAAAAGGACAGAAAGTTCCGGAGTAACATTGGGTCAGGCAATATCTCTGGAGATTACCACAGACAGCTGTGGAGGGCATTGGGTATTTTTCAGGTGGAGATTGATGGATTCTTGATTAATGAGGGTATCAAGGGTTACGGGGAGAAGGCAGGAGAATGGAGTTGAGAGGGAAGGATAGATCAGTCATGATTGAATGGCGGAGTAGATTCGATGGGCCGAATAGCCTGCTTCTGCTCCTGTCAACTTATGAAAATGGATAGGTGACATTTTGGATCTGAAGAAGGGTCCCAACCTGAAACGTCACCTATCCATGTTCTCAAGAGATGCTGTCCGACCTGCTGAGTTACACCAGCACTTTGTGTCCTCCTACATTTTCTAATTAGCTCACCATAAATATATTTTGTGGTGAATATGCCATGTTATTATTGGAACATAAAAAAGGAACAAACATTCAGATAGGTCATTACACAGATCACACATTCATAAGTGACGGGAGCAGAATTAGGCCATTCGGCCCATCAAGTCTACTCCGCCATTCAATCATGGCTGATCTATCTTTCCCTCAACCCCACTCTCCTGCATTTTCCCCATTAACACCTGACACCCGTCCTAATCATGAATCTATCTATCTCTGCCTTTTATAATATCCATTGACTACAGCCTCCCGTAGCAATGAATCCCACAGATTCACCACCCTCTGACTAAAGAAATTCCTCCTCCTCCCCTCTCCAAAGGTACGTCCTTTTATTCGGAGGCTATGGTCTCTGGTCCTAGACTCACCAACTAGTGGAAACATCCTCCCCACATCCACTCTATCCAAGCCTTTCACTGTTCAGAGCCCAGCAGTGAAGTGCCAACCTCCGGCACCTTCCTTCCCCCCGTGATCACACCTTGACGCCTACCCAGGTTACACCTGCCGCTGCCTCAGTCAATCCATTCATTTCAAGGGAGAGAGGAGAAGCGTTGAGCAAGAGGCACGTGTTTCAGAGAACGCACATTTATTTACAAGCTGCAACTTGTTATGCAGTTTTAAAGCGCGCCCTGGTATTTTTACGTCTTTGTGAATGCCCTAGAGATCTTCACAAGCATTCCAACTTTAGCAACGCTGGACGTCAGGAAGCCTGAGGCTGTGGTCTGGCTTACCACAGAAACACAATTAGTAGATCCTGCCCGATATGTGACTTGGCTCCAAACCGATGACCACAATGGATAAGCCCCAATCAAGACCGGAACCAACGTTAACAGCTCAGAGAGATGAAGAGAGTTTTTTTAAATGGAGTTTTTTATAATCTGGAATGCATCACCATAAAGGCGTGTGGAAGCAGGTTCAGTAGCAACTTTCAATCGGGGAAGATTGGTCTTGGAGTCAAAAGAGTTGTACAGCACGGAGGCCCATCTTTCCCAGGCTGGCTTAGTTGGTGTACAGGGATAGTCCTATTTATCTGCATTCGATCCATATTCCTTCCTATAGATATATCTGACCAAATATATGATAATTGTATCCACTTCTATAACTTCCGCCGGCAGTTCGTTCCAGACACGGACTACCCTCCGAAACTTTCCACCCTTTAATCTTTCCCCTCTCACCTTAAGCCTGTGCCCTCTAGCTTTAGAATCATCTACCCGGGGACAACAAAATGCCATCATTCATTCCCATCATGATCTCGTGCAACTTAAATAACTTCACCTTTCAGCCTCCTATGTTCCAAAGAAATAAAGTCGCAGCCTACCCTACCTCTCCCTATAAGCCGAGCCAGCAAGCCCGGGTAACACCCTGGTGAATATCTTCCACACCCTTTCCTACTTAATGACATCCTTCCCATAACTGTGTGACCAGGAATGCACACAGCACTTCAATGCAATAGATTTTTAGATTTAGAGATACAGCGCAGAAACAGGCCCTTCGGCCCCACCGAGTCCGCGCCGCCCAGCGAACCCCGCACATTAACACTATCCTACACCCACTAGGGACAATTTCTACATTTACCCAGTCAATTAACCTACATGCCTGTACGTCTTTGGAGTGTGGGAGGAAACCGAAGATCTCGGAGAAAACCCACGCAAGTCACGGGGAGAACGTACAAACTCCGTACAGACGGCGCCCGTAGTCAGGATCGAACCCGAGTCTCCGGCGCTGCATTCGCTGTAAGGCAGCGTAGGTTCACTAGGTTAATTCCCGGAGTGGCGGGACTGTCGTATGTTGAAAGGCTGGAGCAATTAGGCTTGTATACACTGGAATTTAGAAGGATGAGGGGGGATCTTATTGAAACATATAAGATAATTAGGGGATTGGACACATTAGAGGCAGGAAACATGTTCCCAATGTTGGGGGAGTCCAGAACAAGAGGCCACAGTTTAAGAATAAGGGGTAGGCCATTTAGAACAGAGATGAGGAAGAACTTTTTCAGTCAGAGAGTGGTGAAGGTGTGGAATTCTCTGCCTCAGAAGGCAGTGGAGGCCAGTTCGTTGGATGATTTCAAGAGAGAGCTGGATAGAGCTCTTAAGGATAGCGGAGTGAGGGGGTATGGGGAGAAGGCAGGAACGGGGTACTGATTGAGAGTGATCAGCCATGATCGCATTGAATGGCGGTGCTGGCTCGAAGGGCTGAATGGCCTACTCCTGCACCTATTGTCTATTGTCTATTGTCTATAACTCTACCGCTGCGCCACCGTGCCGCCAATAGAATTGGACAGATTCACGAGGCTATGAGCGAAAAAGGATGCGGAGCTCAAATGAGCTAGCACTGGGAAGATGGGCCAAATGTCCCCCGATTTGCAGTGCATTTCCATGAAGAAAGTAAAGGGCAGGAGGAACAGGAGTTGGAGCTGCAGGTTGAGGCACAGATCAGGGCGCAGCAATGAGATGAAGGCAAAATAGTCACCACTAACCTTTCATTCTTCAAATAACTTGCATTCCGAGAGAGCGAGAGAGAGAGAGAGAGAGAGAGAGAGAGAGAGAGAGAGAGAGAGAGAGAGAGAGAGAGAGAGCGAGAGAGGTGACCGCCTACAAACTTCCAGCCTCACGAGTCTTTTTCATTGAATCTTACAAGCTTTTTCACAACCGTTTGTCAGACTATTTTTTAGTGCACTTGCCCACACAACACTTTGGGGTACAAGAGAAAGGACCTGCATTCCTGTTCTGTCTTCATCTACTTGGACAGTCCACGGTGCACACCTATTTAACTCCACTCTCGTTCTCCACTCTACCACCTTGTCTGGGTCTTTTCGCTGCGGTAGCTTCAAAAGGAATCGTGTCTTACTTTCAAACGCAGCCACGAGAATAGATAAGACATTAGGCATACTTGTAAAGCACATTCCTTTAGAGCATATTGACAAGACATGGCAAGATCTTAAATGCATCAGCAGTCCTCAATGGGAAACATTGTCAGGTGTTGTGCTAAAGGGCCATTCTGGACTTGGGCTGCTTCTGAAAGACTGGAGCCACTTTGCTTGCACACATGGAATTTAGAAGGACGAGAGGGGATCTTACTGAAACATATAAGATTATTAAGGGATTGGACTCGCTAGAGGCAGGAAACATGTTCCCGATGTTGGGGGAGTCCAGAACCTGGGGCCACAGTTTAAGAATAAGGGGTAGGCCATTTAGAACGGAGATGAGGAAAAACTTTTTCGCTCAGAGAGTTGTGAAGCTGTGGAACTCTCTACCTAAGAAGGCAGTGAAGGCCAATTCCCTGGATACTTTCAAGAGAGAGTTAGATAGAGCTCGTAATGATAGTGGAGTCAAAGGATATGGGGAGAAGGCAGGAACAGGATACTGATTGTGGATGATCAGCCATGATCACGGTGAATGGCGGTGCTGGCTCGGTGGGCCGAATGGCCTCCTCCTGCACCTATTGTCTATTGTCTATTGCTTGGAGTTGAAGTGATGAACTATCAGTGAGGAGAACAACAGGTAGTATTGAGGTTGTGGGGGAGTAGAGGGTCTGCTAGTGATTTCATAGTCAGAGAGACAGAGTCAGAGTTGGCTGCCAGTGGCTCGCGGAGTTCCACAAGGGTCGATACTCTTCACAGTGTATGTTAATGATTTGGATGAGGGGATTGAAGGCTTTGTGCCTAAGTTTGCGGATGATACGAAAATAGGTGGAGGGGCAGGTAGTGTAGAGAAAGCAGGGGCTCTGCAGAAGGACTTGGACGGGTTGGGAGAGTGGGCAGAGAAGTGGCAGATGGAATATAGTGTAGCAAGGTGTGGAGTCATGCATTTTTTGGTAGTAAGAATAAAGGCGTAGACTATTTTCTAAATGGGGAGAGAATCCAGAAATCGGAGGTGTAAACGGTCTTGGGAGTGCTGGTGCAGGATTCCCAAAATGTAATTCTGCAAATCGAATCGGTAGAAAAGAAAGCTAACTCAATGCTAGCATTTATTTCGCGAGGGCTTGTATACAATAACAGGGATATAATGCGGAGGCTCTATAAGGCGCTGGTCAGGCCGCATTTGGAACATTGTGAGCAATTTTGGGCACCATCAATGAGGAAGGATGTACTAGCTCTGGAGAGGGTCCAGAGGAGGTTTACAAGAATGATCCCAGGAATGAGTAGGTTAGCATATGATGAGCGTTTGACAGCACTGGGCCTGTACTCGCTGGAGTTTAATAGAATGAGGGGGGGACCTCATTGGAACGCTGTTCCTGGTGTGGAGTCCTGTATATCGGCGAGACCAAGCGCAGGCTCGACGATAGTTTCGCTGAACACCTCCGCTCGGTCGGCCTAAGACAACCTGATCTCTCGGTTACTCAACACTTTAACTCCCCCTCCCACTCCCACACTGACCTTTCTGTCCTGGGCCTCCTCCATTGTCAAGAGTGAGGCCCAGCGCAAATTGGAGGAACAGCACCTGATATTTCATTTGGGCAGCTTACACCCCAGCGATATGAACATTGACTTCTCTAACTTCAAGTAACCCTTGCTTTCCCCCTTCCCAGTTCTAATAATAATAATATATTCTTTTATTCGTCCCACACCGGGGAAATTTACAGTGTTCCAGCAGCAAAGTGGATAGCAAGAGAGCAAGAGATCACTATGGCCGATTAGGAAAAGGGGAGATGCAACGAGACCTGGGTGTCATGGTACACCAGTCATTGAAAGTAGGCATGCAGGTGCAGCAGGCAGTGCAGAAAGCGAATGGTATGTTGGCATTCATAGCGAGGGGATTTGAGTATAGGAGCAGGGAGTTCTGCTGCAGTTGTACAGGGCATTGGTGAGACCACACCTGGAGTATTGCGTACAGTTTTGGTCTCCTAATCTGAGGAAAGACGTTCTTGCCATAGAGGGAGTACAGAGAAGGTTCACCAGATTGATTCCTGGGATGGCAGGACTTTCATATGAAGAAAGACTGGATAGACGGCTTGTACTTGCTGGAATTTAGAAGATTGTGGGGGGATCTTATAGAAACTTACAAAATTCTTAAGGGGTTGGACAGGCTAGATGCAGGAAGATTGTTCCCGATGTTGGGGAAGTCCAGAACAAGGGGTCACAGTATAAGGATAAGGGGAAGTCTTTTAGGACCGAGATGAGAATTATTTTTTTCACACAGAGTGGTGAATCTGTGGAATTCTCTGCCACAGAAGGTAGTTGAGGCCAGTTCATTGGCTATATTTAAGAGGGAGTTAGATGTGGCCCTTGTGGCTAAAGGGATCAGGGGGTATGGAGAGAAGGCAGGTACGGGATACTGAGTTGGATGATCAGCCATGATCATATTGAATGGCGGTGCAGGCTCGAAGGGCCGAATGGCCTACTCCTGCACCTAGTTTCTATGTTTCTATAAATTGTCATCAGTTTTCTGTGTGTTCATAGCTGTTATTGTTGACTCGTCTGCTCGTCTGCTCGTCTGCTCGTCTGCTCGTCTGCTCGTCTGCTCGTCTCCGACCAGTCTTACTGTCCCCGACTACATTTTATCTCTGTTTGCTTTGTTGTTACCTTTCCCCAGCTAACAATGATCTTTTCTACATTTGCGTTGATCTCCATTCCCTTTGTCACGCTTTCACACCGTATACTTCCTTATCTATGTATCTCCCTCTCCCCTGACAGCAGTCTGAAGAAGGGTCTCGACCCGAAACGTCACCCATTCCTTCTCTCCAGAGACGCTGCCTGACCCGCTGAGTTACTCCAGCATTTTGTGTCTATCTTCGGTTTAAACCAGCATCTGCAATTCCTTCCTCCACATGTTAGGAACATCACTGGTTCCAAGTAACAGTTTTGTTGTTAAGAAAAATCTCGTGCTGCCTTTAGCAATGATCACAGTATTCTAAAAATATTAGTAAACATTAGCCCCCAACAGGAGGCAATTCAAGGGAAGATTTGTTCAGCTTTGTAAGACCTTTAGCGCCATTGTTGTCTGTCCCCAGCACATTCCCAGAACCACTGGACATTGAAGAAAAATGTTAGTGAAAGAAAATGTTACAGATTATATGTAGCGATCTCAGTGAAGGCATTCTTGCCCAGAGAACACACAGATAACAAACTTGGTATCTCTGAATGGCATTGAAAAGGAAAATCCCCCATTACCAAATTATTTAATCAGTTATTTACTTACGGTTAATGAAATGAACACTTCCATCAGGTGTAACATGGCTTAAAATGGTTGTTTGCAAAATTCCCATTTCACAATTTTTTATGTGCAGTTCTCCCAATCCAACACTTATAATTCTCTAACCTAATTTCTGGGAAAATGATTGTTAACAATGCTGAATGTAAAACGATTGAGTTTTAATGAAGGCCAGCTGCCCCCCTTCAACCGGAAGTGCCGGCACCTCCCTAGCTGATGACTTGAACTCCTTCTACGCACGATTTGAGACGGGCAACATTACACCTAGCTCGCCGTCTAAAAACAACACCGCCAGCGTGCTGGCTAGCGAGGCTGGAGGGGGATCCACCGCTGGGGATGTGCACGCATTCTCGGTGTCCGAGCACGACGTGAGGAGGGCTCTGACGCGTGTGAACACGAGGAAAGCTGGAGGCCCAGATGGTATATCTGGGCGTTTACTAAACTCTTGTGCTACTCAGCTTGCTCCAGTGCTCACCACGATATTCAACCTCTCCTTGGCCAAGTCCGTGGTCCCTGCATGCTTCAAAAGATCCATCATCGTACCAGTGTCAAAGAATGCCTCTCCCACTTGTTTGAATGACTACCGACCGGACACCATGGATATTGTCTATTGTCTATCTGCAGTTCCTTCCGACACACTCTGGTAATTACTGATCTTTACTGGGCAAATCAATGCCCTTGATGCCCATCTTGAACAGGTACACAAAGCTCCTCCAAGCCAAATCCCTCCACCCCCAAACCATTTGTTTACCAGTCGTGCATTCAAAGATCACGTTGAAACTCTTGTATGGCAAGGTTCATCTCAAACCTTCTGCTTTTTTTAATCTCTGTCCATTGTCCAACCATCTGCCTATTAACACCCCCCCCTCACCTGTATTCACCTAATACCTGCCACACTTTGCCCTGCCTCTCCGCTCATCCAGCTTTCATCCCGCCCCCCATACAATCAGTCTGAAGAAGGGTCCCTACCCGAAAAGTTCCCTATCCATGTTTTCCAGAGATGCTGCCAGGCCCGCCAATTTACTCCAGCACTTTGCAGGAAAAATTTTCCCAATGTTGGGGGAGTCCAGAACCAGGTGACACAGTCTAAGAATAAAGGGGAGGCCATTTAAAACCAAAATGAGAAAAAAACTTCCTCACCCAGAGAGTTGTGAATTTGTGGAATTCTCTGCCACAGAAGGCAGTGGAGACCAGTTCACTGGATGAATTTGAAAGAGAGTTAGATAGAGCTCTTGGGGCTAGCAGAATCAAGGGGTATGGGGAGAAGGCTGGCACGGGTTACTGATTGTGGATGATCAGTCATGATCACAATAGATGGCAGTGCTGCCTTGAAGGGCCAAATGGTCACCTCCTGCAACTATTTTCTATGTTTCTACTAGACTAAGTGGACCCATTGGGCCCAAACCTCTCCTGCATTGGTGCAGCACCCTCTCCTCCCCCCTCTCCCTCCCCCCATCCCCCTCCCTCCCTCCCACCGCTCTCCCCCCCCTCACCCTCCTCCCCTCAGGAGAGGACGAAGGTCAGTAAGGTGGGCCTAAAATTGTCGCGCTCTTGTGCACCATTGTGGCTGTAGTTCAGGAACAAACAAACAAACAAACGAGAGTTTTAGTATACAGATGTTTGCGTCCGGTTTTAAACACGAGAAGTTAAGCCATTTGTTCTCAGTTCTTGTCCTTACTGCAACGCACTCACCATTCCAACCCAGAAGATAAAGAAGATCACAAGCCATGCGACATCCGTGCATCTCCTGTAGATCTGTGGCCGCCATTCCCTGTGAGGCTCGTCAGCAGCGGACACCTGAAATTAAAAACACAATTTGCCTCTTTAAACTAAGCAGTCCAGAAAGCAGCAACATGGATCATCGAAGCGTGTATTCTTGGCTGCCGTGTGCCGGGGCAGCAGAGCGAAGGCCGCGGATGCCGACAGGATCAACAAACTCATCAGGAAGGCTGGTTCCGTCCTGGGAGTGGAGTTGGATTCACGGTTGGTGGCCTTGGAGGGGAGGATGCTCCTCAAACTGCGGACAATACAGCTCACCCCCTCCATGACACACTGGTCAACCCGAGGAGCACCTTCAGCAACAGACTGGTTCCACCAAGATGCAGCACAGAACGCCACAGGAGATCCTCCTACCCTGTGGCTATCAAACTGTACAACTCCTCCCCCTTCTGTCGTGTGGTGGACCAAGACTGACTCCCTCCCGTCTCCCCCCCCCCCCCCCCCACCCCCAATCTTTGCACATCCCCAATCCTTTTCACTCGTCACTTTAATTTCATGTTTCATGTATCTTGTGTTTTATGACTGTTGGCAGAACAATTTCCCTCCTGGGATAAATAAGGTTCTATCGTATCGTATCATTTATCTCATTCTGCCCAACTTACCTCGTCTACCATTATCAAGATTATGATCCATCCTCTATCACGATACCAAATTTCAGATCCCTCATACTTTTTGGTCTTAATAGTTTATCCTCCTGACGCTTAAATATAATCGGCGACTCAGCTTCCACCATCTTCTGTGAGCCCACAGACTCATCGCCCTTTGAGTAAAGACCTTTTTCTTCATCTCTTTCCTGTATATTACCCCAGCTGTGAACCCTTGTTTGGAGACAGATTCGGTTATCAGGCAACTGAACCAAACTATCTCCAAGTAGAGAGCGTGCAGCGTAGGTTTACTAGGTTAATTCCCGGAATGGCGGGACTGTCATATGTTGAAAGACTGGAGCGACTAGGCTTGTATACACTGGAATTTAGAAGGATGAGAGGAGATCTTATCGAAACGTATAAGATTATTAAGGGGTTGGACACGTTAGAGGCAGGAAGCATGTTCCCAATGTTGGGGGAGTCCAGAACAAGGGGCCACAGTTTAAGAATAAGGGGTAGGCCATTTAGAACTGAGATGAGGGAAAACCTTTTCAGTCAGAGAGTTGTAAATCTGTGGAATTCTCTGCCTCAGAAGGCAGTGGAGGCCAATTCTCTGAAAGCTAGATAGAGCTCTTAAGGATAGCGGAGTCAGGGGGGTATGGGGAGAAGGCAGGAACGGGGTACTGATTGAGAATGATCAGCCATGATCACGTTGAATGTTGGTGCTGGTTCGAAGGGCCGAATGGCCTCCTCCTGCACCTATTGTCTATTGATCCTGACCTACCATCAACCTTATTTTAGACCCTAAGACTAATCTTCAATCAGACTTTACCTTGCATTAAACGTTATTCCCTTTATCATGTACCTGTATACTGTGAACGGCTTGATTGTAATCATGTGTGGCCTTTCCACTGACTGGATAGCATGCAGCAAAAAAAAACTTTCCACCGTAACCTTGGTACACGTGAAAATAAACCGAACCAAACTAAGCTGGCCATCCGAGCATTCTTCCTGCATCCACTTCATTAGTTCTGACGGCATGTTGCATATTGCAATAAGACTCACTCTCAATCTAGTGAATACATGACTGGTCAAACCAGTTTCATCCAGAAGTCCCACCTTCCCAGGATCAGTCTGGTGAGTCTTCATGCACTCCCTCTATGGCGAGTAGATCCTTTCATAGACATGGAAGCCAAAGCTGAAGACAATACTCCAAACAGGGGCTCGATGAGGCTGTGTACAATTGCAGTGAGACATTGTCTAACAAAGGTCAACATTTGTTAAGAATAAGGGGTAGGCCATTTAGAACGGAGATGAGGAAGAACTTTTTCAGTCAGAGAGTGGTGAAGGTGTGGAATTCTCTGCCTCAGAAGGCAGTGGAGGCCAGTTCGTTGGATGCTTTCAAGAGAGAGCTGGATAGAGCTCTTAAGGATAGCGGAGTGAGGGGGTATGGGGAGAAGGCAGGAACGGGGTACTGATTGAGAGTGATCAGCCATGATCGCATTGAATGGCGGTGCTGGCTCGAAGGGCTGAATGGCCTACTCCTGCACCTATTGTCTATTTACCATCTTCCATACCGCTACCGTCTAAAGAAAGGTCTCGACCCGAAACTCAGAGGGACAGGTAGCATCTCTGGAGAGAAGGAATGGGCGAAGTTTTGGGTCGAGACCCTTCTTCAGACTGAAGAAGGGTCTCGACCCGAAACGTCGCCCATTCCTTCTCTCCAAAGATGCTGCCTGTCCCGTTGAGTCACTCCAGCATTTTGTGTCTACCCTCGATTTAAACCAGCATCTGCAGTTCTTTCCTGCACATCTTGACCCGGAAACGTCACCCATTCTTTTTCTGCAGAGGTGCTGCCTGACCCGCTGAGTTATTCCAGCCATTTTGCATCTATCTCCGGTGCCAACCAGCATCTGCAGTTCCTTCCGACCATTTTCCTTCACCGAAGTTTAAATCTTACAAATAACACTCTATCTTTCTGCTTTCCACACAGAGGTCACACACACAGGCACCGAGCACTTTACGCATGCTTGATTTATACATTTTTGAAATAATGCACTTGTTCATTTAATATCAAACTCTGAGTTACGCGCTGGTACTTTTGCTCAAATTTACACCTGGCAGCGTAGTCACGTACAGTATATGTTTAACTTACGCCTTTCAAAATTACACAATGCTTTTTAAGACCCTGACCCCTGCTTAAAACATGAGGTGCCTCTACTTGCATTGCAATGCATTTGCCATGTGTTGGTCCACTTGAATCTTTCTGCACAAACTGATTAAAATAAATGCCGCCCCACCTCTCCCAAATATTACTTTTAGTATTTTGCTTCATTGATAAAAATCTAAGCAGCCACTTACTCGCAGAATGTCATTTGAAGAATGCTACACAGGTCTTTTGAAACAACTATATCATCTCCTCATTTGCTCTTTTTGTTTGTGAGTTGTACCTCCAGAGGTAGCAGGGGTTTAATATGTTAAATATCAACACATTTTAATTGGGTGATATGTTTAAATTAGGTGAACTTTGAGAGTTGCATTCATAAATTCACACGTTCAAAAGTTATAGGAGCAGAATTAGGCCATTCGGCCCATCAAATCTGCTCTGCCATTCAATCATGGCTGATCTATCATCCCCTCTCAACCCCATTCTCCAGCCTTCGCCCCATAACTGCTGACACCAGTACTAATCAAGCATTTGTCAATCTCTGCCTTAAAAATATCCATTGACTTGGCCTCCACAGCTTTCTGTGGCAATGATTTCCACTGATTCATCACCCTCTGACTAAAGAAATTCCTCCTCATCACTTTTCTAAAGGTACGTCCTTTTATTCTGAAGCTATGACCTCTAGTCCTAGACTCTCCCACTAGTGGAAACATCCTCTCCACATCCACTCTATCCAGACATTTCACTATTCGGTAAGTTTCAATGAGGTTCCCCCCCTCATGTTCATTTATCGCATATTTTAATTTAGTTGCTCTTGGCAACCACACACAATTTTACTCCTAACTTGAAAATGCAGGTTTTCTCAAACACTTAACTGCAAAACAAAACGGAACGACTTTCTCAAGTGGAACTAAAAGAACAAAACGTTCTAATGAGTGAAAATAATAATTTGCATTGTTTGGCGCCAAGGAGATTTGGGTTTCTTCCAAGCTTGGAAAGATTTCGTAAACATACTCACGTTGATTAAGAGATTGGAGACAAAGCTACATTCCAGCCACCCCTGCTCCTGCCACATGTCTAACCCCATGTACTGGATCATAGAGTCTTACAGCGCGGAAACAGTCCCTTCGGCCCAACTTGCCCACACCGAACATCTATACCAGTCCCATCTGCCTGTGTTTGGCCCATATCCCTCTAAGCCTTTCCTAGTCACGTACCTGTCCAAATGTTCCTTAAACTTTGTGATACTACCTGCCTCAACTACCTCCTCCAGCAGCTCGTTCCATACACCCACCACCCTCTGTGTGAAAAACATACCCCTCAGGTTCCTAATAAATCTTTCCCCCCTTCATCTTAAACTTATGCCCTCTCGTTCTCGATTCCCCTACTCTGGGCATGAGACTCTGCGAGTCTACCTGATCTATTCCCTTCATGCTTTTAAAAACATCCCTCATCCTCCTGCGCTCCAAGGAATAGAGTCCCAGCCTGTTCTACCTCTCTGTAAAGCTCAGGCCCTCGAGTCCCGTCAACATCCACGTGAATCTTCTCAGCACCCTTTCCAGCCTGACATCTTTCCTATAATGTGGTGCACAGAACTGAACACAATACTCTAAATGCAGACTCCCCAATGTCTTATATAACTGCAACATGACCTCCCACCTTCTCAATTCAATGCTCTGACCGATGAAGACCAATGTGCCAAAAGCATTTGACCGCACCCTGGATCCCTGCCCCTGACCACACACCTGACTCATGTTTACAGTATCCCACCAAGCCCCACAGTGCAGAGTTTGCACCTTCGTCCTGGGACCGCGTTGGTTTTGCTCTGGGATCTTCGGTTTCCTCCCACACTCCACTGACGGAAAGGTTTGCCGGTTAATTGACTTTGTGTCAATGTAAATTGTCCCTTGTGTGTGTAGGATAGCGTTAGTGAGTGGGGATTGCTGGGCTCGGTGGGCCGAAGGGCCTGTTTTCGTGCTGTATCTCCAAACTAAACTAAACACATGCTGTAGGAAGGAACGGCAGATGCTGGTTTAAACTGAAGAAAAACACAAAACGCTGGAGTAAAGAAGGGTCTCGACCCAAAACGTCACCGACTCCTTCTATCCAGAAATGCTACCTGTCCCGCTGAGTTACTCCAGCATTTTGTGTCTGTTAAACTAAACATATGCCTGACCCTTAGCCCCAGACACATACCAGACGCCTGCCCCATGCACACGACTCACACATGAAACTAAACGATAAATCTAGAACTGAAAGAACTAGAAAGTGTTTCATGTTTGGGACATATTTTGTAAAAATCTCCTCAACAAAACAATATATACCTTCATATTTTGTGATTTCAGAAATATCAGACAATCTGCAAATTGTACGAATTCCTTATAGGCAGAAATACAATGGGTGCTCCAACAACTAAACAGACTCATCTCACAGTAGCTGCTTCTCAATAGACAATAGGTGCAGGAGTAGGCCATTCGGCCCTTCGAGCCAGCACCGCCATTCAATGTGATCATGGCTGATCATTCTCAATCAGTACCCCATTCCTGCCTTCTCCCCATACCCCCTGACTCCACTATCCTTAAGAGCTCTATCTAGCTCTCTCTTGAATGCATTCAGAGAATTGGCCGCCACTGCCTTCTGAGGCAGAGAATTCCACAGATTTACAATTCTCTGACTGAAAAAGTTTTTCCTCATCTCCGTTCTAAATGGCCTACCCCTTATTCTTAAACTGTGGCCCCTTGTTCTGGACTCCCCCAACATTGCTGATGCCAACATCCCCAAATGTTGCTGATTACTCTGACTTCCATTATGCACAAAGATTTGTGTCCCGGCGTCAGGAGTTATGGGGAGAAGGCAGGAGAATGGTGTTGAGAGGGGAAAGATAGATCAGCCATGATTGAATGGCAGAGTAGACTTGATGGGCCAAATGGCAACATTTTCTATTTTTACTAGACCAAGTGGACCCATTGGGCCCAAACCTCTCCTGCATTGGTTCAGCATTCATTCCCTCGTTCCCTCGTTCCCTCATTCCTTCACTCCCTCACTCCCTCCCTCCCACTCTCCCCTTCCCCCCCTCCCCCCCTCCCCCCTACTCCATCCCCCTTAACCCCCCTTATCCTCCCCCCCCCTCCCTCCCTCCATCCTCCCTCCTCCCTCCCTGCCTACTCCCTCCCTAGGAGATAGATTTAGACTTTAAAATGTGAATAACTAAAAATATAACACCGATTTCAATGAAACTTCTTCCATTGGCACCAAAGGGACGACGGTGAGTAAGGTAGGCCTAAAATTGTCACGCTATCGTGCACCGTTTTGACTGTAGTTCAGGAACAAACAAACAAACAAATGAGAGTTTTAGTATATAGATATAAATCAGTGCTTTGTATGCTCCGAACTGCCTATGCCCTTACAGTTTTAAATTGTATTTTTGTTCAGACATGTGATGTTTTTGTGGAAAGTACTTTGGGCTGCATTCAATTACTTGAAAAGTGCTATATAAATAAAAGTTATTATTACAACTTAGGAACTGTTGAACTTATTTTTGAAAATGCTTTGCTGGCCTCATTTATGGGACTCGTTTTTGACAATTATCCTGCATTTACATTGCCTAAGGTATGACTAAACTAATATGTGGCATAATCATAAAAGGACAATACTGACTTTCACCATGATAAATACACCAAGATTTCCAAAAATATTCTGCTGGCTTTATTTACAGGGCTCCTTTTCAACAATAATCCTGGTTTTATATTGCCTAAAGTGTAACTTAATTAGTATGCGGAATAATTATATAAGGACCAGAGCCCAACACCATTGAAAACACAGTAAAGGTTTTGAAGATCGAAACATAAAGTTAATCAGGAGGGTGGCATGGCGGTGGCGCAGCGGTGGCGCAGCGGTAGAGTTTCTGCCTCACAACGCCAGAGACCCCAGTTCGATCCTAACCTCGGGTGCTGTTTGTATGGAGTTTGGGCGTTATCCCTGTGACCGCGTGGGTTTTCCCCGGGTGCTCTGGTTTCCTCCCAAACTCCAAAGGCGTCAGTCTGAAGAAGGGTCTCGACCCGAAACGTCACCCATTCCTTCTCCGCCGAGATGCTGCCTGGCCTACTGAGTTACTCCAGCATTTTGTGAATAAATGCTTTCGATTTGTACCAGCATCTGCAGTTATTTTCTTATACTACTTGTTGCTCCACTGCGATTTCTCCTCAAGGTATGTCCACTTTGAAGAAGTTCTCCTCCTCTCTTCGACGAGAGTTTAGCAACATGCTCTCTCGCTGCTCCCCCTCTGTGATTTCTCCTGCCCTCCTACTCTACGACCACCTCAGTCTGAAGAAGGGTCTCGACCCGAAACGTCACCCATTCCTTCTCTCCCGAGATGCTGCCTGACCTGCTGAGTTACTCCAGCATTTTGTGAATAAATACCTTCGATTTGTACCAGCATCTGCAGTTATTTTCCTATACTACGGGTTTGTAGGTTAATTGGCTTCGGTAAAATTGTAAATTGTCCCTGGTGTGTAAGATAGTGCTAGTGTAAGAGGTGGTCGCTGGTCAGCAAAGGGCCTGTTTCTGCGTTATATCTCCAAAGTCTAAACATTGTACATGCTGGGCGGCACGGTAGCGCAGCGGTAGAGTTGCTGCTTTACAGCGAATGCAGCGCCGGAGACTCAGGTTCGATCCTGACTACGGATGCTGCACTGTAAGGAGTTTGTACGTTCTCCCCGTGACCTGCGTGGGTTTTCTCCGAGATCTTCGGTTTCCTCCCACACTCCAAAGACGTACAGGTATGTAGGTTAATTGGCTGGGTAAATGTAAAAATTGTCCCTAGTGGGTGTAGGATAGTGTTAATGTACGGGGATCACTGGGCGGCACGGACTTGGAGGGCCGAAAAGGCCTGTTTCCGGCTGTATATATATGATATGATATGATATTGTACTTGACAAGTCATTGATATTAATTTTCCACCAATTTTCAGAATGCTTTTTTTTGTTTATCTGTAGAATGAGTCGAGGAGATACACCAGGGCGTTTCCTGGAATCTCCTTTGCGCCCTTGCCAAGGCTAACACATCTTTCTTACAGTGCGGTGATCAAGTTCTAAGTAACATGTTACTTATAACCATTCCAATTCTATGCTACATCAGTTTGATAAGATATGTTGTGACCCTGAATTTACTGATTCACCATTAGGTTTTTGGCTCATCCCACGGTTAAAAAAAATCATTCTGCAAATTGCTGGAAATTAATACCAATAACGTGTCAAGTACAATGCTTGGAGCTTTGAAAACGTTGCCGAGTTTTCAATGGTGCTGGTCTCTTGTCCATTTATAATTATTCCACCTACTAATTAAGTTATAGTTTAGGCAATATAAAACCAGGATTAAGGTTGAAAAGGAGCCCCATAAATAAACCCAGTGGAACATTTTCAAAAGTCTTTTCCGAAATTAATACCTAAAACTCGCCAAGTACAATGTGAAAAAACAATCTCCCACTTTCTACCACATGGGATTGATTCAAGCCTAACAACAAAATACAGATTCCCAATTCCAAGTATTCAGTTTTATGGTTCATAATTGGACTGGTAAGCGCACAACAAAAGCTTTTCACTGTACCTCGGTAAACGATACTAAAAAAAACTAAGGTCGACACAAAATGCTGGAATAACTCAGCGGGTCAGGCAGCATCTCGGGAGAGAAGGAATGGGTGACGTTTTGGGTCGAGACCTTTCCTCAGACTGAAGCGTTTCAGACGTCTCGACCCGAAACGTCACCCATTCTTTCTCTCCCGAGATGCTGCCTGACCCGTCGAGTTACTCCAGCATTTTGTGTCATCCTTCGATTTAAACCAGCATCTGCAGTTTTCTTTTCCTTAAAAAACGACTCAACTCAACTGGCTGGATAAACCCAAGGGTTGCACATTACATTCGCTTAATAATTTGGGGGTTGATGCCTCTTGGAATTGGGAATACTTGGAATACTTAGTTTTTTTTAGTATCGTTTACCGAGGTACAGTGAAAAGCTTTTGTTGTGTGCTAACCAGTCCAATTATGAACCATAAAACTGAATACTTGGAATTGGGAATCTGTATTTTGTTGTTAGGCTTGAATCAATCCCATGTGGTAGAAAGTGGGAGATTGTTTGGGAACAGATTTGTCAAGATGTCCATATAAGAAAATAACCGCAGATGCTGGTACAAATCGAAGGTATTTATTCACAAAATGCTGGAGTAACTCAGCAGGTCAGGCAGCATCTCAGGAGAGAAGGAATGGGTGACGTTTCGGGTCGAGACCCTTCTTCAGATGGGACTAGTGTCAAGATGTCCATACTCAAGGCTCTGATCCTGCAGCCCATTTCCCCAAATGTCAATGCATGACCCACAGGTTCCCAGTTCAGAATCTCTTGCCCAGAGTAGGGGATTCGAGGACCAGAGGACATAGGTTCAAGGTGAAGGGGAAAAGATTTAAGAAGAATCTGAGGGGTAACGTTTTCACACAAAGGGCAGTGGGTGTATGGAACAAGCTGCCAGAGGAGGTAGATGAGGCTGGGCCTATCTCGACATTTAAGAAACAGTTAGATGGGTACATGGATAGGACAGGTTCGGAGGGATATGGACCAAGCGTAGGCAGATGGGACTAGTGTAGCTGGGACATGTTGGCCGATGTGGGCAAGTTGGGTGGAAGGGCCTGTTTCCACACTATCATTCTATGACTCGTAGACCACGGATGCAGGTGCTGGCACTTGGTCTTTGGTCCTGCAGGGGGTACTACCATTTAAAAAAGTGCCAAAGATTTCTCCAGACACATGTGTAAGTGAACCATAAAAACTAAGTGCAACATGGAGCACGACTTTGGATGAGTCTTGTCGTGGGCACTGCCATCGATCAGAGTTGGCAGCCTTTTACAATGGAGTTTGATTGACGTTTCCAACTCCTGTTTGCCTTGGCAAACAGCAACAGCAAAGAGCCAACAGGCACATTCCACACTGCAGGAGTACGTGCTGAAAGACGCACTGAAGCTCAGTGCAGCCAATGCAGAGGTTCGATGGAGGAGGACCACAGTCTAGGAACCTTCCACTGCTGGACATTGAGGGGGCTGAGATTAGAGGGGGCTGAGATTAGTGGGGACACCCCACAATCAGGGAACTGCACCAGTGGTGCAATGTGGAAGGAAAAAATGAGGTGCTAACACTACTGACTGCAAGAGGAATCTCAGGACCGAAGAAGGGTCTCGACCCGAAACGTCACACATTCCTTCTATCCAGAGATGCTGCCTGTCCCACTGAGTTACTCCAGCATTTTGTGTCTAACTATTGGGTGTAACACTAAAAAGCAGAAACAAGGAAATGCAGATGCTGGTTAATACATGAAAGGACACAATGTGCTCGAATAACTCAGCGCATCAGGAGCATCTTTAGACTTTGGACTTTAGAGGTACAGCGCGGAATCAGGCTCTTCGGCCCGTCGAGTCCGTGCCGACCAGCGATCACCCCGTACACTACCACGATTCTACTCACTAGGGACAATGTACAATTTTACCGAAGCCAATTAACCGACAAACCTGCACAACTTTAGAATGCGGGAGGAAACTGGAGCACCTGGAGAAAACCCACACGGTCGCAGGGAGAACATGCAAACTCCATACAGGCAGCACCCGTAGTCAGGATTGAACCTGGCTCTCTGGCACCTGAAGGCAGCAACTCTACCATTGTGCCACCATGCCCCCCCCCCCCCCTCCTCCTCCCCATTTCTGGAGAACATATCCATGTTTCTTAACTGATGAAGGTTCTCGACCCAAAACATCACCTGTTCCTTTTCTCCAGAGATGCTGCCTGACCTGCTGAGTTACTCCAGCAGCTTTTCACTGTACCTGGGTACACGTGAACACAACCATTTTGTGTGTAAACCGGAATCTGCAGTTCCTTCTTTCACATTACTGAACATATATTCATGTTCTCCTGAGATACTGCCTGACCGGCAGAGTTACTCCAGCACTTTTGCTAGCAATATTGAATGTACTGCCAGACATCAAGAATGCATTAAGAGTTTTGTACTGCTGTTGGAGTCATTGAGTGATACAGCGTGGAAACAGGCCCTTCGGCCCAACTTGCCCACACCCGGCCAACGTCCCAGCTATACTGGCCCCACCTGCCTGCTCTTGGCCCTCCAATCCTGTCCTATCCATGTACCCGTCAAACAGTTTCTTAAACGTTGGGATAGTCCCAGCCTCAACTACCTCATCTGCCAGCTTGTTCCATCCCTTGTGTGAAAATGTTACCCCTCAGATTCCTATTAAATCTTTTCCCCTTCATCTTGAACCCATGTCCTCTGGTCCTCGATTCCCCTACTCTGGGCAAGAGATTATGTGCATCTATCAACCCGATGCTATCTTGAATCTGTTTTTACAAAATTTACCAATAAAGTTTATTTTTGAAAATAGAAGTGTTTCCAGATGGGACACAATTGTGGAGCAAAATGATTCTCTCAGACCGAGGGACTGGCACTGAGCTCTTGGCTAACGTGCCTACAGTTTCTACTCAACAAAGACAAATCACACACACACACAAACACACAAATAAACATTCTGCAAATAAAACAAAGCCAAATCACACACACACAAATAAACATTCTGCAAATAAGCAAACAACAAGTTGTGGCAGGTCGTAGAGAGCCTCGGTGGCCGGGGGAGAGGCAAGGGCCGGCGGCAGCGTTGAAGGAGAGTGGGACCAAGCTGATGAAAGCCGAGCCCGAGTCACATTGGCAGCGCCAAGCCACCGCGGGATCGCAAATCCCTTCCAGAGGGGAACCTGATTTCCCCCTCCCTCCCTCCCCTCCCTTCCTCTCTTCCCCCTCCCTGACAATACTAACCACAGACTGGGGTCAATGGGCTTCCCGGCTGGCAGGACAAGGCTCCCAACTCACCTCGTACTGGCCGCAGCAGGACATTCCCCCCCCCCACCCGGGCTGCGGAGCGCTGGCAACTTCCAGCCGCCGGGACCCGCTGGCAGGCAGAATGAGCGAAGACCAAACTTGTCGCTGCTTCAGCCGCTCACCTGCCCGGCAGGGGGCGACGCCGAGCCGAGCCCCGCCGCCGAGCCCCGCCACCGACCCACCTTCACCGCCGCCAGAGTACAAAGTGCAACACTCAAAACGCCCCTTCTCATTCCCTCAATAGTCGTTTATTTGTCACATACACACAAATGTGCAGTGAAATTAAAATTTACCCGCAGTTCAACAATAAGACCAATAAGAATAATCAATAAAAATGCAATAACACGTACAATCATAAACTAACACCAAACAAAAGAAACATCCATCACAGTGAGTCTCCTCCAGTCACCTCCTCACTGTGATGGAAGGCCAGAATGTCTTTCTCTCTTCCCCTGCCGTCTTCTCCCTAGGTCCCACCTAATACAATACAATATACAATACAATATATCTTTATTGTCATTGTACAGGGGTACAACGAGATTGGGAATGCGCCTCCCATACGATGCAATAAATTAATTAATTTAAACAACAACAACCCAACGAAAACAAATTGTAACAGTTTTAAGACAGAATAAAGTGCAAGTAGATCTGTGCCGGTTCACTGGGCGATGTGACCATCCGGCTCAGCAGGACCGGTTCATAGCAGCTATGGCCCTGGGGATGAAGCTGTTCCTGAGTCTGGAGGTGCGGGCGTAGGCGGCCTTGTATCGCCTGCCCGATGGAAGGACTTCGAACAGACTGTTGCAGGGGTGTGAAGAGTCTTGGTGGATGCTGGTGGCTAGCAAAACCCATTCCTGCCCTGTCCCTTTGCAAAACTCAGTTCATTTGTCCGTTCTCCCTGTGACTTAGTGGGTTGCCCACCCCCACATCCCAAAGACTTGCAGGTTTGGAGGGTAATTCACGTCTTGTCCTTTATCATGTACCTGTACACTGTGAACGGCTCGATTGTAATCATGTATTGTCTTTCAGCTGACTGGTTAGCACGCAACAAAAGCTTTTCACTGTACACGTGACAATAAACTAAACTCACAAAATGCTGGAGTAACTCAGCAGCACAGGCAGCATCTCAGGAGAGAAGGGATGGGTGACGTTTCGGGTAGAGACCCTTCTTCAGTCTGAAGAAGGGTCTCGACCCAAAACGTCACCCATTCCTTCTCTCCTGAGATGTTGCCTGACCTGCTGAGTTACTCCAGCATTTTGTGAATAAATACCTTCGATTTGTACCAGCATCTGCAGTTAATTTCTTACATAAAATAAACCCAAGTCATTGGCTTTTGCAAATAGTCCCTAGTGTGTAGGATGGAACTAGTATATGGGTGTGCTTGTTGGTCAGCACGAACTAGATGGGCTGAAGGACCCTGTTTCCATGCTGTATCTCTAAAATAAACTATTTGGTTGTAGAAACAAGAAGTTAAACTCCAAACCAAACTGCAGATGCTGGTAAATACACATTTCTTTGTTCACTGAAGTCTTTGTAAGCTGAACGTGCCAACTCTAAAGTATCTGCAAACACCAGTAAATTCCAATGGATCTTCTTGATTTGGGGTTGAGCAGACTGAGGGGGTGACCATATGCAAACATGAAAGATCCTAAGTGATATTAACTGTAAATATTGAGATACTTTCACCAGTGGGAGAGTCATGGATAATGGTGACAGCTGCCAGATAAGAGGACAGTCATTTAAGCCTAAACAGAGAGGCAATGCACAGCAGGTCCAGGTAGCATCGATGGACCAAGACGTCATTCATGTTTCATGTTCAAGGCCTTTATATGAATGATAGACAATAGACAATAGGTGCAGGAGGAGGCCATTCGGCCCTTTGAGCCAGCACCGCCATTCAATGTGATCATGGCTGATCATTCTCAATCAGTACTCCGTTCCTGCCTTCTCCCCATACCCCCTGACTCCGCTATCCTTAAGAGCTCTATCCAGCTCTCTCTTGAATGCATTCAGAGAATTGGCCTCCACTGCCTTCTGAGGCAGAGAATTCCATAGATTCACAACTGTCTGACTGAAAATTGGGTGCACAAATGAAGCAGAGGATAGAACTGGGCTATAGGGGGCGCTGTGGCAATGCAGACTGGATTCACATTGCACCAGTGAATAGCTGTCATGTCTGAAGAAGGGTCTCGACCCCGAAACGCCACCCATTCCTTCTCTCCAGAGATGCTGCCTGTTCCGCTGAGTTACTCCAGCATTTTGTGTCGATCTTCGTAGCCGAGTCCATTTTATTGTCATACTAGACCAAGTGGGCCCAAATCTGTCCTGCACTGGTGCAGCACCCTCTCCCCACCCCCTCCCCTCTCCCCCCACCCCCTCCCCCTCCCCCCACTTCCCCTCCCCCCGCTCCCCCTTCCCCCCTCCCTCCTCCCTCCCCCTCCCCCTCCCCCTCCCCCTTACCTCCCACTCATCGAAACATATAAGATTATTAAGGGGTTGGACACGTTAGAGGCAGGAAACATGTTCCCAATGTTGGGGGAGTCCAGAACAAGGGGCCACAGTTTAAGAATAAGAGGTAGGCCATTTAGAACGGAGATGAGGAAAAACGTTTTCAGTCAGAGAGTTGTAAATCTGCAGAATTCACTGCCTCAGAAGGCAGTGGAGGCCAATTCTCTGAATGCATTCAAGAGAGAGCTAGATAGAGCTCTTAAGGATAGCGGAGTCAGGGGGTATGGGGCGAAGGCAGGAACGGGGTACTGATTGAGAATGATCAGCCATGATCACATTGAATGGCGGTGCTGGCTCGAAGGGCCGAATGGCCTCCTCCTGCACCTATTGTCTATTGTCACTCAAACCCCCTTATCCTCCCTCCCTCCCTCCCTCCCTCCCTCCCTCCCTCCCTCCCTCCATGCCCCTCCCTCCGTAGGAGATAGATTTAAACTTTAAAATGTGAATAACTCTAAAAATATAACACCGATTTCAATGAAACTTCTTCCATTAGCACCAAAGGGACGACGGTGAGTAAGGTGGGCCTAAAATTGCCGCGCTATCGTGCACCGTTTTGGCTGTAGTTCAGGAACAAACAAACAAACAAACGAGAGTTTTAGTATATAGATGCGCAGGTATGGTGAGGTACAGTGCCACAGCAGGAGAGTTGCTGCCTTACAGCGCCAGAGACCCAGGTTTGATCCTGACCGCATGTGCTGTCTGTATGGAGTTTGTACGTTTCACCCAGTGACCGTGTGGGCTTCCTTCGGGCGCTCCGGTTTCCTCCCACATGCCAAAGACGTGCAGGTTTGTCGGTTAATTGGCTTCTGTAAATTCTTCCTAGTGTGTAGGGTAGAACTAGTGCATGGGTGATGGCTGGTCGGAGCGGACTCAGTGGTCTGTTTCCACACTGTATCTCTAAGCTAAAGCTAAACTCCAGGTACAATGAAAATCTAGGGTGCAGCAGCATCCCTGGCACATAGACAAACGTTTATAACAACAAATCATGTGTTTTTACGTGTCTTTATGTGAACTCCAACTGAACTCTGAACTACGAACTGTCTTGAGTGCTCTGGGGACTTTGGGCTTTGTTTTTGATTTTGCGTTATATATTTTTTAAATTTATTGAACTTGCTGTTTAATGCGGTACCTACTGAGTACTATGTTTACATACCTGTTGTGCTGCTGCAAGTACGAGTATCATTGTTCCGTTTCGGGACATACAACAATAAAACACTCTTGGCTCTTGACTTTTGAAATTACAGATAAAAAGGCCGCCTCGGAGTTGCTGGGGAAACATCTGTCTTTCTTTCCATTGCTATGTCAAAGTTGGTCAGATAAAAGCTCCTAAAACTTGCTGGGTGGTAGACCTGCATTATCGCCAGACTTTTGCTCTTCGCTGTTGGCAGGTTTAGTTCTGCATCCGGGAAATATAGCTCATAAGAAACATTTATAAGTATGTTAACCTATGATTTAGATTTTTTTTTTAGATTTAGAGACACAGCGCAGAAACAGGCCCTTCGGCCCACCGGGCCCATGCCGCCCAGCGATCCCCGCACACTAATGCTATCCTACACCCACTAGGGACAATTTTTACATTTGCCCAGCCAATTAACCTACATACCTGTACGTCTTTGGAGTGTGGGAGGAAACCGAAGATCTCGGAGAAAACCCACGCAGGTCACGGGGAGAACGTACAAACTCTGTACAGACGGCGCCCGTAGTCAGGATCGAACTTGAGACTCCGGCGCTGCATTCGCTGTAAGGCAGCAACTCTACTGCAGCACCACCGTGCCGCCCGTACGGGCGTTGATGAGTGTTTGTCGGCACTGGGCCTGTACTCGCTGGAGTTTAGAAGAATGAGGGGGGACCTCTTTGAAACTCACAGAATGGTGAAAGGCTTGGATAGAGTGGCTGTGGAGAGGATGTTTCCACTACTGGGAGAGTCTAGGACTAGAGGTCATAGCCTCAGAATTAAAGGACGTTCTTTTAGGAAGGAGATGAGGAGAAATTTCTTTAGTCAGAGGGTGGTGAATCTGAGGAATTCAGAAGTCTGTGGAAGCCAAGTCATTGGATATTTATAAGGCAGAGAGAGATAGATTCTTGATTAGTACGGGTGTCAGAGGTTATGGGGAGAAGGCAGGAGAATGGGGCTAGGAGGGAGAGAGATAGATCAGCCATGATTGAATGGCGGAGTAGGCTTGATGGGTCGAATGGCCTAATTCTGCACCCATCACTTATAACCTTATGACCTTGCCCACAATGAGCCATTTAATCTTTGATCAGTGAATTCTACACTGGGGCGGACGTTGAGCGGTGGCACATTCGCGGGTTGATTTGTGCCCGCGGAGTGGAACGCCAGAGGCTTGCAACAGCCTCAGGGTGGTGTGGATCAGGCATCGCCAGAGGCCCCACAGAGGCCGACCATTCAACTGCCTGTAGCAGCACAGAGTAGCAGAGAGGTGACGGAGGACATCGACAACATCATTAGGTTAGGCCAACGCCTGCAACACTAACCCAGAGCCACTGCCAGGAAACAAAGGTTCAAAGGTCAGTTTTTTGTCACGTGTACCAATTAACGTACAGTGAAATACAGCCATACGAAGAAAAAGCAACAAGACACACAACTACATACAAGTTAACATAAACATCCACCACAGCGGATTCCCCACATTCCTCACTGTGATGGAAGGCAATAAAGTCTAACCTTCTTCCTCTTTATTCTCCCGCGGTTGGGGCAATCGAACCATCCGCAATCGGGGCGATCGAAGCTCCCGCAGCCAGCGATCGAAGTCCCCACGTTGGGGCGGTCGAAGCTGCTGCGGCTTGGAGCTCCCGAAGTCGGTCTCTAACCAGAGACCATGAGCTCCACGATGTTAAAGACTGCAGGCTGGTTCGGGACTCCCCCAACATCGGGAACATGTTTCCTGCCTCCAGCGTGTCCAATCCCCTAATTATTCTATGTTTCAATAAGATCCCCTCTCATCCTTCTAAATTCCAGAGTATACAAGCCCAGTCGCTCCAATCTTTCAACATATGACAGTCCCGCCATTCCAGGAATTAACCTCGTGAACCTTCGCTGCGCTCCCTCAAAAGTAAGAATGTCCTTCCTCAAATTTGGAGACCAAAACTGCGCACAGTACTCCAGGTGCGGTCTCACTAGGGTCCTGTACAACTGCAGAAGGACCTCCCCTTTTCCTAACTTGACACCATTCAGATAATAATCTGCCTTCCTGTTCTTACCACCAAACTGGATAACCCCACATTTATCCACATTAAACTGCATCTGCCATGCATCTGCCCACTCACACAACCTGTCCAAGTCACCCTGCATCCTCTTAGTATCCTCCTCACACTTCACACTGCCACCCAGCTTTGTGTCATCTGCAAATTTGCAAATGTTACTTTTTATCCCTTCATCTAAGTCATTAATGTATATTGTAAATAGCTGTGGTCCCAGCTCCCAGTGGAGCCTTGCGGGTACCCCACTAGTCACTGCCTGCCATTCTGAAAGAGACCAATTTATCCCTACCCTTTGTTTCCTGTCTGCCAACCAATTTTCTATCCATGCCAGTACACTACCCCCAATACCATGTGCTCTAATTTTGCCCACTAATCCCCTATGTGGAACCTTATCAAAGGCTTTCTGAAAGTCCAAGTACACTACATCCACTGGCTCTCTCTTGTCCATTTTCCTAGTTAAATCCTCAAAAA
Source organism: Rhinoraja longicauda (assembly GCF_053455715.1). NCBI lineage: Eukaryota > Metazoa > Chordata > Chondrichthyes > Rajiformes > Arhynchobatidae > Rhinoraja > Rhinoraja longicauda. The sequence continues at coordinate 11,573,913 of NC_135963.1, read as the reverse complement.
TTTTCAGAAGATTAGTCAAGCATGATTTCCCCTTCGTAAATCCATGCTGACTCAGAACGATCCTGTTACTGTTGTCCAAATGTTCCGCAATTTCTTCTTTTATAATTGATTCCAGCATCTTCCCCACCACCGATGTCAGGCTAACTGGTCTATAATTTCCTGTTTTCTCTCTCCCTCCTTTCTTAAAAGGTGGGATAACATTAGCTACCCTCCAATCCACAGGAACTGATCCTAAATCTATAGAACATTGGAAAATGATCACCAATGCGTCCATGATTTCTAGAGCCACTTCCTTAAGTACCCTGGGATGCAGACCATCAGGCCCTGGGGATTTATCAGCCTTCAGTCCCATCAGTCTACCCAACACCATTTCCCGCCTAATCTGAATTTCCTTCAGTTCCTCCGTCACCCTAGGATTTCTGGCCACTGGAATATCTGGGAGATGCTGGTAAATAACCTTCGGGGATAAAAAGTTCATAAGTGATAGGAACAGAACTAGACCATTCATCCCATTGAGTCTACTCCGCTATTCAATCATGGCTGATGTATCTTTCTCTCTCAACCCCATGCCACTACCTTCTCCCCATAACCCTTCACACCCGTACTAATCAAGAATCTGTCAATTTCCGCCTTAAAGACACCCATTGACTTGGCCTCCACAGCCGCCTGTGGCAATGAATTCCACAGATTCACCACCCTCTGACTAAATAAATTCCTCCTCATCTCCTTTTTAAAGGTACGTCCTTTTATTCTGAGGGTACATCCTTTAATTTTCATTCTGCCTGAGAATGGTAGTAGATAACCGACCAACAGATTTATGATTTTAACAACTCAGGAAATAAACTAAACAAAAGGTAGACACAAAAAGCTGGAGTAACTCAGCGTGGCAGACAGCATCTCTGGAGAGACGGAATGGGTGACATTTCGGGTCGAGACCCTTCTTCAGACCCGAAACGTCACCCATTCCTTTTCTCCAGAGATGCTGCCTGTCCCGCTGAGTTACTCCAGCATTTTGCGTCTATCGTCGGTTTAAACCAGCATCTGCAGTTCCTTCCTGCCCGATAAACTAAACTAAACCTGGAGACGTTGTCTTCATGTGACTGGAGTTTTTTTTTCTTTTTGTGCTTCAATTGTGCCACACTTATTGTAACCACTAGATGTCAGTATTGAGCTAAGGTGGCTTTGGAATCCACAATTAAAAAAGTGGAACGGATTCTCAGGGCAACATTTGTACAATTGGGCTTTTTTAATATATCCTTTATAAATGATAGGCTACACAGAAATATTAATGCATAACAGAAATAGACAATGTTGGAAACTAACCTTTATTCTCTTTCCCAGTTCTGACAGAGTTTTTCACCTGTAACATTAACTCCTTTCATAGATATTGTCTGGCCTGATGAGTGTTTTCAAAATTTCCTGTTTCTTGTTTACGATTTCTCGCAGCTGCAGGTTTTTTGATCTTCATTTATCTTTAACCCATTCTTTAATTTATATTTCATTTGTTCAGTCTGAAGGGTCTCGACCCGAAACGTCACCCATTCCTTCTCTCCAGAGATGCTGCCTGTCCTGCTGAGTTACTCCAGCTTTTTGTGTCTATCTTCAGTTTAAACCAGCATCTGCAGTTCCTTCTTACACATTTACATTAGTCCCACTTGCCTGTGTTTGCCCCATCTCCCTTTAAACCTGTCCTATCCATGTACCTGTCTAATTGCTTCCCAAACGGCGCGATAGTAACCTGTAGAAGTTCAAGTGGGTATTAGTCGACGTGTTGAATCTAAGTAGAATCTAAGTAGAGGCATTGATGGGCTTTCTTCGTGATTGCCTCAATGTGCTGGGCCCAGGACAGACCTTCAGAGAAATGCACGTCTAGGAAGTTGAAGCTATTGACACTCTCCTCCTACCTGTGAATGAAGCCAGGTTCGTGGATATCCTGATATCACCAATATCACAATATCTGGGGCGGAGATGATTGAACCCCAACAATCACAGCCATTATCACCAGCCAGAACAAAAGGATTCTCCTTGACTCCTAATAACTGCATTCCCAAATGCCACACCTTGTTAAACCTTGAAGCTCAGACAATATTTCCTATGTCATCTGTGCAATTGACTTCTTTAAATGTTATCAGGACCAAGGCTTTACACCATCTAGAAGCACAAGCTGCCTGGTTCAAGAGTGTCCCTCCGGACCCATTAATGTTCTCATTGAGTTAGTTTTGGCACGATGGCCAGTACATGCGGGACAAATGTGGACGTTGGCTGTAGCAAACCTGATACTCCCAATTTACAGCTCCAAAAATAAAATGTTTAAAGCTACGAAATCATTCCCTGCACACTTAACTTTCAAGGTGATTTCAGAACACTTGATTTAAAAAAAGATCCGAGTGATGCTGTTTCCCAGATGTGACCAGGATCAGATGTGTCCAGTATCACTGCAACAGTAATTTGGGAAATTCCAACGTTTAATCGGAGTCTGAATGATTTACTTATTCTCTTATCAGGAGGATTTCAGGGCTGGTGGAATTTCAACTGGGCTTGCCACCTGCAGTGTCTCCCTGTCATTGTTAAACTATGTAATCCTCCTGAATCCACTAACTAATTGGCAGCTCTTGCCCCACCCCTACTCCTCACCACTCTCTCTCTACCAGCTTTGTGGCCTCTACACCATCAGTCTGAAGAAGGGTCCTGACCCAAAAACAAAGTCTGTCCACTTCCCTGGACATACAGCATGCTGTCTGGCCTGCTGAGTTCCTCCAACAGTTTGTTTGTTTGCTTGCTTCAACCCTGTAATTCCTTCAATCCAATTTTCCACATTACGTAAACGTGAGTGATTGCAGATGTTGGAATATTTCTGTAATATGTCATCACCGACTTGTTTAAAAATATTTTAGAACAGAGATCAGCTCAGAATATGATTACATTCATTCCTCCTCTTACACTATTAATCTCTGGTAGCAATTGATGACAATGAGAAGAGGATAAATTAGTTTAGATTAGTGTAGGAATAGTGTCAATGGGTGGTTGATGGTCAACATGGGCTCAGTGGGCTGAAGGGACAATTTCCATGCTGCATCTCTATTTTTGACTATCTTCTCTCAATTACCAGGAGGTTACCAAGAACATGCTGCAGGGAACTGAGAATGAGATCTTCATCTCCATCCATCACTGTTTGAGCTTCACCTTGTTTGTACCTTTGTAATTGGTATTGGAAGAGCTTTCTGAAAATTGGTATTGGAAGAGCTTTCTGCAATTTGCCTTGGCACACTAAAGCACAAGGCTCTTAAGACCTACATCCACCTCCAAATGGTAAGCAATTAGAAAGACCAAGAATGTCCTCCTTCTATGCCTGGAATGTATCTAATTCTGGTCAAGTCAAGTTAAGGTAAAGCTGAGCAAGAAATTCGTGTTGCGGCACCAATCAACTACGTGTTCTATCTCTCTCCCGTTCTCTGACTCCCTCAGTCCGAAGAAGGGTCTCGACCCGAAACGTCACCCATTCCTTCTCTCCACAGATGTTGCCTGACCCGCTGAGTTACTCCAGTATTTTGTGTCTATCTTTGGTTACAGTGAGGTACAGGTACAATGAGAATCTTGCTAGCAGCAACATTACTAGCACGTAGACATAAACACATAACAGAGATAAATCAGATATAAATTACGCATAAAGTTTGCAAGACAGTAAAACGATAAAGATTGTGCAAAAAAAACCAAAACATTAGTGCAAAACACATTTATATGCCACCAAGTGACAAAGGCTGCCTCACCAATGGCCTGTTTCGTCTTTTTCCTTTTTTGAGTTTTTAGTTTGTTGTAAAATGTATGTTTTAGTTTATCTGTAGTTTTGTATTATGTAGGGGGTGGTGGGGGAAACTTTTTTAATCTCTTTCCTCGACGGAGATGCGACTTTCTCCATGTCGTATCTCCGTCCGCTCTGCGGCCTAACGTTGTGGAGCTGGCGGCCTCTTGCTGGGACATCGGAACTCCAACCGCGAGCGGGAGCCTGTGGACTTTGAAAGTGGAGCTCGCGGTCGCTGGTTAGAGACCGACTTCGGGAGCTCCAAGCCATGGGAGCTTCGGCCGCCCCGACTGCGGATGGTTCGACTCCCCTGACAGCGGGGAGGAAAGGAGAAAAGAAGATAAGACTTTATTGCCTTCCAACACAGTGAGGAACGTGGAAGAGCCGCTGTGGTGGATGTTTATGTCAAATTTTCATGTAGTTGTGTGTCTTGTTGCTTTCTTGGTATGACTGTATGGCAAACCAAATTCCTCGTATGTTGCAAAACATACTTGGCTAATAAATTATGATTATGATTAAGAGCATCCTAACACATGGCATCCCTGTGTGGTATCTCAGCTGCACGGAGGCAGAGAGGAAAGCTCTTCAGCGGGTAGTCCATAGAGCTCAGAGGACCATCGGAACACAGCTACCAGCCTTGGAGGGCATCTACAACACACGATGCCTCAGAAAAGCCACCAGCATCCACAAAGGCTTTTCACACCCCAGCAACAGTCTGTTCGAACTTCTACCATTGGGCAGATGATACAAGGCCTTCTACGCCCGCACCTCCAGACTCAGGAACAGCTTCATCCCCAGGGCCATAGCTGCTATGAACCGGTCCTGCTGAGCCGGATGGTCACATCGCACAGTGAACCGGCACAGATCTACTTTATTCTGTTTTAAAACTGTTCTAATTTGTTTCATTGGGTTGTTTAAATGAATACTGACTAGCTAATTAATTTATTGCATCGTATGGGAGGCGCATTCCCAATCTCGTTGTACCCCTGTACAATGGCAATAAAGATATATTGTATTGTATTGTATGATGCAAAGAGAACAAGTCTGTGGGGGTGCCAGAGGTATTCCATAGTGGTCCATTGCTGAGGTAAGTTTAAGATTGAAACTGATAGTTGTAGGAGAATAGTCATTACTGCACATGGTGACGTGGGACATCAGGGCTGTGTACCTCCAGGCTGACGATCACAGTGAGAAAGAAGTCCTACCTGGATGATGGAGATCCTTGATGAGAGATGACACCTTCACTGGGGTACACCTCTTGTAGATATCTTTGATGGTTGGGAGGGTTGTACCCATGATGGACCAGGCTCCCTCCATCACTCTCTGCAGCCTGTGCATTGGAATCGCCATGATGCAACCAGCCAGGATACTTTCTACAGTGCATCACCAGTGCCTTGAACAGTTGCAACATGACATGATGTCGGCCCGTCGTGATTTTATAAACCTCGGTTAGGTCTCCCCTCATTCTCCAATGCTCCAGGTGAAACAGTCCCAGCCTACTCAGTCTCATTTCATAACTCAAGCTCTTCAGTCACCGCAACATGCTTGTAGTGTAAGAATATAACTGCAACATACTTGTGAATCTTTCTGCACTCTTTCTAGTTTAGCCACGCCCTGTGGTATGTTGACCAGACCTGCAAGTGTGGTCTCACCACATTCTTGTGTAGCTGTAACACGACGCCCCAACTCCTGTTCTTAATACCGTGTCCTTGGACACCATTGCAACTCCTTTGTCTACCTGTGTTGCCACTTTCAGGGAACTATGTATCCGTACCCTTTGGTCTCTGTTCTGTAACACCGAGCACTGCCGTTCACTGTGTGGTGGTGAATCAGTGGAACCCACCATCACAGACCGCTGCGGAGGCCAAGTCTTTGGCTATTTGGAAATTCATGGGGTCGTGAGTAGTAAGGGTGTCAAAGGTTACAGGGAGAAGGCAGGAGAATGTGGTTGAGAGGGAAAAATAGATCAGCCATGATCGCATGGCGGAGCAGACTCAATGGGCCAAATGACCTAATTCGGTTCCTATGTTTTATGATTTTAAGTCCTTCTGTAGTTTGATTTCCGTAGATGTATCACTTTGCACTTGTTTGAGTTAAATACCATTCCTTTGGCCACCTTTATAGTTGATCTACATCCTGCTGTAACCTTAGACAACTTTCTTCACTGTCTACGACTCCACTAATTTTGCCGTCATCCCACACACCAACTAGTCAAATTTTCCAAGGAGGGTAATTTTGTCTCCCACTAGAATCTGACACTGAGTTTTAAAACTGCTTAACCTCACTCTTAGATCCCATTCTGTTGTCATTCAATGTTGAAAATTACTTTTTTTAAAACACAGGTAAAACACAATTTACCTCTCATTCCGGAGGTAAAATGGTTCCAGTAGTACAGGGATTTGAGCCAAAATCCCACCTCTTATCAGGAGTGATTCACTGCTGTTGGAATTTGAACTATGCATGGCAATAATCTTACTGTCGGTATGAAGCTCTGTAACTCTTCCAATGCCATGTGGTATCATCACCACTCACCTCTGAGCGATGTTTGGATTTTCTGTTGAATGAGTGACAAATGTGGAAAACATTGAGATAATTTGTGATTAACTTTAATATTTGTTCATGGTTTTTGACAAAGACAAGCTATCACCTCTGTGTGGAAACAAAGCATTACTTGGTGATATTGGACTCTGCATTTATAATTTGCCTGTGAATAAAATAAATTGTTAAAGTTTAGTTTAGTTTAGTTTAGTTTAGTTTAGTTTAGTTTAGTTTAGTTTAGTTTAGTTTAGAGATACAGCATGGAAACAGTCTGAAGAAGGGTCTCGAACCAAAACGTCACCCATTCCTTCATATTGGAAGGGCTTTCTGAAATTTGCCTTGGCACACCACACTTGGCACCCAAGGCTCTTGAGACCGACATCCACCTCCAAATGGTAAGCAATTAGAAAGACCAAGAATGTCCTCCTTCTATACCTGGAATGTATCTAATTCTGGCCAAGTCAAGTTAAGGTGAAGCTGAGCAAGAAGTTCGTGTTGCGGCACCAATCAACCACATGTTCTATCTCTCTCCCGTACCCCGACTCCCTCAGTCTGAAGAAGGGTCTCGACCCGAAACGTCACCCATGGTCATAGTCATAGTGGTGAAGTCATAGAGTGATACAGTGTGGAAACAGGCCTTCCCGCCCAACTTTCCCACACCGGCCAACATGTCCCAGCTACACTATTCCCACCAGCCTACTCAACCTCTCCCTATAGCTCACACCCTCTAATCCTGGCAACATTCTTGTAAATCTTCTCTGAACCCTTTCAAGCTTGACAATATCTTTCCTATAGCATGGTGCCCAGAACTAATTAGCCTACAAACCTGTATGTCTTTGGGGTGTGGGAGGAAGCCACAGCTTCCCAGAGAAAACACACGCAGGTCATGGGGAGAACATACAAACTCCGTATAGTCAGGATCAAACCTGGGTCTCTGGCGCTGTAAGGCAGCAACCCTACCGCTGCGCCACTGTGTCACCCATATGTGGAAAATAAATGGACAGACAATGTTTCGGGTCGGGACTCACCTTCATGACTGGTAGGGATTGTAGAGAACCAGGAGTCTTTGAAGGAAGGCCCTTACCTGATATGTCATCTGTCCATTTCCCCGCGCATGTGCTGCCTGACCCATTGAGTGCCTCCAGCACTTTGTTTTTTGCTCAAGATTCCAGCATCTGCAGACTCTTGTGCAGTGTACAAACTCAACGAGGTTCCGTTAGTTTCAGGTGGTAATGTTATACCAGCATAGAGTCATAGATACTATATGTACTGCCCAGAAACCTCTCCTTCAGCCCACCGTGTCCAAATCACCCAATGTACCTATACATAGTAATGCCATTTACCTTGAAGAAAATTAACCTGGAGATATTAGTTATTAGAACATAAAACATAAAACCGTACAGCATAGGAACAGGCCTTTCGGCCCACAATGTCTGTGCCGAACATGATGCCAAGTTAAACGTGATCCATATCCCTCTATTTCCTGTATATCCATATGATTTAGATTTAGAGATACAGCGCGGAAACAGGCCCTTCGACCCACCGGGTCCGCGCCGCCCAGCGATCCCCGCACATTAACACTATCCTACACCCTAGGGACAATTTTTTTACATTTGCCCAGCCAATTAACCTACATACCTGTACGTCTTTGGAGTGTGGGAGAAAACCCACGCAGGTCACGGGAAGAACGTACAAACTCTGTACAGACGGCGCCCGTAGTCAGGATCGAACCTGAGTCTCCGGCACTGCATTCGCTGTAAGGCGGCAACTCTACCACTGCGCCACCGTGCCGATGAAAGAATGGAGTGCCTGGGCTTGTATCCACTGGAATTTAGAAGGATGAGAGGGGATTTTATAGAAACATATAAAATTATTTAAACTTTGCCGCTCTCATCTTCAAGCTATGCCCTCTAGTCATTGATATTTCCAACAGGGGGAAAGGTTTCTGACCATCTAACCGATCTATGCCTTTCATAATTTTATAGACTTGTAAGTCTGTCCATCCTCTCTTTATAGCTAATACCCTCTTCTCCAGAGGACAAAGGTTCAAGGTGAAGGGGAAAAGATTTAACAGGAATCTGAGGAAAAACATTTTTCACACAAAGGGTGGTGGGTGTATGGAACAAGCTGCCAGAGGAGGTAGTTGAGGCTGGGACTATCCCGACATTTAAAAAACAGTTAGACAGGTACATGGATAGGACAGGTTTGAGGGCTATGGACCAAACGTGGGTAGGTGGGACGAGTGTAGCTGGGACATGTTGGCCAGTGTGGGCAAGTTAGGCCGAAGGGCCTGTGTCCACCATGTATCACTCTTTGACTCTACAACTCCAGGCATCATTCTGTTAAACCTCTACTTTTCCCTGCCCCTTTTCAAAGCATGCACATTCTCTCTGTAATGGGGTGGCCAGAACTGCACACAATACTCCAAATGTGGCGATGCTCAAGTGGTATATAGTTGTGTCATGACCTCCTGCCTCTTGCAAGACGTATGAAAGCAAGCACACCAAACTGTTTTGGGAAATTCTGCATTGGACATATGGGAGTCATTCAAAGGCCAGTTGATCAAAGTTCAGGACCAGCACCCAGAACCCAGGAAAGCCAGCGATTACAAACAAAAGATAAATCTCTGCCTCAGACCTCAAACAAAATATTTACTTGCTGTCCGGAAAGATTCTGTATGACACCAGGGTACAACGAGTGAGTACATCTATTGGAAAGCCACAGTAGGGCACAGAAGGCTGTGGACCAAATGCTACTAAATGGGGTTAGAGCAGATTGTCGACGGAAACATAGTGGGTTGAAAGGTCTGCTTCCGTGGTCTCTGATTCAATAACTCCATGACTGTACAACAGTTCTCTATTTTAGGTGAAATGTGGTTGGGTTAAATTAGCATTCCCTTAACAGTAAATAAATGCCATGAATAATTTCAGATGGAATTGAACACCACAATGAGGAATGGCGGCACGATGAGGAACAGCGGCACGGTGGCGCAGCGGTAGAGTTGCTGCCTTACAGCGAATGCAGCGCCGGAGACTCAGGTTCGATCCTGACTACGGGCGCCATCTGTACGGAGTTTGTACGTTCTCCCCGTGACCTGCGTGGGTTTTCTCCGAGATCTTCGGTTTCCTCCCACACTCCAAAGACGTACAGGTATGTAGGTTAATTGACTGGATCAATGTAAAAATTGTCCCTAGTGTGTGTAGGATAGTGTTAACGTGCGGGGATTGCTGGGCGGCGCGGACTCGGTGGGCCGTAGGGCCTGTTTCCGCGCTGTATCTCTAAATCTAAACTACCGTAAGCATTGTGTTTATCATTGACCCGCTGGATGAGACCACCAACCAGAGTTGCTGACAGCAGCTGAAATGTTTGATATTAATGAACAGGGCTGATTTCAGAACCAATCCTTCTTTCATAACTTTAAATTAATTAATTAATTAAAAGCGTTGAAAGCATTAGCGACGCAGTGGTGCTGGTTTCCGACGGGCACAGTGACGGACGCACCACACATCTCTGTCCTCCATACACCTGGGAAGCTCCTCTTTTGTCTCTACACATGCGTCTTCCATCAACGTCTTCAGCATCGTCTTGTTTGGTCGTCCCGGGTTCCGTCTTTCATAACCCAGGATGATATCAAAGTCTGAAAAAGGGTCTCGACCTGAAACATCACCCATTCCTTCTCTCCATTCAGGGGATGCTGCCTGACCTGCTGAGTGAGTCCAGCATCTGCAGTTCCTTCTTACACATTATATCAATCTGCCTGATACCCAATGAATTGCTCCTAAACTGCTGTTACTACTCTGAAAGAAGAGATATTGCAGCAAAATTGCACAAGCCATGATCTCAATGCAAACTATTTCTCCACATTTTCCACAGGCCTGGATGTGGACAGGATGTTTCCACTAGTCAAGTGGGAGAGTCAAGGACCAGAGGTCATAGATTCAGAATTAAGGGATGTTCCTTTGGGAAGGAGATGAAGAGGAATTTCTTTAGTCAGAGGGTGGTGAATCTGTGGAATTCATTGCCACAGAAGGCCGTGGAGGCCAAGTCAGTGGTTATTTTTACGGCAGAGATAGATAGATTCTTGATTAGTACGGGTGTCAGGGGATATGGGGTGAAGGCAGGAGAATGGGGTCGAGAAGGAAAGGTAAATCAGCCATGATTAAATGGCGGAGTAGACTTGATGGACCGAATGGCCTAATTCTGTTCTTATCACTTATGAACTTATGAATTTCTGGTGTATTTTTGAATGAATGATTGTGCTTTAATAAATCAAAATTGCAAATAGCCAAACAGACTTTATCTTTATGCTCCTACTTTGCTTATTCTGTACCACTTAGGCCTATTTACACATTAGAGATCCAATGTGGAAAGAGGGGCTTTGGCCTACCAAGTCCGTGCCATCCTTCCTAGCTACAATGAACTTCTTAAGAGACCCTCGGCTATATTTAATCAGACCTTACTGGTCTTTATCTTGTACTAAACGTTATTCTCTTCATCATGTATCTGTACACTGTGGGCAGCACGGTTGGCATCATGTGTAGTCTTTCTGCTAACTGGTTAGCACGCACCAAAATGCTTTTCACTGTACCTCAGTACACGTGACAATAAACAAAACTGAACTGAACTAAACTAAACTAAACTTAACTTTCCACCTAACTAAATACCAAGAGCAGTTTTAAAATTTAAAACATTTGATGAAAATATTTGGAAAGATGACTCAGGAGGTTTAATCATCTTGCAAAACAAATTATTCTCTCCTGTCTAATAGGGAAGTCAAATGCAACATTGCCTCCTCCTGTGACGTATTCAGTATATAAATCAAAATCTTAGTGACACATTAATTGGCTATGCACTAATCGAGATTCGTATTTTCGTACATTTTGTTAATCGTGGGCACTACACTTAGTCAGGCGTGTGAGTAAGCAAGTAAATAAATAGATTAAATACATACATTTCCATTTAATCAGAACACCGCTGGGTGCAAGGTGAATGACTGTTGAGGGTGGGGTAGTAAGGGGTTTGGTTTAGTTTTGTTTTTAGTTTAGAGATACAGCGCAGAAACAGGCCCTTCGGCCCACAGAGTCCTCGCACATTAAGATTATCTACACACACTAAGGACTATTTTACGATTTTACCAAACCAATTAACCTACAAACCTGTCCGTCTTTGGAGTGTGGGAGGACACCGGAGCTCCTGGGGAAAACCCACGCAGGTCACGGGGTGAACGGACAAACTCCACACAAACAACACCCGTAGTCAGGATTGAACCCGGGTCTCTGGCGCTGTAAGGCAGCAGCTTTACCGCTACGCCACCGTGCCGGACAATAGACAATCAACAATAGAAAATAGGTGCAGGAGCAGGCCATTTGGCTCTTCGAGCCAGCATCACCATTCACTGTGGTCAATCACAATCAGTACCCCGTTCCTGCCTTCTCCATATTACCCCTTGGTTCTGCTATCATTAAGAGCTCTATCTAACTCTCTCTTGAAAGCATCCAGAGAATCGGCCTCCACTGCCTTCTGAGGCAGAGAATTCCACAGATTCACAACTCGCTGGGTGAAAACGTTTTTCCTCATCGCCGCTCTAAATGGCCTACCCCTTATTCTTAAACTGTGGCCCTGGTTCTGGACTCCCCCAACATCGGGAACATGTTTTCAGCCTTTAGCGTGTCTAATCCCTTAATAATCTTATATGTTTCAATAAGATCCCCTCTCATCCTTCTAAATTACATTGTATACAAGCCCAGCGCACCATTCTTTCAACATATGACAGTCCCGCCATCCCGGGAATTAAGCTCGTGAACCTACGCTGCACTCCCTCAATAGCAAGAATGTCCTTCCTCAAATTTGGAGACCAAAACTGCACACAGTACTCCAGGTGCGGTCTCACCAGGGCCCTGTACAACTGCAGAATGACCTCTTTGCTCCTATACTCAACTCCTCTTGTTATGAAGGAGGCCAACATGCCATTGGCTTTCTTCACAGCCTGCTGTACCTGCATGCTTACTTTCACTGAATGACGTACAAGGACACCCAGGTCTTGTTGTACTTCCCCTTTTCCTAACTTGACACCATTCAGACAATAATCTGCCTTCCTGTTCTTGCCACCAAAGTGGCTAACCTCACATTTATCCACATTATACTGCAACTGCCCTGCATCTGCCCACTCACCCAACCTGTCAAAGTCACCCTGCATCCTGATAGCATCCTCCTCACAGTTCACACTGCCACCCAGCTTTGTGCCATCTGCAAATTTGCTAATGTTACTTTTCATGATACTAAACTGCAGAATGACAGTGTGGGACAGGCTCCATAACCAACTGGCATTCCCTGGGCTGGAATTTCCAACATGCTTACATTGTTGAACAAAGTAAGCCAGAAATAATAACAACATTTGATCATCCCTTAGTAAACAATAATAAAATGTAACTGCAATTCATCAGAACTTGTTATCAGGGCACACATTCTTTCTGACTTCCTCCCGGATGCCACTGTGGTGTGGACTGAAATGCATGGATTTCTATTAAACATATCTCTGAAAACTTCCTGCTGTGTTGACTCAAGCTTTGAGAAATGAATCAAACATACCCCTATGTGTATCATACTATAAGCAAGTGCAGCAAATTACTGCTTGGAATGGAGTCTGGGAATTCTTTGAGGGAAAATAGTTCTATCTGATTACTAATTTTCTCAAGAAAATATGATTGACCAGATATGAGTAATGGAGGAGGAAACTTGAAGCCCCCTTTCATTAGCATTGCCATCTTTAACTAATATTCTTAGTTCTAACTCACCTAAGTTGAAAAAAAAAGTGTTATATCTAATGTAAATTTGTAGACAAGCTACTTTATCAAATGGACCTGATGTCGTAGTCAAATACAAGGAACTGCGGATGTTGCTCTTTCATACATTTATGCATTCACTTAGTCATAGAATCATAGAACGATACAGTGTGGAAACAGGCCCGCCGGCCCAACATGCCCACACCGGCCAACATGCCCCAGCTACACCAGTCCCACCTGCCCGCATTTGGTCCATATCCCTCCAAACCTGTCCTATCCATGTATCTGTCTAACTGTTTAAGGGTCGTGACCCAAAACGCCACCTAATCCTCTCCAGAGCTGCTGCCTGTTCCACTGAGTTACTCCAGCTTTTTGTGTCTATCTAACTGTTTCTTAACTGTTGGGATATTCCCTGCCTCAACTACTTCCTCTAGCAGCATTTTCCATACACCCAACACCCTTTGTGTGAAAAAGCTACCCCACAGATTCCTATTAAATCTTTTCCCCTTCACCTTAAACCTATGTCCTCTGGTCTTCGATACTGCTGGTCTGGGCAAATAACTCGGTGCATCTTCCCGATCTATTCCCCTCATGATTTTATACACCTCAATAAGATCAACCCTCATCCTCATGCACTCCAAGCAATAGAGGAGTCAACCTCTCCCTATAGCTCACACCCTCGAGCCCTGGCAACATCCTCATAAATCTTTTCTGTACCCTTTCCAGCTTGATTCGTTGGGTCATAATTTGCTAATTGAATTCAATTTAAATTACCTCAATTTTGATATACTCCATCAAGCCGATATTAGATGTCGTTTCATAGACAATATATTAAATACAGATTCCACTGTCGTTCATCTCATAGTTGGATGTTTCTGTGTATAAAATGGCTGCCATGTCTGCTCTTCAAAGTAATTTCTGGATGTACAGCACTTGGAACGGATGTTTGTGAGAGAAGTTACAACAGCATTATCTATGTTCTTCTCAAAGAATTTAGATTAAAGGAATATTTATGTTTATTGCCAGTTAGCAATTTGTTTATACAAAGGAAAATTGGTCTAAATCTGGAGTTCAGACAAATAGTCATTGACCTGAAACATTAACTTAATCTTTCTCTCCACTGACCCTGAGCATTTCTATCATGTTCTTTTTAAAATTTAGCATTGTTTAGGTTAGTTTAGTTTAGTTTACAGATACAGTGTGGAAGCAGGCCCTTCAGCCCACCAAGTCCGCACCAACCAGTGATCCGGTACAATAGTTCTATTCTACAGACCGGGGACAGTTTACAGAAGCCAATTAACCGACAAACCTGCGCGTCTTTGGAACGTGTGAGGAAACCGGAGCACCTGGAGTAAACCCACACTGTCCACATGGAGAGCATGCAAACTTTATACCCTTAGTCAGGATCAAACCCTGGTCTTTGGCACTGTCAGGCTGCAACTCTACCGCTGCGTCACTGTGCACTTTTAACGAGGTATAATTTTGAGTGACTTGATACTTGTTTATGCCAATCAAAACTTCACAAACACAACGGTTTTTTGAACCGGCTTCTAAATAAGATAATAAACAATGACTAGCATGGACAGAGTGGGCAGAAAGGTCAGTTTCCATGCTTCAAATTTAGTTTACTTTAGCGATACAGCATGGAAATTCCCAGAATGGCGGGACTGTCATATGCTGAAAGACTGGAGCGACTAGGCTTGTATACACTGGAATTTAGAAGGATGAGAGGGGATCTTATCGAAACGTATAAAATTATTAAGGGGTTGGACACGTTAGAGGCAGGAAACATGTTCCCAATGTTGGGAGAGTCCAGAACCAGGGGCCACAGTTTAAGAATAAGGGGTAGGCCATTTAAAACAGAGATGAGGAAAAACTTTTTTAGTCAGAGAGTTGTGAATCTGTGGAATTCTCTGCCTCGGAGGGCAGTGGAGGCCAATTCTCTGAATACATTCAAGAGAGAGCTAGATAGGGCTCTTAAGGATAGCAGAGTCAGGGGGTATGGGGAGAAGGCAGGAACGGGGTACTGATTGAGAATGATCAGCCATGATCACATTGAATGGCGGTGCTGGCTCGAAGGGCCGAATGGCCTCCTCCTGCACCTATTTTCTATTGTCTATTGTCTATTGTCTATTGAAACAGGCCCTTTAGTCAATCGAGTCCACGCTGACCTTCGATCACCTGGTTCTGTGTTATCTCACTTTCGTATGAACTCCCCATACACTCAGGGCAATTTACAGAAGCCAACTAACATACAAGCACACACGTCTTTGGCATGTGGAGGGGAAACCAAACCAGTCACTGGGTGAACATGTAGACAGCACATGGACAGCTCTCAAGGTCAGGATTGAACCAAGGTCTCTGACGTAGTGAGGCAACAGCTCCACCACTTGCACTGTACCTCATTGTTAATTGTCTACATTGTTAAATTGAGTAAATCAATTATTTTGTATTGAATGCTTTAGTTTAATATGATTTGTGTGTTCGACGCTTTAATTTAATTGACACCTTAATGTGTTTGACAATTTAATTATTGAACACAAAATTAAAAAAGATCAAATTAAAAAATCAAATTAAATCATTGATTACAAAATTAAAGTGTCAAACACAAATCATATTAAACTTAATTAAAGCATTCAATACAAAATAAAATGATTTCCCCAATTTATTTTCTATACGTTAGCAGCCAAAAACATGGCATAAAAATGACCTGTTTATATTAATGTCTGACATCAGTACATGCGAGCACCAGGCTTTTAAAGAAACAAATTCAAACAAAAAATGTAAATAACTCCCATGTATTCAGGACATCAATTCTTTGTAGAAAACAGCGTAAGATTCCCCCTGATATTATGCCATCATAAAATCATCAAATGTTAAGGCATGGAGATTGACCATTCAGCCCACCACACCTGTGCCAGCCCAAAATGATTATGTAAGCCTAATCCTACATCACAGGTCACAGGCGTATAACCAACAGCTCTTTAAGCACTCGTCCACATTAATGCAATGAGGATTTCTGCATCACTCTCAAGAACTGAGCTCTAGATTGCTACTCCACTGAATAAAGATAAATCTCCTCAACGTCCCTCTAATCCTATTCATAGAGTCATAGAGTCATAGAGTCATAGAGTGATACAATGTGGAAACAGGCCCTTCGGCCCAACTTGCCCACACTGGCCAACATGCCCCAGCTACATTAGTCCCACCTGCCTGCATTTGGTCCATATCCCTCCAAACTTGTCCTATCCATGTACCTGTCTAACTGTTTCTTAAATGTTGGGATAATCCCAGCCTCAACCACCTCCTCTGGCAGCTTGTTCCATACATCCACCACCCTTTGTGTGAAAAAGTTCCCCCTCAGATTCCTGTTAAATCTATTCACCTTCATGTTAAACATTCGCATTTACCTTATGTCAAAGGCTCCCACCCTGCTTCATCTGCGACCGAAACTTGAACGCTTTTGGATTTACGGCCCATATTTTTAGATTGCACGATAAGTGAATTGATAATTCTGTCAAACTGATTAAAGTTTTCAAAACCTTTTATTTCTGTTCTGAAGCGTGCTAATCATAACATTAAAACATTCAATAAAGTACAAATTAAATCATTGGGAACAAAATGAAAGCATCAAATTAAATTCAAATTAAATTGTTGAACACAAAAAAAGCATAAAATCAGATTAAATCATTGAATGCAAAATTAAATCATCAAAGAAAAATCACATTGAACTTACTTAAAGCATTCAATATAAAATAAATCATTATTCCCTTAAATTATTCCCTATAAATTATTCCCTTTATAATGTATAGAAACATAGAAACATAGAAAATAGGTGCAGGAGTAGGCCATTCGGCCCTTTAAGCCTGCACCGCCATTCAATATGATCATGGCTGATCATCCAACTCAGTATCCCGTACCTGCCTTCTCTCCATACCCCCTGATCCCTTTAGCCACAAGGGCCACATCTAACTCCCTCTTAAATATAGCCAATGAACTGGCCTCAACTACCTTCTGTGGCAGAGAATTCCACAGATTCACCACTCTGTGTGAAAAAAACCTTTCTCATCTCGGTCCTAAAAGACTTCCCCCTTATCATTAAACTGTGACACCTTGTTCTGGACTTCCCCAACATCGCGAACAATCTTCCTGCATCTAGCCTGTCCAACCCCTTAAGAATTTTGTAAGTTTCTATAAGATCCCCCCTCAATCTTCTAAATTCAAGCGAGTACAAGCCGAGTCTATCCAGTCTTTCTTCATATGAAAGTCCCGCCATCCCAGGAATCAATCTGGTGAACCTTCTCTGTACTCCCTCTATGGCAAGAATGTCTTTCTTGCCATATAGTACCTGCACGCTATGGATGGCTCGATTGTAATCATATATAGTCTTTCCTCAGACTGGTAGCTTTTCACTGTACCTCGGTACACGTGAAAATAAACTAAATTCAAACTCAAACTCAAATCGATTTACCCAATTTCATTTCCATCCTGTAGCAGCCTCAAAACACGGCATGAAAAATCTTGTTTCCACCAAAGACGAGTGAATTGCAAGTTTAAAAAAAACAATTTTTTTTAAAGGCAAATGGTCAATTGCGTGCTCTACCCCAGTTAAAAAATGTTAAAGGGGAAAAATTCTACCCATTGGCTTTGAAAAACCTGGATGGACTCAGTTAGGGTTGCTCATTCAGTCATTGCCTCACAATGAATATTGTGACAACATTGAACCAGTCTACACCACTGCCTTTTGCATATGTTCACAAGTTCACAAGTTATAGGAGTAGAATTAGGCCAGTCAGACCATCGAATCTACTCCACCATTCAATCATGGCTGATCTCTGCCTCCTAATCCCATTTTCCTGCCTTCTCCCCATAGCCCATCACACCCGTTCTAATCAAGAATTTGTCTATCTCTGCCTTATACTGACTTGGTCTCCACAGCCCTCTGTGGCAATGAGTTCCACAGATTAACTACCCTCTGACTAAAGAAGTTGCTCCTCACCTCCTTTTTAATAGAACGCCCTTTAATTCTGAGGCTATGACCTCTGGTCCTGGACTCTCCTGCCAGCGGACATACACTCTCCACATCCACTCTATCTATGCCTTTCATTATTCTGTAAGATTCAATGAGGCCCCCCATCAACCATTTAAACTCCAGTGAGTACAGGCCCAGTGCTGCCAAACACTCATCATATGGTAACCCACTCATTCCTGGAGTAATTCTTGTAAACATGCTGAATCTTGCACAGCAGCTCGAACGTTTCAATAATTTTCACCAGAATCTTCCATTAAATTTCCCCAGCTTTTTCCATAATTTAAAACAAAATTTCGACCACCAGATTCGAATCCGTCGCTACCCAAAATGATGTCGTAACCAGAGGTCTGGAACCAGTGTCTTATGTCCATGGTCTCTATTTATTGGCATTTCCCATTAAAGGAAATAGGTCCTTCGTGTTCACCCTGTTTCGGCCTCCAACAATTTTACACACTTTTTGCCAACCTCCTTTGTCTAAAGTAGACGACCTGTGGCTAACCATGAATCCCCCAAATCCAGAATTGTCAATATCTTCGTGGATCTCCTGTGAAATCTCTCCTTCTCATGATGTGGCAACCAGACGCAGTTGCAGTTTTGCACATTTTGAGCAAGACCCTCCTTGTTCTTGTATTCTACTCCTCAACCAATAAAGTTGAGCTGCTATTTTCAGGCACGTGTGGCATGCACTCCAATGTCCCTCTATTTCTTTCCATTTCTGAATACCTTACCAGTTAGTGGCTAACACTATATCTACTTTGTCTTCTTCCAGTACATTATCTCACTCTGCAACAAACTGAAAGCCATTTACCACCTGTTAATCCACTGCATTCTCCTTTGTTTTTCTGCTTGGAAAATTCATTAATTTTTTTTCCCCATCAACCGCAATGAAATGTTTGTTCAGATTTATAAACGTCTTAATCACGGCCTCTGCATTGAAGTGTGAATCACAGAACAATGCTTGCATTTCTCTGAATAAGAGTCATCTGCTATCTCATTTGTCTTCACTCTCCCGGGCTTATCAAATATTATTGGGCAACATTAACTATGAGACAGAGGAAGCAATATCAGGAACACTGTTACCATGACGACAGCACATGAGCGGGATAACATGGGCGGCACGGTGGCGCGGCAGTACAGCTGCCAGACACCCGGGGTCCAATCCTGACTACGGGTGCAGTCTGCACGGAGTTTGTACATTCTCCCCGTGACTGCTTGGGTTTTCTCCGGGTGCTGCGGTTTCCTCCCACACTCCAAAGATGTAGAAGTTTGTAGGTTAATTGGCTTCGGTAAAAAAATTGTTAAATTGTTCCGAGTGCGCAGGATAGTACTAGTGTACGGGGTGATTGCTGGTCGGCTGGGACTCGGTGGCAGAAGGGCCCGTTTCCACGCTGTATGTCTAAAGTCTAAAGTAAAGACAGCTGCTTAGTCAGAGCTGTCAGACCACATGCAAAAAGCTATGGTCTTCCAGTTCATCTGTCACCCACCAAGTGTGGCCATCAAAGCTTTAACAAAGAGGTGCGCTACCTACGTTTTTTTAAACGTACAAAATGCCAACCCAAAGAAAAGAAAACTGGGCCTTCATACAAAGACCACACTGGATGCTGGAAGTATGCAGCTGGTAACTCAGTGCATGAAATTGTAGGATGTGTGCTCCCTTCATCAGCCACCATGATTTACTGTGTGCTTCCTGTGTTACGCATATATCAAATACAATATCTTGTCTAGAAAGGAAAGGTACGAGGTTCACTTAGTTCTAGGATTGTTTATCTCAGCACTATGTACCCTCTGTAAGTCAATACTCTACTGATAGTGGACCTGGTTGGATGAACAGGGCAGGATAGCATTAGTTTGTGTTTTAGTTTTAGTTTAGAGATACAACGCGGAAACAGGCCCTTCGGCCCGCCCAGTCCGCACCGACCAGCGATCCCCACTATCCTACACACACTAGGGGTAATTTAAAATTATACCAAGCCAATTAACCTGCAAACTTGTACGTCTTTGGAGTGTGGGAGGAAACCGAAGATAGGGTGGGTTTTCATAGTCTTTAAAAAAAAGGGCGGTACGGTGGCGCAGCGGTAGAGTTGCTGCCTTACAGCGGATGCAGCGCCGGAGACTCAGGTTCGATCCTGACTACGGGCGCCGTCTGTACGGAGTTTGTATGTTCTCCCCGTGACCTGCGTGGGTTTTCTCCGAGATCTTCGGTTTCCTCCCGCACTCCAAAGATGTACAGGTTTGTAGGTTAATTGGCTTGGTAAAAATAATTGTCCCTAGTGTGTGTAGGATAGTGTTAATGTGCGGGGATCGCTGGTCAGTGCGGACCCGGTGGGCCGAAGGGCCTGTTTCCGCACTGTATCTCTAAACTAAACTAAACTCGGAGAAAACCCACACAGGACACGGGGAAAACTTACAAACTCCGTACAGACAGCACCCGTAGTCAGGATCGAACCTGGGAACCAGGTCTCTGGCACTGTGAAGCAGCCACTCTACCGCTAAGTTGTGTAGAAGTACATAGCTGGTCGCATGTGTACTTTTGGGGAGGTTGCCATCCATTGACTTTGGCAAACGGTAATTGTACTTACCAGGGATAGATAAATAGAGAGGTATACAACACAGAATCAGGACGTAGGCCGTCAGAATCAGCCCTGGCCATCAGTCACTTATTTACTTTACTCCTTCACTAATTCCAGGGCTGTGCACTGCATGGGAAGAATACACACACACATACACACGCACACACGCACACACACAACCACACACACACACACACACACACACACACACACACACACACACACACACACATACACACACACGCATGCACACACACATACACACACACACACACACACACACACACACACACACACACACACACACACACACACACACACACACACACACACACACACATACACACACACGCATGCACACACACATACACACACACACACACACACACACACACACACACACACCCACACACACACACACACACACACACACACACACACACACACACACACACACACACACACACACATACACACACACGCGCATGCACACACACACATACACACACACATGCACACGCACACGCACACGCACACACGCACACACACACACAGACTGCAAGGTTCCCAACGAGCTAAGAACTGGTGACAAATCAGGTTTGGTGCGAGCTTAGACCTCACACCCAGGCAAAACATCGTCTGCATTATCCTCCGTCATACGAATCGGGCATGGCTCAATGAGTTCGAAGAAGGGTCTCGACCCGAAACGTCACCCGTTCCTTCTCTCCAGAGATGCTGCCTTTCCCGCTGAGTTACTCCCACAGAGTAACTGAGCTTTCTCCCCACACTCCAAAGACGTGCAGGTTTGTGGAGTAATTGGCTTCGGAAAATAGTGTGTGAGGGATAGTATTAGTGTACGGGGATCGCTGGTCGGCGCGGACTCGGTGGAACGAGGGGCCTGTTTCTGCGTTGTATCTCTAAAGTTTAGTTTAGTTTAGAGACACAGCGCGGAAACAGGCCCTTCGGACTGCCGAGTCAGCGCTGACCAGCGATCCCCGCATACTAACGCTATTCTACACACAAAAGGGTCAATTTACAATGATACCAAGCCAATTAGTGTGGGAGGAAACCGGAGCACCCGAAGAAAACCCACGCGGTCACAGGGAAAACTTACAAACACCGCACAGACAGCACCCGTAGTCAGGATTGAACCCGGGTCCCCGGTGCCGTAGGGCAGCAACTCTACCGCTGCTCCACCGTGCCCCCTGAAGTAACTAAAGTACAGGGATGTATAAGAAAATAACTGCAGATGCTGGTACAAATCGATTTATTCACAAAATGCTGGAGTAACTCAGCAGGTCAGGTGGCATCTCGGGAGAGAAGGAATGGGTGACGTTTCGGGTCGAGACCCAAGTACAGGGATGGTTTTGTCCAGCATTGGGGAGCAGAGCCAGAAGGCACACACCATAACCTTGAACACCACTCACCCCGCCTCAAGTTTCTCTGCATTCTCCTCACAGGGGCAGCACGGTAGAGTTGCGCTGGAGACCCGGGTTCGATCCTGACTATGGGTGCTGTCCGTACGGAGTTTGTACGTTCTCCCCGTGACCTGCGTGGGTTTTCTCCAGGATCTCAGGTTTCCTCCCACACTCCAAAGACGTACAGGTTTGTGGGCTAATTGGCTTGGTGTATGTGTAAATTTGTCCCTAATGTGTATAGGATAGCGTTAATGTGCGGTGATACAGTGAAGTTCAGAAACAAGCGAACAAAGGCTGAGTGCCTGCATTTTGTGGCTGCCGCCCTAATTATAGAAATGACCCAGAGACTGAGAACCAAGGCAGTCAGCTGGTGGAAGCCTTGTTCCAGTGTGTTTCCTATTACTTTAGACTTTACTTTAGAGATACAGCGCAGAAACAGGCCCTTCGGCCCACCGAGTCTGCATTGACCAGCGATCACCCCGTACACGAACAGTGTCCTGCACACACTAGGCACAACTTGCAATTAACCTACAAACCTGTACGTCTTTGGAGTGTGGGAGGAAACCAGTGCACCCGGAGAAAACCCACCTGGTCACAGGGAGATCATACAAACTCTGTACAGACAGCACCCGTAGTCAGGATCGAACCCAGGTCTCTGGCGCTGCAACCCTACCGCTGCGCCACCGTGCCTTGATTGGGGAGGAATCACAGCTGCACAGATCGGCACAATGGCACAGCGGTATATACTGTTCCGGTTTCCTCCCACACTACAAAGACGCACAGCTTTGTAGGTTAATTGTGGTAGAAATTGTAAATTATCTCTAGTGTGTAGAATAGTGGTAGTGCATGGTTAGTGCAGACTCAGTGGGCTGAAGGGCCTGTTTCCACGTTGTATGTCTAAAGTATAGACTAAAGTAAAGTAAAGCTGAGGGCAACAATTTTTATTTATACTTTGACGTCAGGGGGCTTAATGAGCCATTATCGTAAATGTCCTCTTTTCAATAAATCAAAGTTGTTCATTCTTATACCAACACCACAAAATACATTCCTGGATTTCAAAACAAATGTCAGTGTGAGGTCCCTCTGCAATTCAGTGCAAACAATCTCCTTCTTCAACATCTAAACAACAGTACATCAGGGATGACCAAGGGGGATAAAATATTCAGGCAATGCCAAAAAACTAATACACCGTGGTTAAAATAAAGCTCCTTTATATATATTTTGTCTTCCTTGCTCACAAGATTATAAATTTTCCTCATTAATTGGATAATTCTGCTGGGCATTCAGGACTCTTGGCAAAGCGAGAGATTGCAACAATGGTAATTTGTCTTTCTTAATTGATTCATTCCCACAATCAATCTTCCTTTTCCTCATCGTCCAGTCTATGGGCTTTGTTACCCGATAAAGTCAACTTTAAAATGACTGAATGTAGAAACATAGGGAACTGTAGATGCCGGTTTGTGTCAATAGACAATAGACAATAGACAATAGGTGCAGGAGGAAGCCATTCGGCCTTTCGAGCCAGCACCGCCATTCAATGTGATCATGGCTGATCATTCTCAATCAGTACCCCGTTCCTGCCTTCTCCCCATACCCCCTGACTCTGCTATCCTTAAGAGCTCTATCTAGCTCTCTCTTGAATGCATTCAGAGAATTGGCCTCCGCTGCCTTCTGAGGCAGAAAATTCCACAGATTGGAATAACTCAGCGGGTCAGGCAGCGTCTCTGGAGAAAAAGGATGGATGACCTTTCAGGTGGGGACCCTGAAGAAGGGTCCTGACCCCAAATATTATCCATTCTTTACCTCCAGAGATGCTGCCTGACCCACTAAGTTAATAATCATGATCATAATCATAATCATACTTTATTAGCCAAGTATGTTTTGCAACATACGAGGAATTTCATTTGCCATACAGTCATAACAATAAAAAGCAACAGAACACAGAAAATACATTTTAACATGAACATCCACCACAGTGACTCCTTCGCATTCCTCACTGTGATGGAAGGCGAATAAAAGTTCAATCTCTCCCTTCTTTGTCCTCCAGCGGCTGGGGGCCTTTAACCTTCTGTTGACGAGACCATCTTACTCTCGTAGCCGGCGATCTCCGTGTCAGGGCGATCAAGCTCCTGCACTTTGTGTCTGTCTTTAAAATGACTGACTTCAGCAGTTGAGACACAGGGTAAGTTCTTCAACATCTCCTCCCTTCTTTTTAAGAGGATTTTATTGCTGTGCCAGTGACACTGCAATTAAGCTGCCATGACTTCACTTGGCAAGTCATGAGTTGAACGCAGTCAGTAACAACTTGCAAGCCAAATAGGAAAGATTTCAAACCATCCTCTGTCTCTGAATGAGGGAGGTATTTGAATTGGCTGACTGTAATATTTTGCAACCCCCTGTAAAGAATGTCTACTTTATAATCTACAAAACCCCGTTCAATCCAATCAGGTCACAATTCAATTTCTTCAAGAAAGTTAAGGAAGTTAAAGAACAAAATCGAAATTTTCTTTAAAGGATTTCAAGAGCAAAACCTACAGGGCGTTTGAATGTTTTTTTCAGACATCACGCACCAGAAACCCTGCCTGTTTGAACACCGAATGCTTTGATTTGCAGAGAGACGTTTGGGAGATAGGGTATCACTACATGACTTGACAAAACTGGAGACAATCTTGGCTCTGGGTGAAAGCACTGCACTATTCAAGGCTTTATTAACAAAAGAGTGCAAAGGGCATTACATACCAGGGTTAAAAGAAAAGTATGAAATGGATTTCCCTGACTACGGGTGCTGTCTGTACGGAGTTTGTACGTTCCGCCCGTGATCACGCGGGTTTTCTCCGAGATCTTCAGATTCCTCCCACGCTCCAAAGACGTACGGGTTTGTAGGTTAATTGACTTGGTATACGTGTAAATTGTCCCTAGGATCGTGTTAATGTGCAGGGATCGTTGGTTGGTGTGGACTCGATGGGCTGAAGGTGGGCTGTTTTTGCACTGCATCTCTCAACTAAACTAAACTAAGCTATGGAAACCACAAGTATGTATCCTGTAATATTTGTGTGAAGATAACAATTGTAAGCGATTAGGTGCATCAGATAATCTCAGAGACTAGTGTGAGCTTCGATCCGTTGTATGGAACCATGGAGTCCCAGAGTCATAGAGGACAGAAAAAGGCCCTTTGGCCCAAATCATCCATGCCGACCAAAATGCCTCATCTAAGCTAGTCCCATTTGCCAGCATTTGGTCCATATCCCTCTAACCTTTCCCTATCCATGTTCAAGTGTCTTTTAAATGTCTATACTGTATAAAGATTACAGGAATGTTTTGTGAACAATTCCATACAGAGGGAGCACACCGGAAGGAATGCACTCTGTTCACTCACTCACCCAGTCAGGCTTCCTGGGAAACCACAGAGCCGGAGTTGAAGCAAGGAAGATAGGAATGCCCCCTTACATGGGATGCTTCAAGTATAGGCTTCATTAGACAGTATCAATTGGTATTGGTGTTAATATTGTTATATGTACTGAGATACAGCCAATCTGAAGAAGGGTCTCAACCCGAAACGTTACCTATCTAATTATGTTCTCCAGAGAAAAAGTGGGACAACATTAGCTACCCTCCAATCCACAGGAACTGATCCTGAATCTATAGAACATTGGAAAATGATCACCAATGCATCCACAATTTCTAGCGCCACCTCCGTAAGTACTCTGGGATGCAGACCATCAGGCCCCGGGGATTTATCAGCCTTCAGTCCCATCAGTCTACCCAACACCATTTCCTGCCTAATGTGGATTTCCTTCAGTTCCTCACTCACCCTAGGATCTCTTGCCACTAGAACATCTGGGAGATTGCTTGTATCTTCCTTAGTGAAGTCAGATCCAAAGTACCGGTTCAACTCGTCTGCCATTTCCTTGTTCCCTATAATAAGGCTGTGGAGGCCAAGTCAATGGATATTTTTAAGGCAGAGCTGGATAGATTCGTGATTAGTACGGGTGTCAGGGGTTATGGGAAGAAGGCAGGAGAATGGGGTTAGGAGGGAGAGATAGATCAACCATGATTGAATGGCAGTGTAGATTTGATGAGCCGAATGGCCTAATTCTGCTCCTGTCACTTATGGCCTTAAGACCTTATGAGCACTTTGTGTCCTTTTGTACATTAACCAGCATCTGTTGTTCCTTGTTTCCACAGAGATACATCTTGTTTCGCCGCTATTCTGTCAAATCTTACCATTCATGATGGGAAAGGTATATGTAAATAGAACCCTGTTCTTAAACTAAAAAATCATTCTAAAGTGAAAATCTGCTAAAACAGTTTGCTTCCATCTACTTCTGTAGATAGGTAATTTCCAAATGTCCACACTGAGTTTAAGACATAAACTTCAGCCTCTGGTGTAAAGAGGCTCCGGTTTCACATGATTCTCATGTACAGGTGCCCTCCTTTCCCAAAAGTTCACATCTTCACAAGTTATAGGAGTAGAATTAGGCCATTCGGCCCATCGAGTCTACTCTGCCATTCAATCATGGCTGATCCCTGCCTCCTAATCCCATTTTCCTGCCTTCTCCCCATCACCCTTGACACCTATTCTAGTTAAGAATTTGTCTATCTCTGCCTTAAAAATATCCACTGATATTTTCCACAAAAGTAATCAACACCACATTCCTTCACATTCATGTGAGCATCTTATGACATTAGGTTTTGTTGCAAGATTAAGTTTTGTTGAACTGTGCCAGATGGCTTTGTTATTAATGGGCGAGCATCACGATAAAACTAAAGCTGTCTTTAGCTAAAGATGTTGACTCCCTAATTCATGAGTAGTATTGGTGAAATCTTCCAGTAACCGTGTGTACTATTCTACTTATTAGTTTATATATTAATTTGGAACACGCACAAAAATGAACCCACAAAATTCTCAGAATATATCTCCATCACTCAGACATCAATGATTAATGTGATATTCTCTACAAACAATTATAGCGAACGGCAGTGAGTGCCAATGTAACACACGACAGTTCATAAAGAGACATTCCTAGGATAGACACAATAAGCTAGAGTAACTCAGCAGGTAAGGCAGCATCTCTGGAGAAAAGGATTAGGTGACATTTTGGACATTTCAGACTGAGAATCAGGGGAAAGGGAAATGAGAGGTATAGGCGGTGATATAGAGAGATATAGAACAAATGAATGAAAGATATGCAAAAAAGTATCAATGATCAAGGAACGTTGGAGCCCACAATGGTCCATTGTTGGCTGTGAGCTGGGTGGAAACGAGTGATACAGACAGTGAAACTCAACAGGACAACAGGGAAACTAGTACAATGACTAGGGTGGGGGGAGGGACGGAGAGAGAGGGAATGCAAGGGTTACTTGAAGTTTAGGGAAATCAATACTCATACTCATGGGTTGTAAGCTGCCCAAGCGAAATATAAGGTGCTGTTCCTCCAATTTGCGTTTGGCCTCACTCTGACAATGGAGGAGGCCCAGGACAAGAGAGGTCGGCATGGGAATGTTAGGGGGAGTTAAAGTATTTGGCAACTGGGAGATCACGTAGGCCAAGGCGGATTGAACGAAGGTGTTCAGCCTTATGTGAAGCAGTACACCTTCTCAATAAGACACAATAGACTTGCCTGATCTGACACGGTTCACATTCACAGTGAGACATGGTACATTTTCATGTTGATGTCGAGTAAACATTCTCGCTTGCAGACAGAACAATATCCAAACAAATGAGACTGTTTACTTTTGAGTCTGGAGATACTGTGTGGAAACAGGCCCTTCAGCCCACTGAGTCCACGCCGACCGGCAATCCCCTGTTTACGAGTTCTATCCTACACATCAGGGACAATTTACAGAAGCCAATTAACCTACAAACTTACACATCTTTGGAATGTGAGAGGAAACCAGAACACCACGCGGTCACAGGTCTCCATTCAGCCTCCGACACTCCAGAGAAAAAAAAATCCATCTTTGTCCAACCTCTCCTTATAGCTAATGCCCACGAGGATGAGTCTAGCTGTGCAGGAGTGAGGCCTCCAGGACATTTGGATTGGAACACTCTCTGGCTGCCTTCCCCATTCCCATTGCAGCAACCCACCTCCTCCACCATGAGTCAAGAGTGTTCATTTACCACAAGCACGAGATATGAACCATAACAATCAAATTCTGACTTTACAGGCGCAACAAACACAACAAACAAACAGATCAATGAATGAAAGAACAGACAGACAGACAGACAGACAGACAGACAGACAGACGGGCGGGCGGGCGGACGGGCGGACAGACAGACAGACGGACGGACGGACGGACGGACGGACGGGCGGGCGGGCGGGCGGGCGGACGGACGGACGGACGGACGGACGGACGGACGGACGGACGGACGGACGGACAGACGGACAGACGGACAGACAGACAGACAGACAGACAGACAGACAGACAGACAGACAGACAGACAGACAGACAGACAGACAGACAGATAGACAGACAGACAGACAGACAGACAGACAGATAGATATGGGTAAATCTTACCAAACTATGATTCATAACTTCATCAGTTCTAGGAGCAGAATTAACCCATTCGGCCCATCAAGTCCACTCTGTCATTCAATCGTGGCTGATCTATCCTTCCCTCTCAACTCCATTCTCCTGCCTTCTCCCCATAACCCCTGACACCCGTACTAATCAAGAATCTGTCAACCTCCACCTTAAAATCGTCCATTGACTTGGCCTCCACAGCCGTCTGTGGCAATGGATTCCACAGATTCGCCATGCTCTGAATAAAGGAATTCCTCCTCATCTTTCTAAAGGTACGTCCTTTTATCCTGAGGCTATGGCCTCCGGTCCTAGACTCTCCCACCAGTGGAAACATCCTCTCCACATTCACTCTATCCAGGGCTTTCACTATCCTGTGCAAAGTACGGAATAATTGGAAGTGATGTGGAAGTGAGAGGCGAGAATAATTTTTGGCTCCATTTCGGAATGTGAATATTCTGCCTGTCATTTGCAACATCGAGCTAACTTCCAGCTCTCTCACTATAAGACCATGAGATTCATGGTTCCGATTTTTTTTATAGTAGTATTGATTGTAAGGTAAATAATCTATCTTTCACTCAATTAGGATAGTTTACAGTTCTGGATGACTTTCTCTGGTTCTGGCACCAGCACTCATTCTGCTTTTCCCCCGAGCATGGAATGAATCTAATAAAAACTGTGATTTCATAACATTTCACACAGCACAGTCTTCTGAAGGCAAATGCAAGGAGCCAGCACAGACTTTAATTACATCAAGCCACGCCTGACTAAAACTATTGTGACATAAAAAAACAACAGGGCCTTTAGGAGAAGAAAATGTCCAAACATGCTTCGCAGGAATGTAGTACAACAATGTTTATTACAGAAGATAGACACAAAAAGCTGGAATAACCCAGTGGGTCAGACAGCATCTCTTGAGGAAAGGAATAGGTGATGTTTCGGGCCATAAGATCGTAAGATCAAGTGATAGGAATAGATTTAGGCCATTCCGCCCATCAAGTCTACTCCGCCATTCAATCATGGCTGATCTATCTCTCCCTCCGAATCCCATTCTCCTGGCCTTCTCCCCATAACCTCTGACACTGAGGGTCGAGACCCTTCTTCAGTCTGAGAGTCAGGGGAAAGGGAAACGAGAGATATAGACGGTAATATGGAGATATAGAACTAATGAATGAAAGACATGCAAAAAAGTAACGAAGAATGCAGAAAATCCTCAAGGCCAAAGGTGAACAGCCGGAAGTGGTTGTGCATGTTGGCACAAACGATGTCGGAAAAAAGGGGATGAATATTCTGCAGTGTGACTTTAGAGAGCTCGGAAAAATGCTGAAAAGCAGGACCTCCAGGGTGTTTGTCTCCGGTTTGCTTCCAGTTCCTCGTGCTGGCGAGAGCAGGAACAGGGAGATACAGGAGCTGAATGTGTAGCTGAGGAAATGGTGCAGGGGGCAGGGATTTAGATTCTTAGATCACTGGGATCTGTTTTGGGGTAAGGGGGAATTGTACAAAAGGGACGGATTGCACCTTAACAGGTGTGGGACCAGCATTCTGGCAGGCAGGTTTGCCACTGCTACACGGGTGGTTTTAAACTAAATAAGGGGGGGGGGGTCAAATGGGATAGTCAAGGATGGAGTTAAAGGGAAAGAGAGTAAAGGGATAGTTAATGACCCCAGAATTAACGGGAAAGAAAGCTCACAAAGGGATAGGAGAATATGGCCAAGTGTAACAGGGATCGATGTGAAGGGTGAGATGAGTAAGGAATTGAAAGTGCTGTATATGAATGCGCGAAGTATAAGAAGTAAAGTAGATGAGCTTGAGGCTCAGTTAGAAGTTGGTAGATACGACATTGTGGGGATTACAGAGACGTGGCTGCAGGAGGATCGGGCCTGGGAACTTAATACTCAGGGTTATACATCCGATAGAAAGGACAGGCAGGTGGGCAGAGGTGGTGGGGTAGCTCTGCTGGTGAGGGATGAAATTCAGTCCCTTGCGAGGGAAGACATAGAAACATAGAAACAGAAAATAGGTGCAGGAGTAGGCCATTCGGCCCTTCGAGCCTGCACCGCCATTCAATACGATCATGGCTGATCATCCAACTCAGTATCCCGTACCTGCCTTCCCTCCATACCCACTGATCCCTTTAGCCATCAGGGCCACATCTAACTCCCTCTTAAATATAGCCAATGAACTGGCCTCAACTACCTTCTGCGGCAGAGAATTCCACAGATTCACCACACTCCCAGAGCATGGAACTGCGGTAGGTTTGAAAGGGCGGAGGGAAGTAACAACACAATAAGTTAATACTCTCAGTGACCTCAATACGGACGGTACTACATATTTATATTATTTCTTGATTTCTGGCATAGTCACTTTCATTAGGTACTTAGAAAATAAAGCATGTTAAGGCTGATGTGGGCTTTGGCACAAGAACAACACGCCTTATGTGTTCATCTCTTCCAGACATTTAATAGAATCCATACTTGATATACTCATTTATTTTGAATTTTAGCCCATGTCAGTGTCCAGTCAAAATATATACAGCAATTGAAGCAAAATTGCTCTCGGATCGTCTTTTGGGAATGTCTGTGGCTTGGTAAATCTCATGGTGTGTACTATTATAAAACATGACATGAACTTGGTGCATTGAGCAAATCCACAGCTATGCTCAATTGTGAAAAACAAGGTCCTAGAGTCACAGAGTCACAGAGTCATGGAGTCATGCAGCGTGGAAACAGGCGTTTCGGCACAACTTGCCCACACTGACCAACATGTCCCATCTGCACTCGTCTCACCTGCCTGCGTTTGGCCCATATCCCTCCAAACCTGTCCTATCCATTGCCCTGTCTAATTATTTCTTAACTGTTGCAATATTCACTGCCTCAACTACCTCTTGTGGCAGCTCGTTCCATACACCCACCACCCTTTGTGTCAATGTCACCCTTTGTCCTGTTCAAACTTGGTAGTGTTTGCGTAAGATCTCAAGGCAATTCTCACGGGTCCATGTTAATAAGGAAGGTGGCCTCCTGGAACATTTTCATTTTCACGTGGGTACTCTGTAAGATTGAGTCTGAAGAAGGGGCCCGACCCGAAACGTCACCCATCCTTTTTTCTCCAGAGATGTTGCCTGACCCGCTGAGTTACTCCAGCATTCCGTGTCTACCTTTGGTATAAACCAGCATCTGCAGTCCTTTGATTCTGTTCTATGAGATTGTTCTTTTCCTTACTCGCTGAGGCAGGGAGGCTTCAATCCACAATAAGGCGTTTGACTGAATGGACTCAGTGTGTTTCTCTCCGTGTCCACATTGGTTTCCTCTGGGTCCTCTAGTGTCCTCTCAGATCCCAAAGACACGCTGGTCGGTTGTAGCCCGGCTACTACACATAACCCCTTAGAGTCAGGGCCGTCTTAACGCATGGGCCTGATGGGCACTTGCCCGGGGGCCCACAAGCATAGGGGCCCCATGCTGATCTGTGTATGTTAAGTGACTTGCAAAAAATAAATACTACTTTAAAAATGTAGGTTCAATAAGTGCTTTTTTCGCAACATTTTCGGGTACTAAGTGCTTCTCACAGCGATCTGTAAGTGTTTTTCGCAACAATGTAGCACCCTAAGTCCATCGCTAAGTGCTTTTCGGTAAGTGCTTTTCGCCGGCATGACAGGGGGGGGGGGGGGCTGGTAGGGAAAGGGGGGTCGGGGAGAGTAACGGTGGGGGCCCCAGTACACTGCTTTGCCTGGGGGCCCATAATGCTGTAAAAACGGCCCTGCTTAGAGTAGGCTGAAGACAGAAATGAATCAAGAGGGGAGTTGATGGGCACTCTCTCTCTCTCTCGAAATAATCTCCCCAACCCAGTTCCCCAACAGCCTTGGAGAGTAGTTGGAGATTCGAGAAACTGCTGACACTGGAATCTAAAGCAAAACACTAAGTGTAGGAAGAATTCAACAGTTCAGGTAGCATCTGCGGCAGGAATGGGCAGGCAATGTTTCTGGCCAGGACTTCACCGGCAGTTTGCAAATGGTGCCCACCGCAGCATGTGTGCACAGATGGTAGAGGACAGTAATGCTTACGGTAGTTTAGTTTAGAGATGCAGCGAGGAAACAACTCACTTGGGCCCACCAAGATCACGCAGACTAACGATCGCCCGATCGCATCAGTTCTATCCTACACACTGGGGGCAGTTCTCAGAAGCCAGTTAAACTACAACCCTGCACATCTTTGGATGGTGGGAGGAAACCGGAGCACCCGGACGCGGTCACAGCGAGATCGTACAAACTCTGTGCAGACAGCACCCGTAGTCAAGATCGAACCCGGGTCTCTGGCGCTGGAAGGCCCCAATTCTGCCGCTGTACCAGTGTGCCGTCCTTAGTTAGTTAAGGTAGTTAATGGGATACCTGTCTAGCAACAAAAAAAACGAAACAAAGTGCTGGAATAACTCAGGCAGGCATCATCGCTGCAGAACATAGATAAGTGACGTTTCGGGTCGGGACCTTTCTTCAGACACCTGTCAAGCCTGTGAAGCAAAATGCTTTGTCATTTTTACAAATGGGATTGAATATTGTACAACCATCAGAGAGCATCGGGGTACTGATTGAGAATGATCAGCCATGATCACATTGAATGGCGGTGCTGGCTCGAAAGGCTCCTCCTGCACCTTTTGTCTATTGTCTATGTCTCACTTTATGTTGGAAAGAAGGATTGATGTGAAGAAGGTCACAGTTTAAGAAATAGGGGGAGGCCATTTAGGAGTGAGATGAGGAAAGACCTTTTCACCCAGAGAGTTGTGAATCTGTGGAATTCTCTACCACAGAAGGCAGTGGAGGCCAATTCACGGGAGAGAGTTAGATATAGCTCTTAGGGCTAACGGAATCATGGGATTTTGGGGAGAAAGCAGGAATGGGGTTCTGATTCAGGGTAATCATATTGAATGGCGGTGCTGGCTCAAAGGGCCAAATGGCCTACTCCTGCACCTATTTTCTATGTTTCTATGTAGCCACTGAGGATGGTTGGGCTGAGGACACATCGCTGAGGAACTCCTACAGTGATGCCCTGCGGAGGAGGTCATTGATCCTCCACAACCATCTTCCTTTGAGTGAGGATGGACACAAAAAGCTGGAGTAACTCAGTGGGACAGGCAGCATCTCTGGAGAGAAGGAATGGGTGACGATTTTTGGATCGAGACCCTTCTTCAGACTGGTTAGGTCTAAGGGAAACGAGAGATAAAGAACAATGAATGAAAGATATGCAAAAAAGTAATAATGATAAAGGAAACAGGCCATTGTTGTGTGTTGTTTGACTCCAGCCATCAGGGTGTTTACCCTTTGATGCCCATTGACTTCCATTTTACCAGCGCTCCACAATGTTGCACCAAGACAAATGTGGCCCTGATGTCATGGGCAGTCACTCTCAGCTCATTCTGTGATGAGGTGTGGATCTGAGTGCACCCGGCAAAACCCAAATGATGAGCCATTTGCAGAAGAGTAGCAGAAGAACACAGGGAATAGCAGCAGGCAGTGGCTTAGTTTATTAATTTAGTTTAGTTTAGAGATACAGCGCGGAAACAGGCCCATTCGGCCCATCGGGTCCGCGCCGACCAGCGATCCCCGCACATTAACACTAACCTATACCCACCAGGAACAATTTTTACCTTTACCAAGCCAATTAACCTACATACCTGTCCGTCTTTGGAGTGTGGGAGGAAACCGAAGATCTCGGAGAAAACACACGCAGGTCACGGGGAGAACGTACAAACTCCGCACAGACAGCACCCGCAGTCGGGATCGAACCCGGGTCTCTGGTGCTGCATCCGCCTACAAGGCAACAACTCTACCGCTGCGCCACCGTGCCACCGGCTTCTCGACGGTGGTGAAATCCCGTGGCGGCGACGATGCCTCGCAGGTCGATGGTCGACGAGAGCGTGGGCGGTCCACCGTGAGCGGGGTGGGGGGGGAAGAACAATGGAGGACCCGGCGTAGAGGAACCGCTGTGAAGGGGGGGGGGTGGGGGAAGAACAATGGGGAGGGAGGGAGGGACAAAGGACAATGGGGACCCAACGTGGGGGAACCACTGTGAAGGGGAGGGGGGGGGGGGGGGTGGGGGAAGAATAATGGGGAGGGAGGAACAAAGGACAATGGGGACCCAGCGTGGGGGAACCGCTGTGGGGGATGGGGGAGGGGGTAGAATAAAAGGAGGAGCCGGCGTACTTTGTAACGCTGTCAGCGCCGTAGGTGGCCGCTATTTGCTTACCTTGGGTGTGCAAGCAAAGAATTTGACTATGCCTAGTCACACGTGACAATAAAGCATTCCTTTGCAAAACGACCCATTCCATTCCATTCCATTCTCAGCCCTGCTCTGACATTCAATGAGGGAGCCACATACTAAGGATGGATCGATTTGCAAGAGAAACTAATCGGATTATGCACAATTCCAGGCGGGATTTATTTGTCATAGAGTCATAGAGTCATAGAGTGATACAGTGTGGAAACAGGCCCTTCGGCCCAACTCGCCCACACCGGCCAACAATGTCCCAGCTACCCTAGTCCCACTTGCCTGCAGTTAGTCCATAACCCTCCAAGCCTGGTAGGGTTTATACTACCATATACCTGTCCAACTGTTTTTAAACGATGGGATAATACAAATGTCAATAGACAATAGACAATAGGTGCAGGAGGAGGCCATTCGGCCCTTCGAGCCAGCACCGCCATTCAATGTGATCATGGCTGACAACATGTATGCAAATTCTCTTACAAGGAGTAGGTTAGTGGTTCTGTTGCAGGGAAAAGGCATTTGCCTCATGACTTTTCAACACACAATGAAATCCGTACCCCAAGAACCGATTGTCACAGGACTGACTTTAGATTCTTTGTAGTAAAAAAACAGAAGATTCAGCAGGTCAGGCGGCATCTGTGGTAAGAGAAATGGCATCAACGTTCAAGTTAAAGACCCTTCGTCAGAAGGTTAATGAAGAGTATTGACCTGAAATGTAAACTCTATTGTCTGAAGAAGGGTCTCGACCCTAAAACGTCACCCATTCCTTCTCTCCAGAGATGCCGCCTGTCCCGCTGAGTTACTCCAGCTTTTTTGTGTCTACCTTCAGCTTAAACCAGCGCCTGCGGTTTCTTCCTACTCTATTTCTCTTTCTACGTCTGAGCTGCTCAGTGTTTCCAACACATTCCGTTTTTATTTCACATTTCCAGCATCTGAAGCTGTTTTGATTTCCATTTATTTTCTTTGAATTCGCTTGCCCTGTCATTTCTCTGCTGATTTGGGCACATTCACAGATGATAAATCATTTTAACGTGAAGTAGTTTGACGTTTGCACATTGGGTTAAAACGAGGTCAGGCCTTGCTTTAATTACATGTCGCGGGCAAAATGTCACTCACCACACCAGACAAATTCAACGGAGACCACATTCCTTGCAAGTGAACACTTACAAGTGGACAGACTTGTAGAAATGGTGGTATGTCAAGTCAAGTCAAGTCAATTTTATTTGTATAGCACATTTAAAAACAACCCACGTTGACCAAAGTGCTGTACATCTGATTAGGTACGAAGGAAAAAAAATGAAACATACAGTAGCATGCAAACAGTTCACAGCGCCTCCTCAATGAGCCTTAAACGCTAGGGAGTAGAAATAGGTTTTGAGCCTGGACTTAAAGGAGTCGATGGAGGGGGCAGTTCTGATGGGGAGAGGGATGCTGTTCCACAGTCTAGGAGCTGCAACCGCAAAAGCGCGGTCACCCCTGAGCTTAAGCCTAGATCGCGGGATAGTGAGTAGCCCCAAGTCGGCCGACCTGAGGGACCTGGAGTTAGAGAGGGGGGTTAGAAGATTTTTGATGTAGGGGGGGGAATGTCCATTTAGGGCTTTATACGTGAATAGGAGGAGCTTGAAGTTGATTCTGTATGTGCCACATGTTGTCTAACTGGAGAAAAGTTCCATGTGGTAGTTGACACAAGACCTGGAATCCACCTTCCTTTCTGCACATACAGTCCCTCAAGCTCATTCCACCATTTCATAAGGTTGTTGCTGTTCTGACTGTGACGTCAACTCCATTTTCCCATGTTAACCTTTCACTCCTGCTGATCAAGAAGCTATCCAAATCTACCTTTAAAATACTTGGGGACTCTCCAAGCACCATAATAAGGTCATACGTGATAGGAGCAGAATTCAAGTCTGCTCTGCCATTCAATCATAGCTGATCTATCTTTACCCCCTAACTCCATTCTCCTGCCTTCTCCCCATAACCCCTGACACCTGTACTAATCAAGAATCTAACTATCTCTGCCTTAAAAATATCCATTGACTTGGCCTCCTCAGCCTTCTGTGGCAAAAGAATTCCACAGATTCACCACACCGCTGACTAAAGAAACTCCTCCTCATTTCCTTCCTAAGGAACGTTCTTTAATTCTGAGGCTATTGCATCTAATCCTAAACTCTCCCATTAGTGGAAACATCCTCTCCACTTCCACTCTATCCAAGCTTTTCAATATTCGGTAAGTTACTTCACCTAAGAAACAGAATTTAATAGACACGGTCTTCTGCAAGAATATAAATGTAACTTATCTCTGTCTCACATGGATGTTTGCTTATTTTAAAAATGTTACCCCCCCCCCCCCCCCCACCGTTCAAGATTTTCTCGCAAGAGGAACTAAGTTCCTTTCACCTGTTCTAAACACCGGTGGATATAAGTTGAGGCTGCCAACCTTTCCCTCAAAACTCAACAGACCCATATTGGGAATGGGAGCAGGAGCAGAGCTGAAGAGGATCAAATTCGACCCACCAATCAGCTGCGAAAGTCCCAATGAGGTTGAGATTAGTCCCTCACCTGGCCGCGACACCACATTTTCGGAGGGGGGGGGTTTATTGAATTCAAGTGCACTCTCGTAATTGTGTCCAGATTAAAAGAGGTGTCGGACCCCCAGTTGTCGAAAAATCGGTGGACCTGTACCTTGTGTCTCGCTTCACAAAAATAAGATACTGAAAACCTCATGGACATATTTTTCTTCAATTAGAGTCATAGTCAGAGTTACAGAGTCATACAGTATGAAAACAGGCCTTTCTTCCCAACTTGCCCCTTCCAACCAAGAAGCCCAATCTACACCAGTCCCACTTGCCCGTGTTTGAGCCAAATCTCTCTAAACCTTACTATCCACGTACTTGTCCAAATGTACAAACTGTTTTCTTTTGAAGATAGACACCAAAAGCTGGAGTTACCCAGCGGGACAGGCAGCATCTCTGGAGAGAAGGAATGGGTGACGTTTCGGGTCGCGACCCTTCTTCAGGTCTCGACCCGAAACGTCACCCATTCCTTCTCTCCAGAAATACTGCCTGCCCCGCTGAATTACTCCAACTTTTTGTGTCTATCTTTGGTTTAAACCAGCATCTGTAGTTCCCTTCCTACACAACTGTTTTCTTTTAAATGATGTACAAAAATCAGGGAGTATTAAACAGACTGGAATTCGCAGTGATATGGTGGCATAGTTTACATACTGATTAATGGACAGAAAACAGAGGTGGAAAAATCTGCCTGCATTTGGCCCATATCCCTCTAAACCTGTCCTATCCATGTAGTTGTCTAAATGCTTCTGAATCATTTAGGTTTACTCCAGTCATGTGTACTGAGGTACAGTGAAAGGCTTTGTTTTGCATGCTATCCAATCAAATCAAATAATACGAGACACAAATACAATCAAACCAAATTCAAAGTATAATAGGTCTAGAAATAAGAAAGATACAAGAGCCAAGAGTCAAGGGTGTTTTATTGTCATATGTCCCAGATTAGGAAGAGGGGATGTTCAACGAGATCTGGGTGTCCTAGTGTATCAGTCACTGAAAGGAAGCATGCAGGTACAGCAGGCAGTGAAGAAAGCCAATGGAATGTTGGCCTTCATAACAAGAGGAGTTGAGTATAGGAGCAAAGAGGTCCTTCTACAGTTGTACCGGGCCCTGGTGAGACCGCACCTGGAGTACTGTGTGCAGTTTTGGTCTCCAAATTTGAGGAAGGATATTCTTGCTATTGAGGGCGTGCAGCGTAGGTTCACTAGGTTAATTCCCGGAATGGCGGGACTGTCGTATGTTGAAAGGCTGGAGCAATTAGGCTTGTATACACTGGAATTTAGAAGGATGAGGGGGGATCTTATTGAAACATATAAGATAATGAGGGGATTGGACACATTAGAGGCAGGAAACATGTTCCCAATGTTGGGGGAGTCCAGAACAAGGGGCCACAGTTTAAGAATAAGGGGTAGGCCATTTAGAACGGAGATGAGGAAGAACTTTTTCAGTCAGAGAGTGGTGAAGGTGTGGAATTCTCTGCCTCAGAAGGCAGTGGAGGCCAGTTCGTTGGATGCTTTCAAGAGAGAGCTGGATAGAGCTCTTAAGGATAGCGGAGTGAGGGGGTATGGGGAGAAGGCAGGAACAGGGTACTGATTGAGAGTGATCAGCCATGATCGCATTGAATGGCGGTGCTGGCTCGAAGGGCTGAATGGCCTACTCCTGCACCTATTGTCTATTGTCTATTGTCTATTGATAGAACAATGAAATCCTCACTTGCCGCAGCACAACAGAAGGTAGGCACAAAATGCTGGAGTAACTCAGCGGGACAGGCAGCATCTCTGGAGAGAAGGAATGGGGTGACGTTTCGGGTCGAGACCCTTCTTCTTCCTTCCTTCCCACGCAGCTCAACAGAATCTGTAAACATAGTACACACTGTAAACAACATAATAAACGAGAGAGAAAAATTAAATTGCAGAGTGCAGGTTAAAGTTCTCAGCATTACAGCTCCAGAAACAAAGTCCAATGTCCGTAATGAGGTAAAGGAGAAGTCTGAAGAAGGGTCTCGACTCGCTGGAATTTAGAAGACTGAGGGGGGATCTTATTGAAACATATAAAATTCTTAAGGGGTTGGAGAGGCTAGATGCGGGAAGATTGTTCCCGATGTTGGGGGAGTCCAGAACCAGGGGTCACAGCTTAAGGATAAGGGGGAAGTCTTTTAGGACCGAGATGAGAAAACATTTCTTCACACAGAGAGTGGTGAGTCCGTGGAATTCTCTGCCACAGAAGGTAGTTGAGGCCAGTTCATTGGCTATATTTAAGAGGGAGTTAGATGTGGCCCTTGTGGCCACAGGGATCAGGGGGTATGGAGAGAAGGCAGGTACAGGTTACTGAGCTGGATGATCAGCCATGATCATATTGAATGGCGGTGCAGGCTTGAAGTGCCGACTGGCCTACTCCTGCACCTATTTTCTATGTTTCTATGTTTCTATGACTCGAAACGTCACCCATTCCTTCTCGCCAGAGATGCTGCCTGTCCCGCTGAGTTACTCCAGCATTTTGTGCCGACCTTCTAGGTAAAGGAGAGTCAGACTGCACCCGAGCTTATGGACTTCTGAGACTTTTCCCCTTCAGCACCAAAATATTGTAGCAAGATCACGAGACACAAATTCACTCAATAAATGTGTAATCTCACAAAAAGGAAGGATATGAACCAAACGCAGGCAGGTGGGATCTAGTGTGGATGGGGCAAGTGGGTCGACATGGGCAGGTTGGGCCGAAGGGCCTGTTTTTTCCACACTGTATAACTCTATGACTAAAATAATTTATTTCACCCACCCAAATTCCAGTTTTCCATTTTTTTTAGTCCATTTTTTTTAGTCCCAGAAAGTGGTCATTATTTTTATCCCAATACAAAGAATGCAATGATCTGCACTGATTTCCCACCCGCCACTCAGTTTGCACAGTGTGGAGTGCCTTTATAAACCCACTGACAATTCCTTGGCTGGCTGTGGAGAATTATCCCGACCTTACAGCCCGCCCTCCTGTACGGGCTGACCTCATTCAAAGCACAACAAAACGTAAGGAGTCGCCAGGGGCTCAAATTAGAACAACAAACCGCCAGCCAAATTTACTCCCAGCCATCTGCAGTCGGACATCTGCTAGCCCCATGAAGTTAATCCTGCACATGCCCTTGCAGTGAGAGTCATACATAATTCCAATTCTCAGACAATGATCCTTGGAAAATCGTTTCTCCGTAGCCTCCAGCTTCTTGGCCACATAATCCTACACCCCCTATTTCTTCCACTTTCCCAGGATCCACAAACAGCGGCGTCCATAGTTTCAGCCTTCGCCCCACCAAACATATTTTTTTCCCGTTGTCTGGACTCCCTCTCCCCTGATTCTCAGTCTGAAGAAGGGTCTTGACCCGAAACGTCACCCATTTTCTCTCCAGAGATGCTGCCTGTCCGGCTGAGTTACTCCAGCATTTTGTATCTACCTTATGTTTTCTCCCTATCGCAGCTGGATCTTTTCTATCGGATCGAGACACTTCCCATTTTCATCCTTGTGTCTTCTCATGGCTTTTGCCAATATTGTTCTCTTGTCCCATTCGGTTCAATTTGACCAAGGACACGCAATCCATCTAGATCCCCGTCTCACATCAGGATGCTCTGAGGATGCTCCACTACTTCCTTGAACGTAGACCCGACCAGTTCCTCTCCATCAACGTACTCATTCATCTGGCTGATCATATTCTATATTGACCTATTTCCCAAAATAAACACAAAATGCCGGAGTAATTCAGCGGGACAGGCAGCATCTCTGGAGAGAAGGAATGGGTGACGTTTCGGATCAAGACCTTTCTTCAGACTGAGAATCAGAGGAGGAGGGGCCTAGAGATATGGAGGGGTAAGATGTGAAAAGGACAGATCAAGGCAGACGACGATAAGGAAATGTAGAATGGTTCATAGCTGAGGGGAAGGTGACAAGGAGGCATACAATCAGTAAAATTAATCGGAAGGACAGTGAAACTAGTCGGAGAAAAAGGGTGGGAGAGGGACGGAAAGAGAGGGAAAGCAAGGGTTACTTGAAGTTAGAGAAATCAATAATCATACCGTTGTGTTGTAAGCTGCCCGAGCAAAATATGAGGTGCTCTACCTCCAATTTGACAGTGGAGGAGGTCCAGTACAGAAAAGTCAGTGTGGGAATGGGAGGGCGAGCGAAAGTGTTTAGCAGCCAGGAGATCGCGTAGGCTTAGGTGGACTGGGCGGAGGTGTTCGGCTAAACGATCGCCAAGCCTGGTCTTCTCTACTTCCCCTTCAACTCCACTAACTTTCTCCAGATCAAAGGTGTAGCAAAGGGAACTTGCTCAAACTATGCCAGTGGGATATCGATGACCTTCTTGGCTAACTTTTGTCCTGTTTTCACTCCTTCCCACTTGTGACAAAGTGTCTTCAACCGAAACATTAGCTGAGTTTGACCTTCGCGGACGCTGCCTGGCTTGCTACGTGTTTCCATCTGTTTCCATATTATTTGCAGTATAATCCTCACACTTCAGGTAGTTAGTGAATGTTTTATTAATTGATGATATTAGTAAAATCATCATTAAAATTTTGCCTAAATCATTAGTAAAATTGTTAGCTGAAATTGTACTTGTGTACATTGCTGGAAATGCTTTACAGCCACTGAATTAGGTCGTCATAAGGAATAGGAGTAGAATGAGGCCATTCGGCCCATCAAGTCTACTCTGCCATTCAATCATGGCTGATCTATCTCTCCCTCCCAACCCCATTCTCCTGCCTTCTCCCCCTCACCTCTGACACCCGTACTAATCAAGAATCTATCTCTGCCTTAAAAATATCCACTGACGCGCAACAGAGCATCTGTTATGGTTGTGGACAATGTGCAATCACCATATAAGTGTAAATTAGGATGAGATGGAAATTGTAGGAAAATGGGTGCCAGATAATTTTCCCAGCGAGATACCAGGTACATAGTTTATTTAGTTATTTGTTCACAGGATGGGGATGGGGATGTCTCTGGCCACACCACCATTGACTGCCCATCTCCAATGGTCCCTAACCAAAGAGATAGTCAAACCAACCAGGTTATAGGGCGGCACTGTGGCATAACTGGTAGAGCTGCAGCCTCTCAGCGCCAGAGACCTGGGTTCAATCCTCAGCTCCCTGTGACCGCGTGGGTTTTCTCTGTATGCTCCAATTTCAGCCACATCTGAAAGGTGTGCAGGTTTGGAGGTTAACTGGCCTCTGTAAATTGCCCCCAGTGTCTAAGAAAGTGGGATAACATAGAATTAGTGTAAAGGTGTGATCACTGGTCGGCATAGACTTGATGGGCTGAAGGTTCTGGTTCCATGCTGTATCTCTAAACTAAATTAACCACAGTGGTGGTAACAAAGAACTGCAGATGCTGGTTTATACCGAAGATAGACAAAGTCTGAAGAAGGGTCTCGACCCGAAACGTCACCCATTCCTTCTCTCCCGAGATGCTGCCTGACCTGCTGCCTGACCTGCAGAAGGCAGTGGAGGCCAATTCTCTGAATGCATTCAGGAGAGAGCTGGACAGAGCTCTTAAGGATAGCGGAGTCAGGGGGTATGGGGAGAAGGCAGGAACGGGGTACTGATTGAGAATGATCAGCCATGATCACATTGAATGGCGGTGCTGGCTCGAAGGGCCGAATGGCCTCCTCCTGCACCTATTGTCTATTGTCTATTGTCTATTACTCCAGCATTTTGTGAATAAATACCTTCGATTTGTACCAGCATCTGCAGTTATTTTCTTATAGTATATATTATACACAAAGTGCTGGAGTAACTCAGCGGGTCAGGCAGCATCCCTGGAGAAAAAGGATGGGTCTGAAGAAGGGTCCCGACACAAAACGTCACCCATCCTTTTTCTCCAGAGATGCTGCCTGACCCACTGAGTTACTCCAGCACTTTGTGTCTATCCACACAGTGTCTGAAATTACACATGCTCTAGGTTAGGGAGCATTTCTTCCCAGAAGGAATCAGCTTAATTTTAAGGCTTTCTCGGAAGAAAGACAAGGTCAGACACAATAACTTTATCTGGGGGTCGATGGGCTCCTGGCCAGGAGTGCATTTCAATTGTCAAGAGGGAATAAAGGACTTCAGCAGCAGCAGCAGCAGCAGCAGCAGCAGCAGCAGCAGCAGCAGCAATATTGGGCAATGCTGCAAAGATGGAATGAGGCAACAAGGGATGGAGCAGGCAAATGAATACTAGCTTGGCTCTGTGTCAAACACAACAGCAAGGCAGTGGGAGGTCTGGATCAGTGTTATTCCTGGGAGTAATGGAAGCCAATGTGTGCCAGGCACGTGACAG
The DNA here is from genome assembly GCF_053455715.1 of Rhinoraja longicauda. Classification (NCBI taxonomy): domain Eukaryota; kingdom Metazoa; phylum Chordata; class Chondrichthyes; order Rajiformes; family Arhynchobatidae; genus Rhinoraja; species Rhinoraja longicauda. Next base: position 11,530,134 of record NC_135963.1, on the reverse strand, counting down.
TGACTCCAATTTCCCTCAAAACGGGTTGCAAGAGGTTTCTGCAAACTCAGAATTGCATAACAACTGAACTATATGGTGATGTTAAGTCAGTGGTATGGCATTTGAGAGAGGGGGACGAGTGTCATCACAATCATATAAGCCTGGAACTCTAGCTCCATGCGATATTGCTGTGGTAATTTTGTGCTATTAACAAAGATAGACACAAAATGCTGGAGTAACTCAGCGGGACAGGCAACATCTCCTGGAGAGAAGGAATGGGTGATGTTTTGGGTCGAGAGCCTTCTTCAGAATATTAACTATTAACATCCAGTTCCACAAAGTTCGTTGTCACAAATAAACCTCTCCAGTTTCAATCAATTTCAGCCAATGATCGTTACTGCAAACTTAAATTCGTGAAGAGGTTAATGCTTAATTATCATGAGATATTTAAGCGCACTTTACAATCTATAATTTATTTTATTGGTTATTCTGTCCATTATCTATATATGAATAAAGTTCAAGATTGGCTATTTCTGATCCAGAGATCAATAAACAAATGTCTTTCATAACAAGTGTTTGGCTTCCTTTGTCCAGATTTGTCATTCACCCAAGAAGACACAAAGTGCTGGAGTAACTCGACGGGCCAGGCAACATCTCTGGAGAATATGGGTGGGTGCCCTTTTGGGTCGGAACTCTTTCTTCAGACTTTCACTCAATTAGGTGGAGATCCTGATTAGTGGTTGACTGGAGGGCAGTTGACTGCCGCGCTTTTAGACTTTACTCAGTGTGGAAACAGGCCCTTCGGCCCACCAAGTCTGTGCCGACCAGCAATCACCCAGTACACTAACACTATTCTACACACTAGGGACTGTTTTACAACTTACTAAAGCCAATTAACCTGCAAACCTGTACATAGAAACATAGAAACATAGAAAATAGGTGCAGGAGTAGGCCATTCGGCCCTTCGAGCCTGCACCGCCATTCAATATGATCATGGCTGATCATCCAACTCAGTATCCCGTACCTGCCTTCTCTCCATACCCCCTGATCCCTTTAGCCACAAGGGCCACAAACTCCCTCTTAAATATAGCCAATGAACTGGCCTCAACTACCTTCTGTGGCAGAGAATTCCACAGATTCACCACTCTCTGTGTGAAAAAAAACGTTATCATCTCAGTCCTAAAAGACTTCCCCCTTATCCTTAAAGTGTGACCCCTTGTTCTGAACTTCCCCAACATCGGGAACAATCTTCCTGCATCTAGCCTGTCCAACCCCTTAAGAATTTTGTAAGTTTCTATAAGATCCCCCCTCAATCTTCTAAATTCCAGCGAGTACAAGCCGAGTCTATCCAGTCTTTCTTCATATGAGAGTCCTGCCATCCCAGGAATCAATCTGGTGAACCTTCTCTGTACTCCCTCTATGGCAAGAATGTCTTTCCTCAGATTAGGAGACCAAAACTGTACACAATACTCCAAGTGTGGTCTTACCAAGGTCCTGTACAACTGCAGCAGAACCTCCCTGCTCTTATACTCAAATCCCCTCGCTATGAATGCCAACATACCATTCGCTTTCTTCACTGCCTGCTGCACCTGCATGCCTACTTTCAATAACTGGTGTACCACGACACCCAGGTCTCGTTGCATCTCCCCTTCTCCTAATCGGCTTTGGAGTGTGGGAAGAAACAGGAGCACCCGGAGAAAACCCATGCAGGTCACAGGAAGAAGGCACAATCTCCATGCAGACAGCACCCGTGGTCAGGATCGAACCCGGATTTCTGTTAGGCAGCAACTCTACCTCTGCGCCACTATGCCGAGCAGGTTGAAGCAAGACAGACCGTTGACCCAAATATGGGAAGCTATTTCTCCCGGGCACAGAACATGTTATTGCACAGAAATTAGATGTGCCTTTTGGGGCCAACAATTGTCAGGATACTGACCTTAGTGTTCTTGAGAGCAGAAGCTTGCAGAATTTGATTAGCTGCTTTAGATTTGTGCAAAAAAAATAAGCATAATGACTTTGGATCCAGCAGCTTAAATGATGATTATTAATTGGGCAACCAATTTTCTCTGGACAGGAGCATAATTGGCTATTTTCATACCGCTTCTTGGCTTGATCACTTCAAGCCAAAAGTAAATTGTTGTATAGTTAGGGTTGTAAGCTACTGCAGTCAAGAGCCAAAGGAAAATAATTTAGACGTCCAGACCTAACTAACGTGCTCAATGTCCACAACAGTAACCAAAATTATCTCGTGAGATATGGGGAGAATTTGGGCACAGGTTACTGATTATGGATGATCAGCCGTGATCACAATGAATGGCAGTGCTGGCTCGAAGGGCCGAAGGATGAGAGGGGATCTTATGGAAACATATACAATTATAAAATGACTGGACAAGCTAGATGCAGGAAAAATGTTCCCAATGTTGGGCGAGTCCAGAACCAGGGGCCACAGTCTTAAAATAAAGAGGAGGCTATTTAAAACTGAGGTAAGAAGAAACCTTTTCACCCAGAGAGTTGTGAATTTGTGGAATTCTCTGCCACAGAGGGCAGTGGAGGCCAAATCACTGGATGCATTTAAAAGAGAGTTAGATAGAGCTCTCGGGGCTGGTGGAATCAAGGGATATGGGGAGAAGGCAGGCACTGGTTATTGATTGTGGACAATCAGCCATGATCACAATGAATGGCAGTGCTAGCTCAAAGGGCCGAATGGCCTCCTTCTGCACCTATTTTCTATGTTTCTATGAGAGTTGGAATACCAAAGCAAACAAAATGGATTCAATAGGGAGCTAAAAATGTTGGCATTCTGACTGGCATTAAGTTAAATAAAAGTCCAGGTTTAGCTTTAGGTTTATTCACATGTATCAAGGTACAGCTATCCAAACAGATCAGATGCACCACACATAAATACAATCAGAATCAAACTCAAGTACAATAGATAGAGCAAAGGGAAAGATACACAATGCAAAATATGCTTCTCAGCATTGTGGAGCATCAGTTCAGTACAGTACAGAACTTTATTGTCATTCGGTACAAATACCGAACGAAATTACAGCAGTCACAAAACACACAAAAAAAAAGAAAAAAGTACGCAGGACACATGACCCCAAGACAAATATCCATCACTGTGAGTCCAAACACCCCCTCACTGTGATGGAAGGCAACAAAACTTCCACTCTCTTCCCCACGCCCACGGACAGGCAGCTCGACCCCTAACGAGGTGACCAACACGCACAGCCCCCGCAAGGGGATGGAAGGCCCCGCGGCCGAGCCGCACCGGGCACTGAAACGTCCCGCGGCTGAGCCGCGCCGGCGATGTTAAGTCCAGCGGCCGAGCCACGCCGGGCGATGGAAGGCCCCGCGGACGAGCCGCACCGGCCGCTGCCAAGTCCCGCGGCCGAGCCACGCCGGCGATGTTAAGTCCAGCGGCCGAGCCGCGCCGGGCGATGGAAGGCCCCGCGGCCGTGCCGGGCGCTGAACCGTTCCGCGCGATGGAAGGCCCCGTGGCCGAGCCGCACCGAGCGCTGAGACGTCCCGCGGCCGTACCGGGCGATGGAAGGCCCCGTGGCCGAGCCGCGCCGGGCACTGTTAGGTCCCGCGGCCGAGCCGCACCGGCGATGCTAAGTCCAGCGGCCGAGCCACGCCGGGCGATGGAAGGCCCCGCGGGCGATGGAAGGCCCCGCGGGCGATGGAAGGCCCCGCGGCCGAGCTGCGCCCCGGGGAAGAGACCTAATAAAAGAAAGGTTTCCCCCACCCCACCACCCCCCACCCCACCCCAACCCCCCCCCCCCCCCACACATACACAGCCAAAAACAGAAACAAAAACCAACCCGACACCGACACACAAACAACGAAAAAAAGGAAAAAATACAGACAGACTGCCAGAGAGCTGCAGCCGTTAGGCGCAGCAACAAAGTCCAATGTCCTCAATGGGGTAGGAGTGAATTTGACAGTACCTTAGCTTATGGAAGGACCATTCAGAAGCCTGGTGACAGAGGTAGTAAGTCTGGTGGTGTGCCCTGTCAAGCTTCTATACCTTAAACAACAAGAACTCAAAAGATACTATCTATTTTTGCCTAAAGAAGGTAAGGTTCCAGGATGTGGACGACGACAGCATTTGAAAGAAAGGAGGAGAAAATGCAGTCCATGAGTTGTGTCCAATTTTATTTTTATTTATTCATTTTTTACAGAACCGAGGCTTCAGTAGCAAGGTCAGAATTTATTTCCTGTACTTAACGTCCTGTGACTGAGTGGCTCATATAAGTAGTCTAGGGTCCCATTTCGGATAAGGAAGGCAGATTTTACTCTCTGAAGAACATTAGTGAAACTGTAATTTTGTGTTTTTCACTTTTAAATTAATACTAAATTCATTTAATAATTCTTCTTTAATATTTCCAAATGATTAAATGAATTTAACTTTGGCAGCACAGGTTATTGGTGAGATTTGGACTTGGGTCTCGGCACGGTAGCGCAGCGGTAGAGTTGCTGCTTTACAGCGAATGCAGCGCCGGAGACTCAGGTTCGATCCTGACCACGGGTGCTGCACTGTAAGGAGTTTGTACGTTCTCTCCGTGACCTGCGTGGGTTTTCTCCGAGATCTTCGGTTTCCTCCCACACTCCAAAGACGTACAGGTATGTAGGTTAATTGGCTGGGTAAATGTAAAAATTGTCCCTAGTGGGTGTAGGATAATGTTAATATACGGGGATCGCTGGGCGGCACGGACTTGGAGGGCCGAAAAGGCCTGTTTCCGGCTGTATATATATGATATGATATGATTGTTCAGCAGGCTTTTGGATAACCTTCCTCACCACCAACATGCCTAAATGTTTGAGTCATAGAGTCATGCAGTGTGGAAACAGGCCCCTCGGCTCAACTTGCCCACGCCGACCAACATGTCCTATGTACACTAGTCCAACCTGCCTGCCTTTGGTCCATATCCCTCAAAACCGATCTTATCCATGTACCTGTCCAAATCTTTTTTCAACGTTGTGATAGTACTACATTCCATGTACCTTCCACCCTTTAGGTAAAAAGGTTGCCTCACGGGTTTCGAATTGAATTGAATTGAATTGAATAAATTTTATTCGCCAAGTATGGAAACATACAAGGAATTTGTCTTGGTGCTTTGCTCGCAAGTAACAAGACGAAGATTTCATGGGTTCCCATTAAATCTTCCACCCCCTTCACCTTTGGTTTAGTTTAGAGATAAAATTTAGTTTAGAGTTTAGAGATGCAGCATAAAAACAGGCCCTTCGGCCCACCGTCTCCATGCCAACCATCGATCACCTATTCACACTGGTTCTATGTTATCTCACTTTCGCATCCACTCCTTACATACAGGGGACCATACTGCAGAGGCCAATTAACCTACAAACCCGCATGTCTTTGGGATGTGGGAGGACCCAGAGTCATAGCGAGGGTGTGCAAACTTCACACAGGCAGAACCCGAGATCAGGATTGAACCCAGATCCCCAAAGCTTTGAGGCAGCAACTCTGCAAGCTGTGCGGTTGTGCCATCCTAATGGGTTGAGAGTATCCTCTATCTTGACATGTCAATTTAGTAGCAGCCTTAACTGTGTGCGTGAACATTTCAATCTCGAACTGGAAATAACTTCTGGAGTGTTTCTTCCTTTCAGCTCCATCATCACATGAACCAACATGTTTCTGAACAGCGAGAATTGCTCATTAACTTTTAAGGATTTATAAGCCTCATAAAATCAGATGAAGGATGGTATGTTTCAAGTAAGAACTTGTAATTCCCGAGCCTGCATACAGCTGTGTGTGAATAAAATGCCCCCATGGACTGAAGCAATTCAACCTTTGATTTGGCTGAAGATGAATCAGTACAAGAGATGGGAAAGATTAAAAAGGGAATGAACAATGTAGGTACACAACTCATTGAGGAAAGTAGGGCAGGGGTGAGACAAGAAGGTGCAAGGACTCTGGGGCAAGGTTTAAAAGAGAACTAGTCTCGTCACGAAAAGACTGGGTTCCAGAGGTAGTGCAAGGGGAGTGCACAGACAGACATTCAGAACTAAAGGAGAGAAATACACACTAGCATAATCCCAGCAAATGTTTAGGAAAGAGCTGCAGATGCTGATTTACACTGCAGATAGTCACAAAATGCTGGAGTGACTCAGCGGGGACAGGCAGCATCTCAGTCTGAAGAAGGGTCCCGACCCAAAACGTCACCCATTCCTGCTCTCCAAAGATGCTGCCTGTCCCGCTGAGTTACTCCAGTATGTTAGTGTCATCAATACGACCGGATTAATGGATCTCACCTTGTGAAGAACTAAAATGGAACAAACCCCATAAACTAAAAGCATTTCTGCCAGAATAGTAAGTTTCTCTAGAAGGACGTTCGTATATTGCTGATAAATCATGATGCAGTTAGCTGTGTGATTTGAGAGATCCTGGCAAAGTTAAACTTGATGTCAACAATTCAGAAATGGGAAGCCTCCCAGCCTCATACACTAGGATGATATTCAGTGGACAAAACGATGTGGTGAGCCTCACTTGTTTGGGTGAAGGAACCTAATCAAGTGTACAGCCACGCACTGTAGGATTAATTTTCTTTCAGTGAATCATGAATGTGTTCACATTATGACATTGTGGAGCTTCCACCACTTAATAATAATCCGTCAGAGGGTTTTAGCCCTATATTTGAGGCATAATAATACTCCATTGTGTCTTCAAGATGCTTGTGTGCGAAGAGAAAAACTGAATTCACTAATAATGAACTTGCCTGAATTTAGCAGTTGAAGCCATCATCATTATTTTCAATTCAAGTGCCCTAACCAGACCAGTACTCTGCCAGAGATGAGATATTGCTTACAATGGGAAATGAGAATGGAGAACAAAGAAATGGCGGAGCAATTAAACAAAGACTCTGATTCTGTGCTCATAGAAGATGATGCAATACCAGCACAGAAATGCTCAGAAACACGAGCCTAATTGAAAAGGGGAATGAAAGGAAATTAGTTTAAAAATATATTGTCGGAGAAATTAATGCCACTCAAAACCAATAAACACCCAGAGTCTAATAACGTGCATCCTAAATTATTGTGGAAGGCACAGTGGCGTATCGATAGAGTTGCTGCCTTACACCACTGCCCACAGAGTTTGTACGTTCCACCTACAGAGTTTGTACGTTCCACCTACAGAGTTTGTACGTTCCACCTACAGAGTTTGTACGTTCCACCTACAGAGTTTGTACGTTCTCCCTGTGACCTGTGTGGGTTTTCTCTGAGATCTTCAGTTTCCTCCCATACTCCAAACACGTACAGGTTTGTAGGAAAATTGGCTTAGTATAAATGTAAATTGTCCCTAGTGTGTGTAGGGCAGTGTGAATGTGCGGAGATCGCTGGTCGGTGTGGACCTAGTGTGTGTAGGGCAGTGTGAATGTGTGGGGATCGCTGGTCGGTGTGGACCTAGTGTGTGTAGGGCAGTGTGAATGTGTGGGGATCGCTGGTCGGTGTGGACTCGGCCTGTTTCCACGTTGGATCTCTAAACTAAACGAAAAGTTCAATAAGTTGTGGGGGTTTTTGTTCTCTAGCGCTTATTCTCCAAAGGAAATTAGTAAATACTAATAAAACCTGGAAAAACACAGTTCATGTGCAACTGTAATGGAAATGATTGAGCTTCTAGTGAACTAGAGCCCAAGTCCTTTGCAACCCCCAACCCTCCCCACAATTCCAACAATGCCACCCTGGCAGCATTTCAAAGATGTAAGTCAGAGGGTTATCAGTTCAAGGCTGGCCCCATAGCAGAAGCATCCACTTCGCGGGGCTGGAAACTGGAAGTGTCCAGCACGGCACAGTGGCGCAGCGGTAGAGTTGCTGCCTTACTGCGAATGCAGCGCCGGAGACTCAGGTTCGATCCTGACTACGGGCGCCGTCTGTACGGAGTTTGTACGTTCTCCCCGTGACCTGCCTGGGTTTTCTCCGAGATCTTCGGTTTTCTCCCACACTCCAAAGACATACAAGTTTGTAGGTTAATTGGCTGGGCAAATGTAAAAATTGTCCCTAGTGTGTGTAGGATAGTGTTAATGTGCGGGGATCGCTGGGCGGCGCGGACCCGGTGGGCCGAAGGGCCTGTTTCCGCGCTGTATCTCTAAATCTAAATCTAAATCTAATTCTGCTGCCACCATCATTTATTGTACAAGTGATTGTTGCCGGAAGCTTTCAGGACGGACGGACGGAAGCTTTCAGGATGGACGATGACAGCGATGTAGCATTTGAAACATGGATGATGGACACGAAACAAGAAGTTCAAGACTCACTCCATGAAATCCAGCTGGCACATCTGTCCTAGACACAAAAAGCTGGAGTGACTCAGGCAGCATCTCTGGAGAGAAGGAATGGGTGATGTTTCGGGTCGAGACTTTTCTTCAGACTGGCACATCTGTCTCACAGCTTCAGATTCTGGATGAGGCATGGAACCTCGTTTTGTTCTCTCAAAGGCCCTGTGCCACAATCCGGTAAGCTTATGCTAGCTAGTCACAGAGAGATTCAGAGTCAGAGCCATACAGCAGCCTTCGGTCCAACTTGCCCGTGCTGATCAAGATGCCCGTTTAAGCTGATCCCATTTGCCTGCCCTTTGACCCATATCTTTCTAAACCTTTCTAACTTCATTTAGAAAATGTATTTTAATGTCATTTGAATGCCTCAACCACTTCCTTCTGACAGCTGGCTCCATAAACGTTTCACTCTGCATTATCGTTGAACATTCAATTCAGCACAGGAAGGTGGAGGAGATTATTTTGTCGTGGTCAGGGTGAGGAATCGTATAAAATCAGAAGGAAGATCCAGCCGGAAACAGGCCCCTTGTGCCACTGAATCCACACTATTACTAATCCTACATTAATCTCAGTGTTCCTTCGCTCCACATTCTCAACTCCCCACAGAAGGGGAACAGCCACAGTTCACCTCCGATGTCTCAACAAGCCTGATTTATGGTTCGACCTAAACTGCTGGCATTACATGTTTTTTGGCTTGGTCATCTGGAGACTCACAGACAAGTCACTGAGCTGAGTGGTCTGGAATAAAAAGTGTTCCACGTTATTGAGGGGGGTTCCTCAATCCAGCTGCATCAGCATTAAATTGCACTTCCACCCTCCGAACTAGAACATGGTGCTCTCAGCTGGCAAGGAGACACTGCCATCCCGTCGGCCCATCCTTTGACTTTACTTTAGAGATACAGAGAGGAAACAGGCCCTTCGGCCCATCGAGCCCGCGCCGGCCAGCGAACACGCCTTACACCAGCACTATCCCACACACTAGGGACAATTTACAAGCCAATTAACCTGTACATCTTTGGAGTGTGGGAGGAAACTGGAGCACCCGCAGAAAACCCACCCGGTCACAGGGAAAATGTATAAACTCCGTATAGAGAGCACCCCTTAGTCAGGATGGAACCCAGGTCTCTGCCGCTGTAAGGCAGCAACTCTACCGCTGCGACACCTTGCCACCCCTTCTTCTCAAGAGTACTGGAGAACTGAGGACAAACTCTCAGCCAAGATTAACAAAACTTTGTTAATCCCCCCTCAACTCCATCAGGACCCAAACAGTCTTTCCAGGTGAGACAGAGGTTCACCTGCACCTCCTCCAACCTCATCTATTGTATCCGCTGCTTTGATGTCAACTTCGTTACATCGGCGAAACCAAACGCAGGCTCGGCGATCGTTTCGCTCAACACCTTCGCTCAGTCCGCCTTAACCAACCTGATCTCCCGGTGGCTGAGCACTTCAACTCCCCCTCCCACTCCCAGTCTGACCTTTCTGTCATGGGCCTCCTCCAGTGCCATAGTGAGGCCCACCGGAAATTGGAGGAACAGCACCTCATATTTCGCCGGGGCACCTTGCAGCCCAGCGGTATGAACATTGACTTCTCCAACTTTAGATAGTTCCTCTGTCCCTCTCTTCCCCTCCCCCTTCCCAGTTCTCCCTCTATCTTCCTGTCTCCACCAATATCCTTCCTTTGTCCCGGCCCCCTGACATCAGTCTGAAGAAGGGTCTCGACCCGAAACGTCACCCATTCCTTCTTTCCTGAGATGCTGCCTGACCTGCTGAGTTACTCCAGCATTTTGTGAATAAATACCTTCGATTTGTACCAGCATCTGCAGTTATTTTCTAACAAAACTTTGAAGTTGGTTTCATTCCTTAGCCTTCAAGGAAGGTGGCACAGACAAACAAAAGGTACCTTTCAAAGTTTGAAAGAAAATACTTGCTTGCTTCCTCGTTCTCTATGCTGACAGACAGACTAATTAAAAGGAACTTAGTTCATAGCTCATGGAAATCAATTGATTTAGCACAACAGATTATGGCAGTTTACAGATTTTCTCCACTGCAAGTTAACTTAATAGTCAATAGTCAATTTTATTTGTCACATATGCATAAATGCGCAGTGAAAAGAAAGATTACCCAGAGTCCAACAATAAGAGCAATAAAAATAAGCAATAACACACACAATCACAAACCAACACCAAACAAAAAGAAACATCCATCACAGTGAGTCTCCTCCAGTCACCTCCTCACTGTGATGGAAGGCCAGAAGTGTAGTAAAGATTTGCCAGAGAGACTGCAGATGCTGAAATCTAGAGCTTACAGCTGGAGGAACTTAGCAGGTCGGACAACATCTTCAACTTTAGAGATACAATGCAGAAACAGGCCCTTCAGCCCACTGAGTCCGTGCTGACCAGCAAACCTACACACACTAGGGACCTTTTCACAACTTGCCGAAACCAAGGGGGGGGAAGATTTAATAGGAACCTGAGGGGCAACTATTTGTCTGTCATCAGCGGTCTTAACGACTACCGTCCGGTAGCACTCACACCGGTCATCACAAAGTGCTTCGAGAGACTGGTCCTGCAGCACATCAAAGCCAGCCTCCCACCCACCTTCGACCCACACCAGTTTGCCTACAGAGCAAATAGGTCTACAGGGGATGCCATCGACACTGCTCTTCACACTGCACTGACCCACCTTGAACACCAGGGGAGCTATGTGAGGATGCTCTTCCTCGACTTCAGCTCTGCCTTTAACACGGTCATCCCGAGCAGACTGGTCACCAAACTTTCCGACCTTGGATTTTCCCAAACCATCTGCCAATGGATCAAGGACTTCCTGACCAACCGCCCCCAGACCGTCAAAATAGGCCCTCACCTCTCCTCCACCATTACACTGAGCACCGGCTCACCACAGGGCTGTGTGTTGAGCCCCATCCTTTACTCCCTCTACACTCACGACTGCGCCCCCACCCATCCCACCAACACCATCATCAAGTTCGCGGATGACACGACTGTGGTTGGACTCATCTCAGAAGGAGATGAGACAGCCTATAGGGATGAAATCCAAAGGCTGGCAGCATGGTGTTCAGTGAACAATCTGGTCCTGAACTCCTCCAAAACAAAGGAACTTATAATTGACTTTAGAAAAACCAGTGGAGATTACGACCCACTCTACATCAATGGGGTCTGTGTGGAAAGGGTACCAGCTTTCAGGTTCCTGGGTACGCACATCGCAGAGGATCTTACCTGGTCTACCAACACCATCACCACAGTAAAGAAGGCACAGCAGAGACTCCACTTCCTGAGGATCCTCAGGAAAACCAACCTGCAGGAGAAGCTCATGTTGTCCTTCTATCGCTGCTCCATCGAGAGTGTGCTGGCATACTGTATAACCACATGGTATGCCAGCTGCTCAGAAAAGGACAGGAAGGCCCTTCAGAGGGTCATCACGACGGCCCAGAAGATCATCGGCTGCTCACTGCCCTCCCTGGAGCACCTGTTCAGCCTACGCTGCCTCAGTAGAGCAGGCAAAATAATAAAAGATCCATCCCACCCCGGCCACCGTCTGTTTGTTCATCTGCCCTCTGGTCGACGTTTCAGGTCGATCAAATCCCGAACAAACAGACTTAAGAACAGTTTTTACCCCAGGGCCATACGAGAACTGAACACTACCTTTGCACTAGGCAACACCGTTAAAAAATCTTGTACTTAATATAATTGTATTTAATTGTATTTATGTATTTATTTGTTTTTGCATTTATTGCATATATGTTTGTACGCACCGTCAGGATTGGCTATTTTTTTAATTTCGTTGTACTCGTTGCAATGACAATAAATGAATATTATTATTATTATTATTATTTACACAAAGGGTGGTAGTATATGGGATGAATTGCCAGAGGAGGTAGTTGAGGCAGGTACGATCACCAAGTTTAAAAAACATTTGGACAGGTACATGGATAGGATTGGTTTGTAGATACATGGGCCAAACACAGGCAGATGGGACTGGTGTAGATGGGGCATGTTGGGCGGCGTGGGCAAGTTAGGCCAAAGGGCCTGTTTCCACAGATTCATAGACCCTATGAATCTATGAGATAAGGGCAGGTTGGTACATTAATTGGCCGCTAGTGAGTGGGTGAGTGGTAGAAGCTAGGACGGAATTGAAGCAAGTATGGGGATGATAGGCTGCGAGGAAAATTAGTGGGGAAGAGGAATGTTCTGTGTGTTGGCACAGATGCAATGAGCTAAAGGAGCTTCCTTCTTTGTAATAAAGAAATACTGTCTGGTTTGGTAACTTGCAGTCTGGGATCTGGAACAGAGTAAAGTGCAAGTGTTGTTTTTCTGCATTCCTAATCGCAAGCTTGATAAATGAGCAGCTTGCGGGCTGAGCGCTCTGACAGGCCGTGAACCTGTAGCTCACCATCGCTATCAGGCCCGGGCTCGCAGCTCCCTATCCAGGCTGATGTCCCTGCCTGTAGTGCAGCACTTCCTGTAGCCCTGCAGCAGCCCCGCAGCAGCCCCGCAGCAGCCCCGCAGCAGCCCTGCAGCAAAGCCCCCAGTGGGAAGATGCAGCAGCAAGGAAAATAGAAACCATTTTTTCACTCCCTATAAACATTAGACAATAGACAATAGGTGCAGGAGGAGGCCATTCGGCCCTTCGAGCCAGCACCGCCATTCAATGTGATCATGGCTGATCATTCTCAATCGGTATCCCGTTCCTGCCTTCTCCCCGTACCCCCTGACTCCACTATCCTTAAGAAGGCTCCGCTATCCATTCAACGTTTCTTGGTTGTCACGTGTGCACTGCACAGCGAAATGCTTTTTGCACGGCACGAATCGCCATTTTCTTGGCACCGTTCGCAAGAGTCCAAAGTCCGGTCCACACACTCGATGTGGTGGCATGGGTCCAGATCCAGGTCAGCCCTATCCTCCTCCGTCGCCCTCGACCGGCTCGGCCCGCCAACCCACGCCCCTCTCCTCGCCCCACCCCCTCTGTGTCCCGGGGGCCTCCTCCTGCAGCCGACCTTGAAGGTGTGGAGCCAAGTCCCTCCACTCACGTCCATCGCCACCAGCAGCTCCCTCCTCCTAAGGGGTCGGCCATTTACAACTGACATGAGGAAAAACTTTTTCAGTCAGAGAGTTGTGAATCTGTGGAATTCTCTGCCTCAGAGGGCAGTGGAGGTCAATTCTCTGAATACATTCAAGAGAGAGCTGGATAGAGCTCTTAAGGATAGCGGAGTCAGGGGGTATGGGGAGAAGGCAGGAACGGGGTACTGATTGAGAATGATCAGCCATGATCACATTGAATGGCGGTGCTGGCTCGAAGGGCCAAATGGCCTCCTCCTGCACCTATTGTCTATTGTCTATTGTCTATTGTCTATTGTCTATTGTCTATTGTCTATTGTCTATTGTCTATTGTCTATTGTCCTCCTCAACTCTCCATGGCTTCCCAGCTCGTGGTGTGCATGTCACAAGTTGTCTCTGCCTATTCTGAATGTACAAACTATTACAATGACCACAACTGCTTCCACTTAAAGACCATCCAAAGAGGTAGATTTTATTACAAAGCACTTTGCAGGCGCATCATCAGTGGAAATAGTACCAGTTAGTGCAATCAAGCATATGCCCGTTTAATGAAGATTCAGGGCAGCACAGTGGCACGGCTGGTAGAGCTGCTGCCTCACAGCACCAGAGGCCAGGGTTCGATCTTGGCCTCAGGTTTAATTTAGTAGAGATATACAGCGAGGAAACATCGGACCATCGAGTCTGCGCCAACCAGCGATCCCCGCACACTAACGCTTTCCTACTAGGGACAATTTACAATTATACCAAGCCATTTAACCTACAAACCTGTACGTCTTTGGAGACAAGCACTCAAAGTCAGGATCGAACTCAGGTGTCCAGCTCTGTAAGGCAGCAACTCTACCACTACGCCACCATGCCAGCCCTTGCGTGGTGTCTGTGTTGAGTTTGCGCGTTCTCCCTGTGACTGCGTGGGTCCTCCACAGGTGCTCAGGTTTCCTCCTACATTCAAAGAGGTGAAGGATTGTAAGTTAATTTGTAGTTCAGGAACAAACAAACAAACAAACAAACGAGAGTTTTAGTATATAGATGATTTGGTTAAAGGCAGTTGCCAAGGAAACAATTGCAAGCATTGGGAAGAGTTCAGTGCTCGTGGTGATACATTGTGCTTGTGTTACATTGCCTAAAACCACAGCTTACGTGGCCATCATCATTCTTTGATGTAGGGTTTCTCAGTTATCGCACAATCCGGGACAGCATGGATTTACAAAGGGGAAATCATGCTAGACAAATCTACTGGAATTTTTTGAGGATGTAACTAGGAAAATTGACAGGGGAGAGTCAGTGGATGTGGTATACCTCGACTTTCAGAAAGCTTTCGACAAGGTCCCACATAGGAGATTAGTGGGCAAAATTAGAGCACATGGTATTGGGGGTAGGGTCTGACATGGATAGAAAATTGGTTGACAGACAGAAAGCAAAGAGTGGGGATAAATGGGTCCCTTTCGGAATGACAGGCAGTGACCAGTGGGGTACCGCAAGGTTCGGTGCTGGGACCCCAGCTATTTACGATATACATTAATGACAGACGAAGGGATTAAAAGTACCATTAGCAAATTTGCAGATGATACTAAGCTGGGGGGTAGTGTGAATTGTGAGGAAGATGCAATAAGGCTGCAGGGTGACTTGGACAGGTTGGGTGAGTGGGCGGATACATGGCAGATGTGTGAGGTTATTCACTTTGGAAGTAAGAATAGAAAGGCAGATTATTATCTGAATGGTGTCAAGTTAGGAGGAGGGGGAGTTCAACGAGATCTGGGTGTCCTAATGCGTCAGTCAATGAAAGGAAGCATGCAGGTACAGCAGGCAGTGAAGAAAGCCAATGGAATGTTGGCCTTCATAACAAGAGGCGGCACGGTAGCGCAGCGGTAGAGTTGCTGCTTTACAGCGAATGCAGCGCCGGAGACGCAGGTTCGATCCTGACTACGGGTGCTGCACTGTAAGGAGTTTGTACGTTCTCCCCGTGACCTGCGTGGGTTTACTCCGAGATCTTCGGTTTCCTCCCACACTCCAAAGACGTACAGGTATGTAGGTTAATTGGCTGGGTAAAATGTAAAAATTGTCCCTAGTGGGTGTAGGATAGTGTTAAATGTACGGGGATTACTGGGCGGCACGGACTTGGAGGGCCGAAAAGGCCTGTTTCCGGCTGTATGTATATGATATGATATGATATGATATGAAGAGGAGTTGAGTATAGGAGCAAAGAGGTCCTTCTACAGTTGTACCGGGCCCTGGTGAGACCGCACCTGGAGTACTGTGTGCAGTTTTGGTCTCCAAATTTGAGGAAGGATATTCTTGCTATGGAGGGCGTGCAACGTAGGTTCACTAGGTTAATTCCTGGAATGGCGGGACTGTCGTATGTTGAAAGGCTGGAGCGATTGGGCTTGTATACACTGGAATTTAGAAGGATGAGGGGGGATCTTATTGAAACATATAAGATAATTAGGGGATTGGACACATTAGAGGCAGGAAACATGTTCCCAATGTTGGGGGAGTCCAGAACAAGGGGCCACAGTTTAAGAATAAGGGGTAGGCCATTTAGAACGGAGATGAGGAAGAACTTTTTCAGTCAGAGAGTGGTGAAGATGTGGAATTCTCTGCCTCAGAAGGCAGTGGAGGCCAGTTCGTTGGATGCTTTCAAGAGAGAGCTGGATAGAGCTCTTAAGGATAGCGGAGTGAGGGGGTATGGGGAGAAGGCAGGAACAGGGTACTGATTGAGAGTGATCAGCCATGATCGCATTGAATGGCGTTGCTGGCTCGAAGGGCTGAATGGCCTACTCCTGCACCTATTGCCTATTGTCTATTGTCTATAAGAAAGGATAACAAGGCACGCTGACATCTTTGAAATCAAACCAAGAATATATTTGGTCAGAATCCAGATGATTAAAAAAACTCTTCATGTCTGCACATTTCCAAACGTTTCTAAGAAATTGAAGTGAATTTGAAGCCCATATCACCCCAGTTGCCCTTCCAAGTACAAAAGGATTATAATTTATACTTGAAGTGGGAAATTGTTCAGGACGGTGGGGAGAGAGTGAGGAGTAGTGAATAGTGAACGACTTGGATAGAGTGGATGTGGAGAGGATGTTTCCACTAGTGGTAGAATCTCGGACCAGAGGTCATAGCCTCAGAATTAAAGGACGTTCCTTTAGGAAGGAGACAAGAAGGGAAACCTGTCCTATCCACGTACCTGTCTAATTGTTTCTTAAACTTTACAATAGTCCCTGCCTCAACTACCTCCTCTGGCAGCTCATTCCATACACCCGCCACCCTTTGTGTGAAAGTGTTACCCCCCTCAGATTCCTATTAAATCTTTCCCCCTTCACCCTAAACCTGCGTGTTTCTCGGTTCCCCTACTCTGGGCAAGAGATTCTGTCTATGATCTATTCCGATATATATTATTTTATGCACCTCAATAGGATCGCCCCTCGTCCTCCTGCACTCCAAGGAATAGAGTCCCAGCTCACTCATCTTATGTGGAGGGATATGGGCCAAACAAGGGCAAGTGGGCTTAGATGGGCATTTGGTTGGCATGGACGAGTTAGGCTGAAGGGCCTGTTTCTCCACTCTATGACTCCAAGAGAGAATAGAAAGGTTATGGCCTGTGATAGGGTGAAAGGCAGGAGAATGGAGGGGAAGGAGTGAGGTGAGGAGAGGCAGTGATCCAGAGGAAGTATAAAAAGGACTGGGCAACCATGTGAAAATACCAGCGGAAAACAAACTACAAATATTAGAAATGTGAGACACCACAGCTGGAATTGCTGATGACCTAGAATTGCTGAACTGATTATGGTCTAAATTACTGTGGCGTGCCAAGTCAGAGGATGTGGCATTGTTCCTCCAGGCTTATGTTGGGCTTTGGTGAGGCCAGAGAGATCAGAGCTGCAGTGGGCTGGAGGTTTAGAACGACTTGCACACTGAACTAGGAGTGTTCTGCAGAGCAACCACCCAAACACCTCAGTAGATTGAGGCTGGGATTAATTGTTACACAGAGCCTTGGAGTCATAGAGCATGGAAACAGGCACTTTGGCCCAACTTACCCAGGCCGACCAAGATGCCATTGATTAGTGAAAGGCCTCGCTGGAGTGGATATGAAGAGATGTTTCCATTTGTGGGAGAGTCTAGGACTAGAGGTCATAGCCTCAGAATTAAAGGACGTTCCTTCAGGAAGGAAATGAGGAGGAATTTATTTAGTCAGAGGGTGGAATTGTTTGCCACAGAAGGCTGTGGAGGCCATGTCAATGGATATTTTTAAGGCAGAGATAGATAGATTCTTGATTAGTACAGGTGTCAGGGGTTATGGGTAGTAGGCAGGAGAAAGGGGGTAGGAGGGAGAGACAGATGGCGGCACGGTGGCGCAGCGGTAGAGTTGCTGCCTTACAGCGAATGCAGCGCCGGAGACTCAGGTTCGATCCTGACTACGGGCGCCGTCTGTACGGAGTTTGTACGTTCTCCCCGTGACCTGCGTGGGTTTTCTCCGAGATCTTCGGTTTCCTCCCACACTCCAAAGACGTACAGGTATGTAGGTTAATTGACTGGGTAAATGTAACAATTGTCCCTAGTGTGTGTAGGATAGTGTTAATGTGCGGGGATCGCTGGGCGGCGCGGACTCGGTGGGCCGAAGGGCCTGTTTCCGCGCTGTATCTCTAAATCTAAAAAAATCAGATCAGCCAGAAGGCAGAGTAGACTTGATGACACCGACCAGCAATCCCCAAACACACTATAATAGTTGTGAATAGTCTCTCCCAGCCAGGAGTTGTCCTAGCTAGCTTGTTAGGATACAAATTACACATTTTAAGATTAGGGTCACAGTTTAAGAATAAGGGGTAGGCCATTTAGGACTGAGATGGGGAAAATCTTTTTCACCCAGAGTTGTGGATCTGTGGAATTCTCTGCCACGGAAGGCAGTGGAGGCCAATTCACCTGATGTTTTCAAGAGAGAGTTAGATTTAGCTCTTAGGGACAACGGAATCAAGGGATATGGGGGAAAAACAGGAACGCGGTACTGATTTTGGATGAACAGCCATGATCATATTGAATGGCGGTGCTGGCTGAAAGGGCCGAATGGCCTCCTCCTGCACCTATGTTTCTATGTTTCTATTTTTCTACATACAATTTTACCAAAGCCAATTAACCTACAAACCTGTACGTCTTTGGAGTGTGAGAGGAAACCGGAGATCCCGAAGAAAACTCATGCAGCCACAAGGAGAATGTCCAAACTCTGTACAGACAAGCACCCTTAGTCAGGATCGAACCAGGGTCTCTAGCGCTGTAAACACAAAGTACTTGTGCTATAACACAGGATAAGCACTCAACTGAGAAAACCAAACCCAAAGCCAAAGTATTATCCAAATTGATTACACAAACTTATGTTAAGGACAATAACCAATTCCATACGCAATAAACAGCTTCCGACGCTAACGTAGCTCATTTTAAAAAACTGATCATGTAGATGCAAGTATATCATTGGGATGATCAAGTGGGCACCTCCGTTCAATGGTGTTTCATTGAATTAGTCCCACGACACCTCAGGAAGGCTCTACAGTTAGTTCTGGCATCCCAGAACAATCCCACCTCCACCTCCACCTCCACCTCCACTTCCACCTCCACCTACACCTCCACTTCCACTTCCACTTCCACCTGCACTTCCACCTGCACTTCCACCTGCACTTCCACCTCCACCTCCACCTCCACCTCCACCTCCACCTCCACCTCCACCTCCACCTCCACCTCCACCTCCACCTCCACCTCCACCTCCACCTCCACCTCCACCTCCACCTCCACCTCCACTTCCACCTCCACCTACATCTCCACTTCCACTTCCACTTCCACCTCCACTTCCAATTCCACCTCCACCTCCACCTCCACCTCCACTTCCACCTCCACTTCCACCTCCACTTCCACTTCCACTTCCACCTGCACTTCCACCTCCACCTCCACCTCCACCTCCACCTCCACCTCCACCTCCACCTCCACCTCCACCTCCACCTCCACCTCCACCTCCACCTCCACCTCCACCTCCACCTCCACCTCCACCTCCACCTCCACCTCCACCTCCACCTCCAACTCCACCTCCACCTCCACCTCCACCTCCACCTCCACTTCCACTTCCACTTCCACCTCCACCTCCACTTCCACTTCCACCTCCACCTCCACTTCCACCTCCACCTCCACCTCCACCTCCACCTCCACCTCCACCTCCACCTCCACTTCCACTTCCACTTCCACTTCCACTTCCACTTCCACTTCCACTTCCACTTCCACTTCCACTTCCACTTCCACTTTCACTTCCACTTCCACTCACCACCTATGCTACCAGTATCTATTAAATAAAGGAAACTGCAGATAATTAACTCACGCTAACAAATGCTAAACACTTGTATCCTATCTCCCACTTATCCTCGCCCATCATTAAACTCGTAACACCACAAATATCAGCCTTGCATAAAATTGCAGACTTACACAGAGTGCACTTACAAAGTACTAGTGCTATGGAAATACACATACTGCAAGTTATACATTTTCTTTCTGCCCCCAAATGACACTACTTCTCCACCAAATCCACCTACTCTGACATCAGCTTTGGTGTTCAGCCTCGCTCTTTCCTACAGCCCAGCAATTTTGTTTTCCGTCAAGCTTTTACACTAATCCCTCATGAAATCTACTTGACCAAATCATCGTGCAGTCCGTTCCAGATTTTTAAAAAACACTGATTTCACAGAAGGTATTTGTTTGCATCGCTGTTATGTTTTGTGGAGCATCTGGGATAGGAAGTGGGCAGAACACAATAAACAGGGAGCAGTAAACAATGGGGGCTTTTCATACTGTGGAAGTGGATGCAGTTAAATTTTACGGGCTTGTTCATGGTCATGGTGACTCAAAATAAAAATAATTGGTCCAGTCTCATGTATCAGGAATGCCCGATGACCCACGGCTCCCAGCAAGGCCATCTGTGAAGCGCAGCGGCGTGGTCTCCCTGAACCTCCGCCCGCTGGCGTGGGAGCCGCTACCAGACCGAAGCTTACCTGCTGTCCCTGCTAAAGTGGCCCTGATCAACGCAAGATCCTTACCGAACAAGCCCTTCATCCTCAACGACTTCTTCACCACCCGTGGATTGGACTTCTTACTGATGACAGAAACCTGGCTTAACCCTGGTGAGCTTGCTCCACTCGTGGAGTTCTGTCCTGACGACTGTAACTTCTTCACCTCGCCTAGGCTCTCCGGACGCGGTGGGGGCTTAGCCACTGTGTTTAAGAAACATTTCAACTGCCGCCTCCCTGAACTCTGATCATTTCTCCAGTTTCAAGGTGCAATTAATTAAAGTAGGCCTAGCCTATCCCCTCTTAATTGTTCTTGTGTATCGCTCACCAAAAATGCATAAGGACTTCATCACCCAATTTGCTGATCTTATCTCCAACATTTTGCCCAAATTTGACCGGGTCATGATTCTTGGTGATTTTAACATTCATGTTTGCTGTCCTACTAAGCCTCTTGTGAGTGAATTTATGCACCTGGCTGAGTCCTTCAATCTGACTCTACTTACCACTGGACCCACTCACAAGCTAGGCCATACTCTCGACCGAGTGTTAACGTCTGGGTTCCCAATCTGCCATATTGAAATTATTGAGGCTTCTCTGTCGGATCATTGAGATATTATATTTGATGCATCTCTGCCTTTCCCTCCCGCCAAATCTCATCTCCCTGTTCATTACTCCCGCTGCATAAACTCATTAACTGCCAGTAAGTTCTCCGAGGCTCTCATAGCTGCCCCCAACATCTGCACTATTGAGGCTTCTCCCCCCCATCTCAGCACTGAGGATCTCATCTCTTTATTTAATACCATTTGCTCGTCCATCCTGGATTCTGTTGCAATAGACAATAGACAATAGACAATAGGTGCAGGAGGAGGCCATTCGGACCTTCGAGCCAGCACCGCCATTCAATGTGATCATGGCTGATCATTCTCAATCAGTACCCCGTTCCTGCCTTCTCCCCATACCCCCTGACTCCGCTATCCTTAAGAGCTCTATCTATGATCAGCCATGATCACATTGAATGGCGGTGCTGGTTCGAAGGGCCGAATGGCCTCCTCTTGCACCTATTGTCTATTGTCTAATGTCCATTGTCTAATGCATTCAGAGAATTGGCCTCCACTGCCTTCTGAGGCAGAGAATTCCACAGATTCACAACTCTCTGACTGAAAAAGTTTTTCCTCATCTCCGTTCTAAATGGCCTACCCCTTATTCTTAAACTGTGGCCCCTGGTTCTGCACTCTCCCAACATTGGGAACATGTTTCCTGCTTCTAACGTGTCCAACCCCTTAATAATCTTATACGTTTTAATAAGATCCCCTCTCATCCTTCTAAATTCCAGTGTATACAAGCCTAGTCGCTCCAGTCTTTCAACATATGACAGTCCCGCCATTCCGGGAATTAACCTAGTAAACCTACGCTGCACGCCCTCAATAGCAAGAATATCCTTCCTCAAATTTGGAGACCAAAACTGAACACAGTACTCCAGGTGTGGTCTCACTAGGGCCCTGTACAACTGCAGAAGGACCTCTTTGCTCCTATACTCAATTCCTCTTGTTATGAAGGGCAACATTCCATTGGCTTTCCTCACTTCCTGCTGTACCTGCATGCTTCCTTTCAGTGACTGATGCACTAGGACACCCAGATCTCGTTGTACGTCCCCTTTTTCTAACTTGACACCATTCAGATAATAATCTGCCTTCCTATTCTTACCTCCAAAGTGGATAACCTCACACTTATCCACATTAAACTGCATCTGCCATGCATCCGCCCACTCACACAACCTGTCCAAGTCACCCTGCAACCTCATAGCATCTTCCTCACAGTTCACACTGCCACCCAGCTTTGTATCATCTGCAAATTTGCTAATGGTACTTTTAATCCCTTCATCCAAGTCATTGATGTATATTGTAAATAGCTGCGGTCCCAGCACCGAGCCTTGCGGTACCCCACTAGTTACTGCCTGCCATTCTGAAAGGGACCCATTTATCCCCACTCTTTGCTTTCTGTCTGTCAACCAATTTTCTATCCATGTCAGTACCCTACCTCCAATACCATGTGCTCTAATTTTGCCCACTAATCTCCTATGTGAGACCTTGTCGAAGGCTTTCTGAAAGTCGAGGTACACCACATCCACTGGCTCTCCCCAGTCAATTTTCCTAGTTACATCCTCAAAAAATTCCAGTAGATTAGTCAAGCATGATTTCCCCTTCGTAAATCCATGCTGACTCGGAACGATCCTGTTACTGCTATCCAAATGCTCTGCAATTTTGTCTTTTATAATTGACTCCAGCATCTTCCCCACCACTGATGTCAGACTAACTGGTCTATAATTTCCCGTTTTCTCTCTCCCTCCTTTCTTAAAAAGTGGGATAACATTAGCTACCCTCCAATCCACAGGAACTGACCCTGAATCTATAGAACATTGGAAAATGATCACCAATGCGTCCACAATTTCTAGAGCCACCTCCTTAAGTACCCTGGGATGCAGACCATCAGGCCCTGGGGATTTATCAGCCTTCAGTCCCATCAGTCTGCCCAAAACTTTTTCCTGCCTAAAGTGGATTTCCTCCAGTTCCTCCGTCACCCTAGGATCTCTGGCCACTAGAACATCTGGGAGATTGTTTGTGTCCTCCTTAGTGAAGACAGATCCAAAGTACCGGTTTAACTCGTCTGCCATTTCCTTGTTCCCCATAATAAATTCCCCAGCTTCTGTCTTCAAGGGACCCACATTTGCCGTGGCTATTTTTTTCCTCTTTACATAACTAAAAAAGCTTTTACTATCCTCCTTTATATTATTGGCTAGTTTACCCTTGTACCTCATCTTTTCTCCCCGTATTGCCTTTTTAGTTATCTTCTGTTGCTCTTTAAAATAGTCCCAATCCTCTGGCTTCCCACTCTTCTTTGCTATGTTATACTTCTTTTCTTTTATTTTTATGCTGTCCTTGATTTCCCTTGTCAGCCACGGGTGCCTCTTACTCCCTTTAGAATCTTTCCTCCTCTTTGGGATAAATTGATCCTGCAACTTCTGCATTATTCCCAGGAATACCTGCCATTGCTGTTCCACCGTTTTCCCTGCTAGGGCCTCTTTCCAGTCAATTTTGGCCAGCTCCTGCCTCATGCCTCTGTAATCCCCTTTGCTATACTGTAATACTGACACTTCCGATTTTCCCTTCTCCCTCTCAATTTGTAGAGTAAAACTTATCATATTGTGGTCACTGCCTCCTAATGGCTCTTTTACCTCGAGTCTCCTTATCAGGTCAGGTTCATTACATAACACTAAATCCAGAATTGCCTTCTCCCTTGTAGGCTCCAGTACAAGCTGATCTAAGAATCCATCTCGGAGGCACTCCACAAACTCTCTTTCCTGGGGTCCATTACCAACCTGATTTTCCCAGTCTATCTGCATGTTGAAATCTCCCATGACCACCGTAGCATTACATTTGCGACATGCCAATTTTAGCTCCTGATTCAACTTGCACCCTATGTCGAGGCTACTGTTTGGGGGCCTGTAGATGACTCCCATTAGGGTCTCTTTACCCTTACAATTCCTCATTTCTATCCATACTTGCTCCTCTTAAAATGAAAAAGCCTAAGCCCAAAGGTCGGCCTTGGCTCAATGACACCACCAGAGCCCTAAGAAAATCAGAACGGAGGTGGAAATGTGATAAACTTCAAATTTCCTTCGAAATTCTGAGAAACAAACTTCTCAAATACCAGGAAGCAGTAAAGTCTGCGAGAGCACAATACTTTTCCGACCTTATCGCCAAAAACTCTCATAATTCCAAAGTCCTATTTAGCACTATTACCTCTGTCATATGACCCGCCCCCAGTACCAGCTTAGTTGGGTCCCCTGCTAAGTGCAAAGAATTCTCTAAATTTTTCACTAGCAAAGTTGAGAACATTAGAATGAATATTTCCCCTCCCACCCGTGACCTAGCTGTCTCACTGGTCTGTTCATCTAAATTGGACTGTTTCCAACCCGTCACTCTATCCTCCCTTGCAAAGCTTGTTTTCCGCTATGAAACCTGCAACCTGCCCCCTTGATCCTGCCCCCACTCCCCTTCTGAAGGATGTCATTGCAATAGCCGGTCCCAGCAGCCTCTCTATCATCAACAGTTCTCTGGCCACTGGCACTGTTCCATCCTGTTTCAAGCACACGGTGGTCCAGCCCCTCCTGGAAAAAACCTAACTTAGACCCCACCTTCCCTTGCAACTACGAACCCATTTCCAAACTGCCATTCCTGTCAAAAGTCCTTGAAAAGGTAATTCTAAATCGACTACTGCCTTACCTACACCAAAATACCATCCTGGAAAGTTTCCAGTCAGGTTTCAGGGCCCACCACACCACAGAGTCTGCCTTGTTGAAGGTACACGACAACCTGCTTCTCGCCATCGACACCGGCGACTGTGCAATCCTGCTCCTTCTCGACCTCAGCGCAGCGTTCGATACAGTGGACCACACCATCCTTATTGACCGTCTCCGGTACGGGGTTGGCGTTGATGGCACTGCCCTGAGCTGGTTGGTTTCCTACCTCAAAAATAGGAGTTTCTCCATCAACATAGGCAATTATTCCTCCTCCCCAGCTAGCCTCTCCTGCGGAATTTCACAAGGCTCCATCCTAGGCCCCATTCTCTTCTCTCTGTACATGCTCCCCCTTGGCCAAATCATTCAAAGGTACGGCATTTCTTTCCACTGCTATGCCGATGACACTCAGCTTTACCTCCCCCTGAAACCCAACAACCGGTCAAATTTAATCAGCCTCATGCACTGCCTTGAGGACATAAAATGTTGGATGGCACAGAACTTCCTTCAACTAAATGAGAGCAAGTCTGAGGTCATCCTATTCCCCCTGCCCCCCCACCCTCCCCCCCCCCCCCCCCCCCGACTCCATCAAAACGATAACAGGCAGCCTTGGAAGCCTATCCTCCCTAGTCAAACCGCATGTCAAAAATCTTGGCGTGATATTTGACTCTGCATTAAAGTTTGACAAGCAAGTCAAAGCTGTGGTAAAAGCCAGCTTCTTCCAGCTTCGTACCATAGCTAAAATCAAACCTTTCCTCCAATTTGACGACATTGAAAAAATCATCCACGCATTCATTTCCTCCCGCCTAAACTACTGCTACTCCCTATACACTGGGATCAGCCAATCATCCCTGTCCCACCTGCAATTGGTCCAAAACGCCGCAGCGAGACTCTTGACGGGTACCCGTAAAAGGGACCACATCAGCCCGATTCTGGCCTCTCTCCACTGGCTCCCAGCACGGTACAGAATCAATTTCAAGCTCCTCCTATTCACATACAAAGCCCTAAACGGGCTTGCCCCCCCATATCAAAAATCTTCTAACCCACCTCTCTAACTCCAGGTCCCTCAGGTCGGTTGACTTGGGGCTACTCACTATCCGGCGGTCTAGGCTTAAGCTCAGGGGTGACCGCGCTTTTGCGGTTGCAGCTCCTAGACTGTGGAACAGCATCCCTCTCCCCATCAGAACTGCTCCCTCCATCGACTCCTTTAAGTCCAGGCTCAAAACCTATTTCTACTCCCTAGCATTTGAGGCCCTCTGAGGGGGCGCTGTGAACTGTTTATGTATGTGCTGTTATGTTTGTTTGTGTGCCATTGTATGTTTGTTCTTAGTACCTGAACTGATGTACAGCACTTTGGTCAACGTGGGTTGTTTTTAAATGTGCTATACAAATAAAATTGACTTGACTTGACTTGACTTGACTTCTCATGTTAAGAATGCCACAGATTCACCACCCTTTGGCTGAAAGAAATTCTCCTCATCTCCTTCCTAAAAGAAAGTCCTTTAATTCTCAGGCTATGACCTCCAATTCTCGACTCCCCAAATGCTGGTTTAGCAAAGAAAGACACAAAGTATTGGAGTAATTCAGCGGGGGTCAGGCAGCATCTCAAGAGAATATGGATAGGTGATGTTTTGGGTCAGGCCCCTTCTTCAGATTGATTGCAGAGGGGGTGGGAAAGAAAGCTGGAAGAAAGGAATGGCAGGGAAAGCTGATTGTTGGACAAAGGCTAGAGGTGACACAACAGATACCCCAGCTCTTATCTGCCTGCACATAATCCATATCCCTCCAATCTTTGGACTTTAGATTTTACAGATAAAGCGCGGAAGCAGGCCCTTCGGCCCACCGAGTGTGCATGATCAGCACAGTAACCTTCACACACACTAAGACCAATTTTGCAATTTACCGAAGCCAATTAATAGACAATAGACAATAGACAATAGGTGCAGGAGGAGGTCATTCGGCCCTTCGAGCCAGCACCGCCATTCAATGTGATCATGGCTGATCATTCTCAATCAGTACCCCGTTCCTGCCTTCTCCCCATACCCCCTGACTCCGCTATCCTTAAGAGCTCTATCTAGCACTCTCTTGAATGCATTCAGAGAATTGGCCTCCACTGCCTTCTGAGGCAGAGAATTCCACAGATTCACAACACTGTGACTGAAAAAGTGTTTCCTCATCTCAGTTTAAATGGCCTACCCCTTATTCTTAAACTGTGGCCCCTTGTTCTTGACTCCCCCAACATTGGGAACATGTTTCCTGCCTCTAACGTGTCCAATCCCTTTTATTATTATTTTTTTATTTTCTCTCTTTAAAATTTTAAAAATTGAAGCTATGTAATAACTCTGTAACAAATGTGTTTTTTATTTCTATTTGTACATATGCTTTTCAAAAATTAAAAAAAAGAAAAAAAAAAGAGCTCTATCTAGCTCTCTCTTGAATGCAGTCAGAGAATTGGCCTCCACTGCCTTCTGAGGCAGAGAATTCCACAGATTCACAACTCTCTGACTGAAAAAAACCCTACAAACCTGCACGTCTTTCGAATGTGGGAGGAAACCGGAACACCTGGAGAAAACCCACGTGGTCACAGGGTACAAACTCCATACAGACAGCACCCGTCGTCAGGATCGAACCCTGGTCTCTGGCACTGTAAGGCAGCAAATCTACCGCTGCACCACCTTCTTCTCTAAGTACTGGAGGACAGAGGATAATCTCTCAGCTAAGATTAAAAAAAACTTTAAATTTGGTTTCATTCCTTATCTGTCA
Organism: Rhinoraja longicauda; assembly: GCF_053455715.1. Lineage (NCBI taxonomy): Eukaryota > Metazoa > Chordata > Chondrichthyes > Rajiformes > Arhynchobatidae > Rhinoraja > Rhinoraja longicauda. The sequence continues at coordinate 11,502,692 of NC_135963.1, read as the reverse complement.
AGGAAGATGGCACAGACAAACAAAAGGAACCTTTGAAAATTTGAAAGAAAATACTTACTCTTTTGCTGGCAGACAGAATAATTAGAAGGAGCTTAGTCCATAGCTCATGGAAATCAATTGATCAATCCAGGATCGAACCCTGGTCTCTGGCGCTGTAAGGCAGCAACTCTACTGCTGTGCCACCGTGCTGCCCACTATTCCCCGCCCTTTTAATTGCCATTAGTATATCTGCTTTCACCACTACCCCCAGCAGTGCATTCTCGGCACAAATTTTGCCCTTCCTATCTTCTTTAAATTTTCCCCTCTCATCTTAAAGGTGTATCCTCTAGTATTTGATATTTCCATGCTGGGAAAAAAAGATTTTGACTGTCAGCCCTATCTACGCCTCTCACAACTTTACATACTTCGATCAGGTCTCCCCTCAATCTCCAGTGTTCCGCAGAAAACAATCTAAGTCTGTCCAACCTCTCCCTGTAGCTAATACCCCCTAAGATATTTGCTTTCTGCACATTGATTCAGTATCTGCCGGGAAATGGAGTTCTTGTTAAAATGGAGAAGGTGTGACTGATATTTGTAAGCTAATGGTTATTTTATTATAATGGTGACTTGTGTGTTGATATGTTAATGGGATTGCACAATGTTACAACTTGGCAGGAATTTTAACCATCAAAGCAAAGATAAACCAATGAATTTATAACAATCATAAAGCAAATAATAGTTCAAATACTCTTCTACTTTGCACATGAGGTCAGTGCAAATGAAGGAGTGCGAGTTATTTTGCTGAAATTAAAGTGTTGAGCAATACGTTGTAGTCCTGGAAACTGGGGCATTAATTAAAATGCAGATTCAAAGGAGAGCTGATTATAGAGTTTCCACCTGAGAAGGATTTTGTTCAGGCAAACAACCAAAAGTCAGTAACAAAGGGCCAGAAATTAATTCGCGTTATTTACAATTCTTTTACAGAGGATGTGGAAGCTGAATCCAAAGTTTTTTTTGAAGAAAAGCAGGTAATATTTCAAAAGCAAAATATATAACAAGATTAGACGTACGGGTATGTAGGTTAATTTGACTGGGTAAATGTAAAAAATTGTCCCTAGTGTGTGTAGGATAGTGTTAATGTGCGGGGATCGCTGGGCGGCGCGGACTTGGTGGGCCGAAAAGGCCTGTTTCCGCGCTGTATATATATGATATGATATGATATGATATGATTTAAGTCCTAGGCAACATGGGCAGCACGATGGCGCAGCAGTAGAGTTATTGTCTTACAGCGCCAGAGACCCGGGTTCGATCCTGACCACAGGTGCTGTCTGTACGGAGTTTGTATGTTCTCCCCAAGACTGTGTGGGTTTTTCCCCGGGTGCTCCGGTTTCCTCCCACGCTCCAAAGACTTACAGGTTTAGTAGGTTAATTTGGCTTAGATCAAAGTTGTAAATCGTCCCTGGTGTGTGTAGGATAGTGCTAGTGTACGGGATCGCAGTCGGCGAGGTCCCAGTGGGCCGAAGGGCCTGTTTCCGCGCTGTGTCTTTAAACTAAACTAAGATAAACTAAAGTTTTATCCAAGTATTTCTCCTGCATGAGACAACTGGAACAAAGAGGTTGAAGCAGCAATTTCCAGTCATGTGATGTTGTCTGATTCCATGTATACATCAATAGGTAAGTCACTTGATCACACTGTGTAACTTTAGCCTGCAAGCTGTGTTTCATAGAAACATAGAAGGTAGGTGCAGGAGTAGGCTATTTGGCCCTTCGAGCCAGCATGGCCATTCAATCGACTGATCATCCAAAAGAAATACCCTGTTACTGCTTTTTCCCCCATATCCCTTGATTCCGTTAGCCTTTAGAGCTATATCTAACTCCCCCCGGAAGACATGCAGTGAATTGGCCTCCACTGCCCTCTGTGGCAGAGAATTCCACAGATTCACAACTCTCTGGGTGAAAAAGTGTTATAATAAAGGAGTCCTCAACTTGGAATTACCTGTCACAATTCCTCCGGTGTCATGGCAACTAGACTAAGGGAAATGCAGCCTAATGATTACTGTACAGTGACATTTCATGTAACTGCCAATAAACCTCCCTGGTAACTTGTAAACCCAAACACCGCAGTTGCTGTAAATTCTTGTTAGCTCATTTTTTTTAAATTGATGACATGGGTAATCTCCGTGAAGCCACATTGCCTTTAAGGGATTGGGGTTCTTAAACTGTGGTGTGGTCAGATACCGAAAATAGATTTACATCTGATCTCGACCTCAAATCCAGACAGTCGAATTTTCCATTGATATAGTGTTATGGCACAAGGCATTATAAACTGTTTACAACACAGAAACAGATCATTCACCTCATTATTTCTTTGTCTATGGTAATATTCCATGCAAGAAACATCATCACCAAATCCTGCCTTTCTACCTCACGTAACTGCTTTAAATGAGTCTACTTCAGATCATGGTATTGAGTAAAGCTCAGTGGTAGAGCATTTAACTGCAAATCAAGACGTCCCTGGTTCAAATGCAGGTGCCCCTTGCATAATTTACAGGGCGGCACAGTGGCACAGTGGCACAGCGGTGGAGTTACTGCCTTCTACTGCCAGAGACCCGAGTCCGATCCATAGTGTGGGGGCTGGCTGGATGGAGTTTGTACATTCTCCCTGTGACCGTGTGGGGTTTCTCCGGTTGCTCCTGTTTCCTCACATTCCAAAGACGAGTAATTCGCTTCTGTAAATCGTCACTACGTGAGTGGGATAGAACTCGTGTACGAGTGCTCGCTGGTCGGTGTGGACTCGACGGGCTGAAGGGCCTATTTCCACACTGTGTCTCTAAAACTAAAGGTGCACACATGCCACAGCAACCACAAGGGGAGAGAGCAAGAGTGAGGCTTTGAGACCGAGGCACAGGCACACTGTATACCGAAAGGAGGAACAGACTCAAAGGGATTGGCAAATCAGTCCGACGAAGGGTTCCATCCCGAAACATCACCTAGCCCTTTTCTCCAGAGTTGCTGCCTGACCCGCTGAGTTACTCCAGCATCTTGTGACTGTCTTTGGGTTGCATAATCACGTACCTTTCAGTTTCTATATTACATTGGTCGAAGCTCTTTGTGGTATTGTAGTGTGAGGCAACTTGCTTTGTGGCGTGCGCTGGAAATGTTGGTAAATTCTCAGAAATATGACTGTGAGTTATGTTCTGTCAGTTGCTGGGTATTCACAAAAAGCTGGAGTAACTCAGCGGGTCAGGCAGCGTCTCTGGAGAGAATGAATGGGTGAGGTTTCGGGTCGAGACCCTTCTTCAGACTAGTCCACTGACATCACCCAT